>NC_137108.1:985000-1089301 GCF_949357685.1 Gobio gobio | reverse complement strand
AGAGGATGAGGAGAGGAGAGGAGAGGATGAGGATGAGGATGAGGAGAGGAGAGGATGAGGAGAGGATGAGGAGAGGAGAGGATGAGGGAGAGGAGAGGAGAGGATGAGGATGAGGATGAGGATGAGGAGAGGAGAGGAGAGGAGAGGAGAGGAGAGGAGAGGAGAGGAGAGGAGAGGAGAGGAGAGGAGAGGAGAGGAGAGGAGAGGAGAGGAGAGGATGAGGATGAGGATGAGGAGAGGAGAGGATGAGGAGAGGATGAGGATGAGGAGAGGATGAGGAGAGGATGAGGATGAGGAGAGGAGAGGAGAGGAGAGGAGAGGAGAGGAGAGGAGAGGAGAGGATGAGGAGAGGAGAGGATGAGGATGAGGAGAGGATGAGGAGAGGATGAGGAGAGGATGAGGAGAGGATGAGGAGAGGATGAGGAGAGATGAGGAGAGGATGAGGAGAGGATGAGGATGAGGAGAGGAGAGGAGAGGAGAGGAGAGGAGAGGATGAGGAGAGGAGAGGAGAGGATGAGGATGAGGATGAGGAGAGGAGAGGAGAGGAGAGGAGAGGAGAGGAGAGGAGAGGAGAGGAGAGGAGAGGAGAGGAGAGGATGAGGATGAGGAGAGGATGAGGAGAGGATGAGGAGAGGATGAGGAGAGGATGAGGAGAGGATGAGGATGAGGAGAGGATGAGGAGAGGATGAGGAGAGGATGAGGAGAGGATGAGGAGAGATGAGGAGAGGATGAGGAGAGGATGAGGATGAGGAGAGGAGAGGAGAGGAGAGGAGAGGAGAGGATGAGGAGAGGAGAGGAGAGGAGAGGATGAGGATGAGGATGAGATGAGGATGAGGAGAGGAGAGGAGAGGAGAGGAGAGGAGAGGAGAGGAGAGGAGAGGAGAGGAGAGGAGAGGAGAGGAGAGGAGAGGAGAGGAGAGGAGAGGAGAGGAGAGGAGAGGAGAGGAGAGGAGATCAATATATTTATTTTTATTTATAAAATATAAAACATAAATACTATATTACATTTAAAGTGTTTTTTATCACTCATAAGACTTTTTACTTCTTATCAATTATAAGAGATGAACCAGTCAAACAATCTGTTCCCTGAGTCCACGGCTTTTGTTGGTATTGTGAGTGTACACAAATAAAAGTAGACAGTTTATCATAATTATGTATGATTGGATTAAGGAGTGAGAGTTGTTTCCGCTGTCATAAAGGAAAAAATGCGCCGGCGCTTTTGTCGGACAGAGGGTTAAAGAAAACGTAGCCTATTTAGTTTCATAGTTAGGCTATGTTTAAATATTAGCTTATAACATTATTTTTTAATTAAGTCATTGTTGTATATTTAATAAATAAGAAGCAAACCAAGATCGTCGGGAATGGATTGACGTGCGTAACGTTTTCCTGTGCTCCGAAACTTTTTACAATGCAACAAAATATTTAAAGAACATCAAGCTATTCAAATCTCTATTATGTAAGCACAGATAATATAACAGTATATTAGTCAGTCATTTTAATTATAGGTTAAACAGTGATATGATAACATTTTAAATTTAAGGCCCACCCACAATTGGTCTGGCTCTGGCTTTGGAATCCTGGCGCCATGCCTGACATCCTGGATAGCAAAACATGGGATTTCCAAATCCAGATCATTCTGATACAGATTAAACTTTTTAAACAACTGCCCCTGATGATTTGAGCCAGATCAAAACCAGGACTGGATTTGAACAACCCATTTTCAAGATCTGATCCAATCCGATAGCCGAAATCTGACACCTGGTCCTCAAATATTCAATTGCTATTAGTGAATAAAAATATATATATTTAGAAAACCCTGTAATCCCAAATGACTAGAAAACTCATAACATTATTTAAACATCTAGAAATATAATTTTGTAATGTAACTCATTATAATGCTATATTGTTTTAATATATTGCCTCTTGTTTCTGTAAATTAAGTTTTTAACTATCCTAGTATGACACTGAGACGCATCGGAGAGGAAGCGTGAGAAGCGCTGATGTAAAGTCCAGCGGGTTCTACAGGTTTATAGGAGTGTGGGAAAGATGCGTACAGTAACACACAGTGGAGGAGATGAGCATCTGATCATATTCAGTGATGTGTGAACCCTCTAGTGTATTATCCCACAGCTGGGAATCAGCTGTGACAGAGATGGAGAAGTTTCAGCAACAGTGATTTACATTGATAATTGTTCACAGCATCATCAGATAAGCATGTTATGCCATTGCATGTGATATAAAGTGTTAAATGACATTTACAGCGGGGAGAACAAGTATTTGATACACTGCCGATTTTGCAGGTTTGCCACTTACAAAGCATGTCTGTAATTTTTATCATAGGTTCACTTCAACTGTGAGAGACGGAATCTAAAACAAAAATCCAGAAAATCACATTGTATGATTTTTAAATAATTAATTTGCATTTTATTGCATGACACCTACCTACCTACATGAAGCCCTCCTGTTCTCCACTCATTACCTGTATAAAAGACACCTGTCCACACACTCAATCAAACAGACACCAACCTCTCCACAATGGCCAAGACCAGAGAGCTGTGGAAGGACATCAGGGGTAAAACTCGCCATGTTTGGAGGAAGAAGAAGGACGAGTACAACCCCAAGAACATCATCCCAACCGTGCAGCATGGAGGTGGGAACATCCTTCTTTGGGGATGCTCTTCTGAAAAGGGGACAGGACGACTGCACCGTATTGAGGGATGGGGCCATGTATCGCCAGATCTTCCCTCAGTAAGAGCATTGAGGATGGGTCGTGGCTGGGTCTTTCAGCATGACAACGACCCCAAACACACAGCCAGGGCAACTAAGGAGCATTTCAAGCTCCTGGAGTGGCCTAGCCAGTGTCCAGACCTGAACCCCATAGAACATCTGTGGAGGAGCTGAAAGTCTGCATTGCCCAGAGTCAGCCCCGAAACCTGAAGGATCTGGAGAAGGTCTGTATGGAGGAGTGGGCCAAAATCCCTGCTGCAGTGTGTGAGAGTGTGTGTGTGTGTGTAATGGTGCGGTCACACCGGACGCGATTCGCGCGAGTGATTTACATGTTAAGTCAATGCAGAGACGCGAAATGGCATTCTGCTGCGAGATTCGCGCGAATCGCTCAAGTTGAAAAATCTGAACTTTGGTGGATATTTCGCGCCGCGTTAACCAATCAGGTGCTTGCTCTAGAAGTGACAACAATGAGGAGAAAATCTGTATATTAATATCTGGTTCAGACAATATGATTATCACTGTGATAACATTAAATGACATGAAACACAACACAGTCTCTTTTTGTTAAATGCAAGTCTATGTATGATCAATAATACAAAAGTATAAGTAATGGATAACAAGCTATATATGAAATAAAGCAAACAATTCAGTCAAACATTCAAAGTCAGTGCTAGTCGACTAACGTTACAACTGCAACGTACAGTTATAGCCTAAAAATATAAAGTAATGAAACTTCTCTTTGCCCTCAGCCTAAACGATTTGCCAGGGAACAAATTATAGATCCATGAGAGCAAAGATCGGCCGTTACAAGACGAATTATAGCTGGAGACGCCACAGAGACATCAGAGCCAGCGGCAGAAGAACTGGCTGAGGAAAGGCTGATCTCACCGGGTTAATGAGCGCCGCTGATCCACTGGAGCTCACACACACACACACACACACCACATCACATGTTCAAATAGGCACTCTTTATATAAATAAACCACTGATTTGAGCTTTAAACAACTACATTATCGACTGAAAAAGTCTTATGTCTATGTTTTGTCACACATTAACAGTAGATTTTAACAAAAAAAAAACGTGTAAACACAGCCCATGTCAGCCATTTCACAACGAGACGAGCCGCTGGCAGAAGCCCCGCCCATGAGGAGAATCACGTCTGATGTGCAGTGAATGTCACGCGCAATTGAAGCGAGTAAACTCAGAATATTCAAGCGTCTGGTGTGAACGCCACATTAGAGAGTGTGTACAAACCAGGTCAAGAAACGTATGATCTCTGTAACTGCAAACAAAGGTTTCTGCACCAAATATTAAGTTCTGCTTTTCTGATGTATCAAATACTTATGTCCTGCAATAAAATGCTAATTAATTATTTAAAAATCATACAATGTGATTTTCTGGATTTTTGTTTTAGATTCCGTCACTCACAGTTGAAGTGAACCTATGATAAAGATGACTGACTCTACATGCTTTGTAAGTGGGTAAACCTGCAAAATCAGCAGTGTATCAAATACTTGTTCTCCCCACTGTATCAGTGTGAGATGATGATGATGATGATGATGATGATGATGATGATGAAGTGCAGTCTTGCCTTATCGTTGACCTCATGCTCCCGCAGGTGTCTCTGAAGTTGACTCTCGCTGGGAAAACTCTGGGAGCAAACGTTGCATTTGTTCTCCGCCTGCTTCTGTCCCTCTGAACCGGCGTCCTGACCTCCATCTGCAGGACAACAGGCGGTAAACGACAAGTGATGGAAGAACAGAAAGAGTCCCTGCTTTCACTGAAATCACGGAGGGTTGAATCAGCGCAGTTATAAATATGATTTAAGATCAAATAGTTACGATAATTAAATCCGACATGATCCCAGAAAACACCTTTGAAGAGCTTCTTAATATCAGGGAATGTTATTAATACACACCCATATCAGTCATCCTCACCATGCAGAAGCTGCAGAATGTTCATAATTAATAACAGAATAAAAGTAGTTTGTTGTTTTTTCATTGCATAAGCTCTGAATAAGGTCTTTCACATTACAGATGTTTACAGTCCACAACACAAAATATTAACTGAATTTATAAAAATTACCCTTTTGAAAAGATTACGTACTCAACATGATGATGGCGTGACTTTACAAAAATATCTTTTCATTTTTCTGATTGGTTATGGCAGCATTTTGGGCGGGACCTTGAGGACTGATTGGTTATGGCAACATTTTGGGCGGGACCTTGAGGTCTGATTGGTTATGGCAACATTTTGGGCGGGACCTTGAGGTCTGATTGGTTATGGCAACATTTTGGGCGGGACCTTGAGGACTGATTGGTTATGGCAACATTTTGGGCGGGACCTTGAGGTCTGATTGGTTATGGCAACATTTTGGGCGGGACCTTGAGAACTGATTGGTTATGGCAACATTTTGGGCGGGACCTTGAGGACTGATTGGTTATGGCAACATTTTGGGCGGGACCTTGAGAACTGATTGGTTATGGCAACATTTTGGGCGGGACCTTGAGGACTGATTGGTTATGGCAACATTTTGGGCGGGACCTTGAGGACTGATTGGTTATGGCAACATTTTGGGCGGGACCTTGAGGACTGATTGGTTATGGCAACATTTTGGGCGGGACCTTGAGGACTGATTGGTTATGGCAACATTTTGGGCGGGACCTTGAGGACTGATTGGTTATGGCAACATTTTGGGCGGGACCTTGAGGACTGATTGGTTATGGCAACATTTTGGGCGGGACCTTGAGGACTGATTGGTTATGGCAGCATTTTGGGCGGGACCTTGAGAACTGATTGGATACGGCAGCATTTTGGGCGGGACCTTGAGGACTGATTGGATACGGCAGCATTTTGGGCGGGACCTTGAGGACTGATTGGTTATGGCAACATTTTGGGCGGGACCTTGAGGACTGATTGGATACGGCAGCATTTTGGGCGGGACCTTGAGGACTGATTGGTTATGGCAACATTTTGGGCGGGACCTTGAGGACTGATTGGTTATGGCAGCTTTTTGGGCGGGACCTTGAGGACTGATTGGTTATGGCAGCATTTTGGGCGGGACCTTGAGGACTGATTGGTTATGGCAACATTTTGGGCGGGACCTTGAGGACTGATTGGTTATGGCAACATTTTGGGCGGGACCTTGAGGACTGATTGGATACGGCAGCATTTTGGGCGGGACCTTGAGGACTGATTGGATACAGCAGCATTTTGGGCGGGACCTTGCGGACTGATTGGATATGGCAGCATTTTGGGCGGGACCTTGAGGACTGATTGGATACGGCAACATTTTGGGCGGGACCTTGAGGACTGATTGGATACGGCAGCATTTTGGGCGGGACCTTGAGGACTGATTGGTTATGGCAACATTTTGGGCGGGACCTTGCGGACTGATTGGATACGGCAGCATTTTGGGCGGGACCTTGAGGACTGATTGGTTATGGCAGCATTTTGGGCGGGACCCTGAGGACTGATTGGATACGGCAACATTTTGGGCGGGACCTTGAGGACTGATTGGATACGGCAGCATTTTGGGCGGGACCTTGAGGACTGATTGGTTATGGCAGCATTTTGGGCGGGACCTTGCGGACTGATTGGTTATGGCAGCATTTTGGGCGGGACCTTGAGGACTGATTGGTTATGGCAGCATTTTGGGCGGGACCTTGAGGACTGATTGGATACGGCAGCATTTTGGGCGGGACCTTGAGGACTGATTGGTTATGGCAGCATTTTGGGCGGGACCTTGAGGACTGATTGGATACGGCAGCATTTTGGGCGGGACCTTGAGGACTGATTGGTTATGGCAGCATTTTGGGCGGGACCTTGAGGACTGATTGGTTATGGCAGCATTTTGGGCGGGACCTTGAGGACTGATTGGTTATGGCAGCATTTTGGGCGGGACCTTGAGGACTGATTGGATACGGCAACATTTTGGGCGGGACCTTGAGGACTGATTGGTTATGGCAGCATTTTGGGCGGGACCTTGAGGACTGATTGGTTATGGCAACATTTTGGGCGGGACCTTGAGGACTGATTGGTTATGGCAACATTTTGGGCGGGACCTTGAGGACTGATTGGTTATGGCAACATTTTGGGCGGGACCTTGAGGACTGATTGGATACGGCAACATTTTGGGCGGGACCTTGAGGACTGATTGGTTATGGCAACATTTTGGGCGGGACCTTGCGGACTGATTGGATACGGCAGCATTTTGGGCGGGACCTTGAGGACTGATTGGATACGGCAACATTTTGGGCGGGACCTTGAGGACTGATTGGATACGGCAGCATTTTGGGCGGGACCTTGAGGACTGATTGGTTATGGCAACATTTTGGGCGGGACCTTGCGGACTGATTGGATACGGCAGCATTTTGGGCGGGACCTTGAGGACTGATTGGATATGGCAGCATTTTGGGCGGGACCTTGAGGACTGATTGGTTATGGCAGCATTTTGGGCGGGACCTTGAGGACTGATTGGTTATGGCAGCATTTTGGGCGGGACCTTGAGGACTGATTGGTTATGGCAGCATTTTGGGCGGGACCTTGAGGACTGATTGGTTATGGCAACATTTTGGGCGGGACCTTGAGGACTGATTGGTTATGGCAACATTTTGGGCGGGACCTTGAGGACTGATTGGATACGGCAGCATTTTGGGCGGGACCTTGAGGACTGATTGGATACGGCAGCATTTTGGGCGGGACCTTGAGGACTGATTGGTTATGGCAACATTTTGGGCGGGACCTTGAGGACTGATTGGTTATGGCAACATTTTGGGCGGGACCTTGAGGACTGATTGGTTATGGCAACATTTTGGGCGGGACCTTGATGTCTGATTGGTTATGGCAACATTTTGGGCGGGACCTTGAGGACTGATTGGATACGGCAGCATTTTGGGCGGGACCTTGAGGACTGATTGGTTATGGCAGCATTTTGGGCGGGACCTTGAGGACTGATTGGATATGGCAGCATTTTGGGCGGGACCTTGAGGACTGATTGGTTATGGCAACATTTTGGGCGGGACCTTGATGTCTGATTGGTTATGGCAACATTTTGGGCGGGACCTTGAGGACTGATTGGATACGGCAGCATTTTGGGCGGGACCTTGAGGACTGATTGGTTATGGCAACATTTTGGGCGGGACCTTGAGGACTGATTGGTTAGAGTTAGGAAAGTATGGCATTCAGACTCCAGAGCTGAAGTGAATAGTTCTCCCTTCTGAATGGCATACTGTCCAAAAACACACAGTGATGGCTGGAATTACTTTTATAATGAAAATACAGTTAAGTACAAGATGTGCAGCGCCAACATAACATAATAACGAGAACACTTTTGTAAAGATGGCTGTGAATTCTTTGTACTTTAGTTTCAAGTGGCAGTGGCTCAGTGGCTTTTGGGCCTTTAATTTTTTAGGCTACGTGTTTACAAACTCAGAACATAATCTAGTCATATGCTCCACACCAACAGGAAGTCAACCATTTTGGGTTTTGTGAGAAGAGCATGCGGTGAACTTTTACTCCTCCAAGGGGATTCATATGATTGCTACCAATCTTGTGCCAAGATTGATTTTTGGTATCTCATGATTTCGCCATGGTCAACATTTTGGGCGGAACCTTGAGGACTGATTGGTTATGGCAACATTTTGGGCGGGACCTTGAGGTCTGATTGGATATGGCAGCGTTTTGGGCGGGACCTTGAGGACATTTTTGGCGGGACAATAGAAAAAGAGAAAAAGTGAAGCATCATATCTTCTACATGGGTCAGTGACATGACATGCATATTTATGAGTCCAAGTACTTTATTTCCTTTTAAAATAATTAGATTAATTCATGACATGTATCACTTTATTCTATAGAATCTATTTAGTTTTAATAAATTTTTAGTACATTTAAACAATACATTTTATGTTTTATCTTAAACCCCCAAAATGTCAGGTGGTACAACGGTCCGAACAAATGAACAGACCAAGAAAACTAGAACTATTTAAAATGGTGTCTTATAAATAAAAAAATTAAATATCAGTAGTTGTAAAGCTGTTGAAGCTTTACTTGTCAATGACCCATATGCATTGAGTAATTTAGATTAAACTTCAATTTTTGTTTTTTCATTATTTGATTTACTAATGCCCTTCAGAAGGGACATATCTCACACGTTTACCAGAGTCGCCAACTTTGGGCTTGTTTTTCCAAGAAATCGCTTATAGTTTCGGTCAGGTTAACTTTTATTGGGTTATTTCCAGTTGTGTAATTGGGCTTGAAGTGGTTGGCACCTAGGACGAAGCGTATAAGTGCTTTATTGTTATTTAGAGTGATGTCTGTCAAAGCTTTGCTTATCTGTGCACCTAAAGTAATTTAATACAGCATCTTTACAAGCGCTGTCTTACATAATAACATTCATAGCCATCAATTCACACATAATATATTTAGACAGGCAGGGGAAATAAAGTGCTTGGAGTTTAACGGTCTTATGGGTTTTGCGGACAATAAAATAATTTTAATGCAGTGCATTTAGCCTATGCCGTGAAGAGATGTTCATGTGGTCTTTGAAGGTCCTGGAGGACTTGTTTTTTGAATGGGAACAATCAATGTTTTGGGCAGAACATAATAGAAACCTGGACCAAACTCCCTTAAAAGTGTTCCCTGTGCAGACACCACTCAAAACCAGTCTTAACTAGCTGTGGAAAACATGCTACTATTACATTTACTTAATATTAATGACAGCTGCTGGTTACCTCAACTACTTAAAATGCCACAGGTAAAATACGTGTGTTTACTAGTACCATAGAAACCCTGATATAATCACTTAAAGTAGTTATGGATGACGTTCCTCTTTTTATGAACGGTTTGGTCACCTGTCAGCTAGTAAAGTCAGCAAGTAAACATAACACTGGTCCCTCTTCTTTAAATCAATAAAACACACAGTGTAAACACCATCACCGCCTCTGTACATTATCCCCGTGTAAACACAGCTTATATAAGTGCTCAACAAGTTCAGCCCTCCTCACTAATGTACGGAAGCGTTAGCTAACATTAGCAGCGATAATTAGCGGAGTAAGTTAGCTCAAAGGCGTTTTAGTGAAAATGTGTGTGTGTGTTTCGCTGGAGGAGACGAGTGTAATCTGAAGTGTGTGAGCGAACATTCTCAATCTGCAGCACACGAGCGTCTTATTAATATCATTCCGCCGCAATCACTCCCGCAGCAGCACAAAAACACAACACACACACAGCAATACTATATCCGGGGACTATATACACGCGCTTCAAAGGGCTTTCTCTAAACTTCTGCCCCATTTTAGGCATGCACTACACACTTAAGCAAACTGTTTATGGTGTGAGGTTTTTATTCGTGAGACTGCGGTTGACTTTACCGGTTTCGCTGTCATCTTTAATCCTGTGTTTTCGCGGCCGGCCCCGCGGCATAGTTCCAGTTTATAGCGCGGGTGTAGTGTGAGCGATTCGGATTTCAAAATGGCGGCGGAGTGGAGCGAGCCGAGGCAGGAGCAGCGGCGCCATATCACACCGCGACACCTAGCGCTCACTCGGCGACTCACACACGGCTCTGTTGGCAAATATAACGGACAATAATACATTATTGGTCCTTTCTCTCACTGTATGTAATTTAATAAACAGACAAGTGAGGAAAAATGGCCTCGATTTCTTGACATGAAATAGATGTAATTTTTATTGGGGGGTAACGCATACAAGTAACTTGAGTTACATAATCAGATTACTTTCAAGTAACTAGTAAAGTAATGCATTACTTTTAAATGTACTACAAATATCTGTGTTACTTTTGCACATTTATTTAACTATCCTGTCCCCATGTTGAGAGAAATCGAGAGTAAGTGCAGACATTGTGTAAACATATTGTAGTTCTAGACTAAATGTGAGCATTTACTCATCTCACTTGCACAATAAAGATTCAGTACTCCTCAAAATGAATGAAACCAGTCAAATGCAAAATCAGAATACTATGAAAACCTCCAATAATCAAATATTTTTATGCATTTAATCTTCCTTTGTTGACCAATGTCTTGCTGCCGACTTTCAGTGATTCAGTTAAACCATGAGCAAAAATGACTTTAGATGTTTTGTTTTTATTGGTACTGTTTTCTCCGGCAGGTGAGAGGTTTGTTTGACGTCTGACGCCTTACGGGAAAGCTTCTTGAGATTTTTTTATTGACAAAATCTTTACGTTGAGACCTAACTCATACCCTCTTCATACTGACCCCTCTATCCGATGCTCTATTCTGCTTTCTGGGATGCTTTCAAACCTATTTCTTTGCAATTACTTAAAGACATTATAGTCAACATTAAACCATCGTTCTGCTCTCTTGACATCATTCCCCCCAAGTTTTTAAAGTTAATTGTTGACTCTGTTGGGCCAGGATTGGTGTCTCTTGTCAATAAGTGTCTCTGTCCCTGCTGCTCTTAAGATGGCCACTGTTTCTCAGTTAATCAAGAAGCCTTCACTTGATCCGTCTGCTTTAAACTACTTCCGCCCTATTTCTGCATTACCTTTCATCTCAAAGGTATTGGAAAAAATTGTGCTTGATCAACTTCAGTTTTTTCTTAATTGCAATCTCTGAAACATTTCAGTCGGGTTTTAAGTCTGCCCACAGCACTGAATCTGCCCTTCTGAGAGTGTTAAATGACATTTATAAATCTACAGACACCGGTGACTCTGTGGTTCTTGTGCTTTAGATCTATCAGCAGCTTTTGACACTGTCGAACACTCCATCCTGTTATCTAGATTAGAGTCTTACGTGGGGCTAAAAGGAACCGTTCTGAAGTGGTTCCAGTCTTATCTCTCTGACCGCAAGTTCTCACTCAGCAAACTTACTAAATTTAGAGCAAAAAAACCTTAACTCTGTGGATTTGGCCATTCACGTATATTCCATAACGAAACGCCTCAGCATTCACTGCAAAAAAAGCTTTTCTTACTTAGTATTTAGGGGTTCAAGCACGAAGTGCTGAACACCTATTGTATTTGTGCTGATTTTTATTAGGGGTTCAAGCACGAAGTGCTGAACACCTATTGTATTTGTGCTGATTTTTATTATTAGGGGTTCAAGCACGAAGTGCTGAAACCCTATTGTAATTGTACTGATTAGGGGTTCAAGCACGAAGTGCTGAAACCCTATTGTAATTGTATTGATTTTTAGGGGTTCAAGCACGAAGTGCTGAAACCCTATTGTATTTGTGCTGATTTTTATTATTATTATTATTATTATTATTATTCTGCCATAAAACGCATCGTGCAGCCCAAACCGTAAGTGCTGGAGCTTTGAAACTTTGTCAGATGGTAGTACAAAAATCGAGGAGAGGTTATCAAATTATGAGCCAGATTGGCCTATAGGTGGCGCTATAGCAATCAATTGCGCGGAACTGCTCATAACTCCTAAACCGTATGTCGTAGACTCAAGTGTCTTATATCATTGGAAAGCTGAATACCTGACGTAAAAAATGTATATCTCCGATTTCATTTCCGGTATGCAAATTTTTCCGCCATTTTGAATTTTGTCTAAAAACTACTTTTGCGAACTAGTCCCTGGATTTTAGCCCGATCGGAACCAAACCAGTGCAGAAAAGTTCTCTGGAGTCTGAATATCAATAATTATTGAAAAAAAGTTGCAATTTCTATTCACGGTCGCTAAGGGGCGGAAAACGAACGTTGTGGGAGGAGCCTATTTTACTAAAATGGCTATAACTCAAGAACAAAATGAGATATCTTTACCAAACTTTGTACACATGTGTATGGGCTGAGTCTTGGGTCACGATAAAATAATCGCGACGATTGAACACTTGGTGGCGCTATAACACAAAAAAAACATGAAAATGGCTATAACCACCCGACCGCTAGTCCGATTGACTTGAAAATTGGTATGCAGTGTCTTGGTCCAAGGTGCCATGTATGTATATGAGGACATTGGCGTATCTCAAAAAACATGGCTGCTATTGGCCAATGAAATTTGAGCACCTCTAAGACAAGGTTAACGGAGGCCGATCGGAATGAAACTCGGTGGGCATGTTTGACTCATGGACTTAGAGGTCTGTAAGAATTTTGAAAGAAATCGGCCACTAGTTGGCGCTAACGAGTTTTTTGGCTCTGTAATCACGTGGTGTTGCACACATCAACCAAATATACACATCATATGATAGGGCTCCTCATACTGAACAACTTTTCCTCTAGAAGCATTGCTGTCAATCAAATCGTTCATTCAATATTTGCGATTATGTTTAAAACCTACTTTTGCGAACTAGTCCCTGGATTTTTGCCTGATTGGAACCAAACCAGTCTAGAACAATTCTCTGGACTCTCTAGATCAATAATTATTGAAAAAAAGTTGAACTTTTGCCTTTGGATGGCTATAACAGGGTCATTTAGAAGAGGGGCGTGGCAAAATACACTCAAAAGCCTATAAATCCTAAAAGAAAACTCAAAACTTCACGAAAATTGTTATGTATATGTAACATAACATGCTGAAAAAGCATGCAAAGTTTCATGGAGATCGGCCCATAGGTGGCGCTCTAACTGTTAAAAAGCTTTGAAAACCATGTATTCCCTATGGTGAATTGGCTGTAAATGGTATTTTCCATCTCTGTAATCAGGTGGGGTAAAAAACATCCACATAATATGCAGAAATTATGATAGATCTCCTCATACTGAACAACTTTGCCTCAAGAACCAATACTGTCAATCAAATTGTTATTTATTTATTCACAATTATGTTAAAAACTTATTACCTAAAATTGCCACCATTGCCACCAGATGGCAGCAGAAGACCACTCATTGGTTCATTCTGCTTACTAAGCATATTTAAACTTTATAAAATCATTATAATAAATGTTGCAAATGACATTTTGTCAATGTTTATCAATTAATTTGTTCATTTGATGAATGTTTTTACAATAATTATTAAATTACAATTAAAATAATGCCTGAAAATATGTTTTAAAGGGGAAAACCTGGAATAAGCTATTTGTTACCCATCATTTATTTCAAATATCTATATCTCCAACAAAATGTGCATGTGAGTTAAGTACGTTTGAAGACATTAACTTGGAAAATGTGCCCATTAAATGAAAAACAGACATTTAAAATGAAAATGAGCCAATGAGTGGTTCTCTGCTGCCACCTGCTGGGCTTAAATGGTCATTTTGTCATACTATTTACTTATCATGTTCTATAATTCCTATTTAGATATTATAAAGTCACTATTACAATATTTACAATTACATTTTGTCAAATTAATTTATTTCAAATAAATTATGGCGTATTACCTAAAATTGCCACCAGATGGCAGCAGAAGACCACTCATTGGCTTATCCTCTAAACTAATATTGTTCAATCATATTTAAACTGTGATCGTGCAGACCAAAGCATAAATGCTAGAGACTTGAAACTTTATCAGATGGTAGTACAAAAATCGAGGCTAATGTTGTCAGAGTATGAACCCGATTGGCCAATAGGTGGCGCTACAGCAATCAAAAGCGCGAAATGGCTCATAACTCCTAAACCCTATGTCGTAGACTCAAGTGTCTTATATCATTGGAAAGGTGAGTCCATGGCGAACAAAACGTATATCTCCGATTTCATTTCCGCCATGATAGATTTTCCGCCATTTTGCATTTTGTCAAAAAACTACTTTTGCAAACTAGTCCTAGGTTTTTAGCCGGATCGGAACCAAACCAGTGTCAACATGTTCTCTGGAGTCATGTTATCAATAATTATCAAAAAAACGTCGAAATTTATATTCACAGTTGTTAAGGAGCGTAAAAATAATCGTTCAGGGGGGAGCTTATTTACTAAAAGGGATATAACTCAGGAACAAAATGAGATATCTTCACCAAACTTGGTACACATGTGTATAGGCTGAGTCTTTGGTCACGATAAAAAAATCTCGACGATTTATCACTTGGTGGCACAATAACGTGAAAAAACATCAAAATGGCTTTAACCACCTGACCGCTAGTCCGATTGACTTGAAAATTGGTATGCAGTGTCTTGGTCCAAGGTACCAAGTATGTCTATGAGGACATTGGCGTATCTTAAAAAACATGGCTGCCACAGCCAATTAAATTTGAGCACCTATTAGACAAGTCTCATGGCCCTAAAGGTCTGTAAGAATTTTGAAATAAATCGGCCACTAGTTGGCGCTAATGAGTTTTATGGCTCTGTAATCACGTGGTGTTGCACACATCCACGAAATATACATATCATTTGATATATTCTAAGGGAAAACTCAAAACTTCACGAAAATTGGTGGGCATATGTGACATTAGATCCTTAACAAGCTTGCAAAGTTTTATAGAGCTCGGACCATAGGTGGCGCTATAACTGTTAAAAACCTTTTAAAACCATATGTTTCCTATGGTAAATTGCCTATATTGCCTGAAAATTGACTTTTCCATCTATTATTTCAGTGTTTAAAATCTTGCTAAATAAAACTTAATGTCTTTTGATGCTTGTGTGCTTAAAGGCCTTAAAGGCTTGAACCCCGCTAAATGCTGCTTGCAGCTTTAATTATTATTATTATTATTATTATTATTATTCTCCGCTAAAACGCATCGTGCAGCCCAAACCGTAAGGGCTGGAGCGTTGAAACTTTGTCAGATGGTAGTACAAAAATCGAGGAGAGGTTATCAAATTATGAGCCAGATTGGCCTATAGGTGGCGCTATAGCAATCAATTGCGCAAAACTGCTCATAACTCCTAAACCGTATGTCGTAGACTCAAGTGTCTTATATCATTGGAAAGCTGAATACCTGACGTAAAAAATGTATATCTCCGATTTCATTTCCGCCATTATAGATTTTCCGCCATTTTGAATTTTGTCAAAAAACTACTTTTGCGAACTAGTCCCTGGATTTTTGCCCGATCGGAACCAAACCAGTGCAGAAATGTTCTCTGGAGTATGAATATCAATAATTATCGAAAAAAAATTGAAATTTCTATTCACGATCGCTAAGGGGCGGAAAACGAACGTTGTGGGAGGAGCCTATTTTACTAAAATGGCTATAACTCAAGAACAAAATGAGATATCTTTACCAAACTTTGTACACATGTGTATGGACTGAGTCTTGGGTCACGATAAAATAATCGCGACGATTGAACACTTGGTGGCGCTATAACACGAAAAAAACATGAAAATGGCTATAACGACCCGACCGCTAGTCCGATTGACTTGAAAATTGGTATGCAGTGTCTTGGTCCAAGGTACCATATATGTCTATGAGGACATTGGCGTATCTCAAAAAACATGGCTGCTATTGGCCAATGAAGTTTGAGCACCTCTAAGACAAGGTTAACGGAGGCTGATCGGAATGAAACTCGGTGGGCATGTTTGACTCATGGACTTAGAGGTCTGTAAGAATTTTGAAAGAAATCGGCCACTAGTTGGCGCTAACGAGTTTTTTGGCTCTGTAATCACGTGGTGTTGCACACATCAACCAAATATACACATCATATGATAGGGCTCCTCATACTGAACAACTTTTCCTCTAAAAGCATTGCTGTCAATCAAATCGTTCATTAAATATTTGCGATTATGGTTAAAACCTACTTTTGCGAACTAGTCTCTGGATTTTTGCCTGATCGGAAACAAACCAGTCTAGGACAATTCTCTGGACTCTCTAGATCAATAATTATAAAAAAAAAGTTGAACTTTTGCATTTGAATGCCTATAACAGGGTCATTTAGAAGAGGGGCGTAGCAAAATACACTCAAAAGCATATAAATCCTAAAGGAAAACTCAAAACTTCACGAAAATTATTATGTATATGTAACATAACATGCTGAAAAAGCATGCAAAGTTTCATGGAGATCGGACCATAGGTGGCGCTATAACTGTTAAAAAGCTTTGAAAACCATGTATTCCTATGGTGAAATGCCTGTATTGGCTGTAAATGGTATTCTCCATCTCTGTAATCAGGTGGGGTTAAAAACATCCACATAATATGCATAAATTATGATAGATCTCCTCATACTGAACAACTTTGCCTCAAGAACCAATACTGTCAATCAAATCGTTATTTAAACATTCACAATTATGTTAATAACCTACTTTTGCAAACTAGTCATAGATTTTTCAACCTGATCAGAACCAACCCAGGGCAGTACAATTCTCTGGACTCTTTAGAGCAATAATTATTTTTAAAAAAAGTTAAACTTTTGCATCTGAATGGCTATAACTGGGTTATTTCAAGATGTGGCCTTGACCAAGTGTCCCCAAATGCCTATATCTATTCAATGAATGCTCAGATATTCTTAAAAACAAGTCAGAACATGTGTACTATGCCTCTAAACAAGCATGAAAATTTTCAGACAGATAGGACCATATTTGCCTCTATAACAGTTAAAAAGCTGAAAATTATGAAAATAATGGTATATTAAGCCAATAAGTGGTCGTTTGCTGCCCCCCGCTGTTCATTTTATTGTACTACACTCTAATATTGATATACAAGTCATTTTCAGCTTTAAATAAATCACTATTTTAACATTTGCTATCACATTTAGTTAAAATTAATCTATTAAGTATTACTATTGACAGTTGTCACATTGAGAAATGTGAATCTTGAAGGAGACTTGCAGGAAACATTTTGTTTACTGCAACATCATAAAGTTCAAATGTCTGTAACTACAACAAAATGTGTGTGTGTAGTCCTATGTTTCTGAATACATTTTTAAAAATCTGATTAATAGTTACAAAGAGCTATGTGAAATGATTATAGACCATAGCATTAAAAAAGTGTGTGTGTGTCTGGCCTTGACCAAGTGTCCCCAAATGCCTATATCTATTCAATGAATGCTCAGATATTCTTAAAAACAAGTCAGAACATGTGTAATATGCCTCCAAACAAGCATGACAATTTTCAGACAGATAGGACAATATTTGCCTCTATAACAGTTAAAAAGGTGAAAATGACAGAGTTCATATGAAAATAATGACCAATATGTGGTCTTTTGCTGCCCCCCGCTGTTCATTTTATTGTACTACACTCTAATATTGATCTATGGTTATAGATACATGGTTAATCATAGTAAATAATACTAGAACGTGGTGCATTTCACAAAAAAATGTGACATGCTCATAGACCATTAAAAGATATTTTCACAATAACATATCTCAAAAATATTGTGTGTGTGTGTGTGTGTGTGTGTGTGTGTGTGTGTGTGTGTGTGTGTGTGTGTGTGTGTGTGTGTGTGTGTGTGTGTGTGTAACCATGCATAATGGAACAACTGGTTTGAAGCCTGTTTCAGAGCCTATTTTACTAAAAGGGCTATAACTCAGGAACGAAATGAGATATCTTCACCAAACTTGGTACACTTGTGTATGGGATGAGTCTTTGGTCAAGGTAAAAAGAATTGTGAGGATTGAACACCTGGTGGCGCTATAACATAAAAAAACATGAAAAGGGCTATAACCACCCGACTGTCAGTCCGATTGACTTGAAAGTTGGTATGCAGTGTCTTGGTCCAAGGTACCACGCATGTCTATAAAGGAAATTGGCGTAGCTCAAAAAACATGGCCGCCATTGGCCAATGAAATGTGAGCACTTATTAGACAAGGTTAACAGAGGCCGATCGGAACAAAAGTTGGCGAGCATGTTTGACTCAGGGTCCTAGAGGTCTGTAATAATTTTTTAAGAATTTGGCCACTAGTAGGCGCCAATTAGTTTTATGGCTCTGTAATCACGTGATGTTTCACATATTCTCACAATATTGATATAATTTGATAGATCTCCTCATACTGAACAACTTTGTCTCTAGAAACATTGCTGTCAATCAAATCGTTCATTAAATATTTGTGATTATGTTAAAAACCTACTTTTGCAAATAAGTCCCTGTTTTTTTGCCCGATCGGAACCAAACCAGTCTAGGACAATTCTCTGGACTTTAATTATTATTATTATTATTATTATTCTCCGCTAAAACGCATCGTGCAGCCCAAACCGTAAGGGCTGGAGCGTTGAAACTTTGTCAGATGGTAGCCCAAAAATCGAGGAGAGGGTATCAAAGTATGACCCCGATTGGCCAATAGGTGGCGCTATAGCAATTAACCATATATCTTAACCAACTTGGTACACATGTGTATGGGCTCAGTCTTGGTTATAATAAGCCAATAAGTGGTCGTTTGCTGCCCCCCGCTGTTCATTTTATTGTACTACACACACAAAAATTGATCTATAAGTCATATTTAGACTTTAAAAAAATCACTATTTAAACATTTACATCACGTGTAGTCAAAATTAATCTATTAAGTATTACTACTTACAATTGTGTCACATTGAGAAATGTGAATCTTGAAGGAGACTTGCAGGAATTTTGTTATGTTTACTGCAACATCATATAGTTATAATGTCTGTATCTACAACATAATTTGTGTGTAGTCCAATGTTTCTGAATACACTTTTAATAATCTGATTAATAGTTACAAAGATCTATGTGAAATGATTATAGACCATAGCATTAAAAAAAATGTGTGTGTGTGTGTGTGTGTGTGTGTGTGTAAGCATGCATAATGGAACAACTGGTTTGAAGCCTGTTTCAGAGCCTATTTTACTAAAAGGGCTATAACTCAAGAACGAAATGAGATATCTTCACCAAACGTTGTACACATGTGCATGGGCTCCGTCTTTGGTCGCAGTAAAAATAATTGTGAGGATTGAACACTTGGTGGCTCTATAACATGAAGGAAACATGAAAAGGACTATAACCACCCGACTGCTAGTCCGATTGACTTGAACGTTGGTATGCAGTGTCTTGGTCCAAGGTACCATGCATGTCTATGAGGAATATGGTGTAACTCAAAAAACATGGCCGCTATTGGCCAATGAAATTTGAGAACCTATTAGACAAGGTTAACGGAGGCCGATCGGAACAAAACTTGATGGGCATGTTTGACTCATGGTCCTAGAGGTCTGTAATAATTTTTTAAGAAATTGGCCACTAGTAGGCGCCAACGAATTTTACGGCTCTGTAATCACGTGATGTTTCACATATTCCCACAATATTGATATAATTTGATAGATCTCCTCATACTGAACAACTGTGCCTCTAGAAACATTGCTGTCAATCAAATCGTTCATTAAATATTCGTAATTATGTTAAAAACCTACTTTTGCAAACTAGTCCCGTTTTTTTTGCCCGATCGGAGCCAAACAAGTCTAGGACAATTCTCTGCACTCTCTAGATCAATAATTATCAAAAAAGTTGAACTTTTGCATCTGGATGGCTATAACAGGGTCATTTAGAAAAGAGGCGTGGCAAAATACACTCAAAAGCCTATAAATTCTAAGGGAAAGCTCAAAACTTCACGAAAATTGGTGGGCTTATGTGACATTAGATCCTTAACAAGCATTAAACGTTTTATAGAGATCGGACCATAGGTGGCGCTATAACTGTTAAAAACCTTTTAAAACCATGTTTCCTATGGTAAATTGCCTGTAAATTGACTTTTCCATCTATTATTTCAGTGTTTAAAATCTTGCTAAATAAAACTTAACGTCTTTTGATGCTTGTGTGCTTAAAGGCCTTAAAGGCTTGAACCCCGCTAAATGCTGCTTGCAGCTTTAATTAGGGGTTCAAGCACGAAGTGCTGAAACCCTATTGTAATTGTATTGATTTTTATTATTATTATTATTATTATTATTATTCTCCGCTAAAACGCATCGTGCAGCCCAAACCGTAAGGGCTGGAACTTTGAAACTTTGTCAGATGGTAGTAAACAAATCGAGGAGAGGTTATCAAATTATGAGCCAGATTGGCCTATAGGTGGCGCTATAGCAATCAATTGCGCGAAACTGCTCATAACTCCTAAACCGTATGTCGTAGACTCAAGTGTCTTATATCATTGGAAAGGTGAGTTTATGACGAACAAAACGTATATCTCCGATTTCATTTGCGCCATGATAGATTTTCCGCCATTTTGAATTTTGTCAAAAAACTACTTTTGCGAACTAGTCCTAGGTTTTTTGCCCGATCGGAACCAAACCAGTGCAGAAATGTTCTCTGGAGTCTGAATATCAATAATTATCGAAAAAAAGTTGAAATTTCTATTCACGGTTGCTAAGGGGCGGAAAACGAATGTTGTGGGAGGAGCCTATTTTACTAAAATGGCTATAACTCAAGAAAAAAATGAGATATCTTCACCAAACTTGGTACACATGTGTATGGGCTCCGTTTTTGGTCACGATAAAAAAACCGCGATGATTGAACACTTGGTGGCGCTATAACACGAAAAAAACATGAAAATGGCTATAACCACCCGACCGCTAGTCCGATTGACTTGAAAATTGGTATGCAGTGTCTTGGTCCAAGGTACCAAGTATGTCTATGAGGACATTGGCGTATCTCAAAAAACATGGCCGCCAAGGCCAATTAAATTTGAGCACCTATTAGACAAGGTTAACGGAGGCCGATCAGAACGAAACTCGATGGGTATGTTTGACTTATGGCCTTAGAGGTCTATAAGAATTTTGAAAGAAATCAGCCACTAGTTGGCGCTAACAAGTTTTATGGCACTGTAATCACGTGGTGTTGAACACATCCACAAAATATGCATATCGTTTGATAGACCTCCTCATATTGAACAACTTTGCCTCTGGAACCATTGCTGTTAATCCAATTGTTCATTAAATATTTGCGATTATGTTTAAAACCTACTTTTGCAAACTAGTCCCTGGTTTTTTGCCTGATCGGAACCAAACCAGTATAGGACAATTCTCTGGACTCTCTAGATCAATAATTATCGAAAAAAAGTCCAACTTTTGCCTTTGGATGGCTATAACAGGGTCATTTAGAAGAGGGGCGTAGCAAAATACACTCAAAAGCCTATAAATCCTAAAGGAAAACTCAAAACTTCACGAAAATTGTTATGTATATGTAACATAACATGCTGAAAAATCATGCAAAGTTTCATGGAGATCGGACTATAGGTGGCGCTATAACTGTTAAAAAGCTTTGAAAACCATGTAATCCTATGGTGAAATGCCTGTATTGGCTGTAAATGGTATTTTCCATCTCTGTAATCAGGTGGGGTTAAAAACATCCACATAATATGCATAAATTATGATAGATCTCCTCATACTGAACAACTTTGCCTCAAGAACCAATACTGTCTATCAAATCGTTATTTAAACATTCACAATTATGTTAATAACCTACTTTTGCAAACTAGTCATAGATTTTTCAACCTGATCAGAACCAAACCAGTGCAGTACAATTCTCTGGACTCTTTAGAGCAATAGTTATTTTAAAAAAAAGTTAAACTTTTGCATCTGAATGGCTATAACAGGGTTATTTCATGATGTGGCCTTGACCAAGTGTCCCCAAATGCCTATATCTATTCAATGAATGCTCAGATATTCTTAAAAACAAGTCAGAACATGTGTACTATGCCTCTAAACAAGCATGAAAAATTTCAGACAGATAGGACAATATTTGCCTCTATAACAGTTAAAAAGCTGAAAATTATGAAAATAATGGTATATTAAGCCAATAAGTGGTCGTTTGCTGCCCCCCGCTGTTCATTTTATTGTACTACACTCTAATATTGATCTACAAGTCATATTCAGCTTAAAATAAATCACTATTTTAACATTTGCAATCACATTTAGTTAAAATGAATCTATTAAGTATTACTATTGACAATTTTCACATTGAGAAATGTGAATCTTGAAGGAGACTGGCAGGAAACATTTTGTTTACTGCAACATCATAAAGTTCAAATGTCTGTATCTACAACAAAATGTGTGTGTGTAGTCCTATGTTTCTGAATACATTTTTAAAAATCTGATAAATAGTTACAAAGAGCTATGTTAAATGATTATAGACCATAGCATTAAAAAAGTGTGTGTGTGTGTGTGTGTGTGTGTGTGTCTGGCCTTGACCAAGTGTCCCCAAATGCCTATATCTATTCAATGAATGCTCAGATATTCTTAAAAACAAGTCAGAAGATGTGTACTATGCCTCTAAACAAGCATGAAAAATTTCAGACAGATAGGACAATATTTGCCTCTATAACAGTTAAAAAGCTGAAAATTATGAAAATGATGGTATATTAAGCCAATAAGTGGTCGTTTGCTGCCCCCCGCTGTTCTTTTTATTGTACTACACTCTAATATTGATCTATAAGTCATATTCAGACTTTAAAAAAAATCACAATTTTAACATTTACAATCACATTTAGTCAAAATTAATCTATTAGCTATTACCATTGACAATAATTGTCACATTGAGAAATGTGAATCTTGAAGGAGACTTGCAGGAAACATTTTGTTTACTGCAACATCATATAGTTCAAATGTCTGTATCTACAACAAATTGTGTGTGTGTGTAGTCCTATGTTTCTGAATACATTTTTAATAATCTGATTAATAGTTACAAAGAGCTATGTGAAATGATTATAGACCATAGCATTAAAAAAGTGTGTGTGTGTGTGTGTGTGTGTGTGTGTGTGTGTGTGTGTGTATAAGCATGCATAATGGAATTAACATGGAAGACCAATTTGATATATAACTGATTTTATAGTGTTTATTGCAAAGCAACTGTGAAAAGACTTTATTAATAAGTAGAATGTCCAGCAGAGGGCAGCAGAAGACCACTAATTGGTTCATTCTGTCCACTAAGCATATATATAAACTCTAAAAAAACATTATAATAGCATTGAAAATGACATTTTGTCAATGCTTATCAATTAATTTGTTCATTTGATTAATGTTTTTACAATAATTATTAAATTACAATTAAAATAATGCCTGAAAATATGTTTTAAAGGGGAAGACCTGGAATAAGCTATTTGTTACCCATCATTTATTTCAAATATTTATATCACCAACAAAATGTGCATGTGAGTTAAGCACGTTTGAAGACATTAAAAAACAGACATTTAAAATGAAAATGAGCCAATGAGTGGTTCTCTGCTGCCACCTGCTGGGCATAAATAGTCATTTTTTTCATACTATTTACTTATCATGTTCTATAATTCCTATTTACACATTATAAAGTCATTATTACAATATTTACAATCACATTTTGTCAAATTAATTTATCTCAAATATATTATGGCGTATTACCTAAAATTGCCACCAGATGGCAGCAGAAGACCACTCATTGGCTTATCCTCTAAACTAATATTGTTCAATCATATTTAAACTGTGATCGTGCAGACCAAAGCGTAAATGCTAGAGACTTGAAACTTCATCAGATGATAGTACGAAAATCGAGGCTAATGTTGTCAGAGTATGAACCCGATTGGACAATAGGTGGCGCTACAGCAATCAAAAGCGCAAAATGGCTTATAACTCCTAAACCGTATGACGTAGACTCAAGTGTCTTATATCATTGGAAAGGTGAGTCCATGACAAACAAAACGTATATCTCCGATTTCATTTCCGCCATTATAGATTTTCCGCCATTTTTAATTTTGTCAAAAAACTACTTTTGCAAACAAGTCCTAGGTTTTTTGCCCGATCGGAACCAAACCAGTGTCAAAAAATTTTCTTGAGTCAGTTTATCAATAATTATCAAAAAAAAGTCGAAATTTATATTCACGGTTGTTAAGGAGCGTAAAAATAGTTGTTCAGGGCGGAGCCTATTTACTAAAAAAGCTATAACTCAAGAACAAAATGAGATATCTTTACCAAACTTGGTAGACATGTGTATAGGCTGAGTCTTTGGTCACAATAAAAAAAATCGCGACGATTTAACTCTTGGTGGCGCAATAACGTAAAAAAACATGAAAATGGCTTTAACCACCCGACCGCTAGTCCGATTGACTTGAAAATTGGTATGCAGTGTCTAGGTCCAAGGTACCAAGTATGTCTGTGAGGACATTGGCATATCTCAAAAAACATGGCTGCCACAGCCAATTAAATTTGAGCACCTATTAGACAAGTCTCATGGCCCTAGAGGTCGGTAAGAATTTTGAAAGAAATCGGCCACTAGTTGGCGCTAATGAGTTTTATGGCTCTGTAATCACGTGGTGTTGCACACATCCACGAAATATGCATATCATTTGATATATTCTAAGGGAAAACTCAAAACTTCACGAAAATTGGTGGGCATGTGTGTCATAACATCATTAACAAGCATAGAAAGTTTTATAGAGATCGGACCATAGGTGGCGCTATAACTATTAAAAACCTTTTAAAACCATATGTTTTCTATGGTAAATTGCCAATATTGCCTGTAAATGGACTTTTCCATCTGTTATTTCAGTGTTTAAAATCTTGCTAAATGAAACGTAATGTCTTTTGATGCTTGTGTGCTTAAAGGCCTTAAAGGCTTGAACCCCGCTAAATGCTGCTTGCAGCTTTAATTTTTATTATTATTATTATTATTCTCCGCTAAAACGCATCGTGCAGCCCAAACCGTAAGTGCTAGAGACTTGAAACTTGGTCACAAGGTAGTACAAAAATCGAGGAGAGGTTATCAAAATATGAGCCCGATTGGCCAATAGGTGGCGCTATAGCGCAAAAAACAAAAAAACTGCACTATTTTGCTTATATCTCAATAACCCTTTGTCCCAGATCCAAGTGTCTTACATCATTGGAATCCTTGGCTCAAGCCGAACAAAAAATATAGCAGGTTTTTTATTTCCGGTATGCAAATTTTCCCGCCATTTTGGATTTTGTCCAAAACCTACTTTTGCAAACTAGTCCCTGGATTTTTGCCCGATCGGAACCAAACCAGTGCAAAAATGTTCTCTGGAGTCTGCATATCAATAATTATCGAAAAAAAGTTTAAATTTCGATTAACGGTTGCTAAGGGGTCTCAAAACGTCAAAATGGGCGGAGCATAATATTTAAAAAAAGCTATAACTTAGGAAGTAAATGAGATAACTTCACCAAACTTGGTACACATGTGTATATGCTGAGTTTTTGGTCACGATAAAAAAATCGCGATGATTGGGCTCTAGGTGGCGCTATAACACGAAAAAAACATGAAAATGGCTATAACCACCCGACCGCTAGTCCGATTGACTTGAAAATTTGTATGCAGTGTCTTGGTCCAAGGTACCATATATGTCTATGAGGACATTGGCGTATCTCAAAAAACATGGCTGCTATCGGCCAATGAAGTTTGAGCACCTCTAAGACAAGGTTAACGGAGACCGATCGGAATGAAACTCTGTGGGCGTCTTTGTCTCATGGCCCTAGAGGTCTGTAAGAATTTTGAAAGAAATCGGCCACTAGTTGGCGCTAACGAGTTTTATGGCTCTGTAATCACGTGGTGTTGCACACATCAACCAAATATACATATCATATGATAGGTCTCCTCATGCTGAACAACTTTGCTTCTAGAAGTATTGCTGTCAATCAAATCGTTCATTAAATATTTGTAATTATGTTTAAAACCTACTCTTGCGAACTAGTCCCTGGATTTTTGCCCGATCAGAATCAAACCAGTCTAGGACAATTCTCTGGACTCTCTAGATCAATAATTATCGAAAAAAAGTTAAACTTTTGCATTTGGATGGCTATAACAGGGTCATTTAGAAGAGGAACGTAGCAAAATACACTCAATAGCCTATAAATCCTAATGGAAAACTCAAACCTTCACGAAAATTGTTATGTATATGTGACATAACATGTTGAAGAAGCATGCAAAGTTTCATGGAGATCGGACCATAGTTGGCGCTATAACTGTTAAAAAGCTTTGAAAAACATGTATTCCCTATGGTGAATTGCCTGTATTGGCTGTAAATGGTATTTTCCATCTCTGTAATCAGGTGGGGTTAAAAACATCCACATAATATGCATATATTATGATAGATCTCCACATGCTAAACAACTTTGCCTCAAGAACCAATACTGGCAATCAAATCGTTATTTAAATATTCACAACTATGTTAAAAACCTCTTTTTGTAAACTAGTCCTAGGTTTTTTGCCCAATCGAACCAAACCACTGCACAATTCTCTGGACTATTTAGAGCAATAATTATATATATATAAATAAAAAAGTTCAACTTTTGCATCTGAATGGTTATAACAGGGTAATTTCAAGATGTGGCCTTGACCAAGTGTCCCCGAATGCCTATATCTATTCAATGAATGCTCAGATCTACTTAAAAAACAAGTCAGAACATGTATCCTATAACTCTAAACAAGCACAAAAAATTTCAGACAAATTGGACAATATTTGCCTCTATAACAGTTAAAAAGATTGAAATTACAGAGTTCTGGTATATTAAGCCAATAAGTGGTCGTTTGCTGCCCCCCGCTGTTCATTTTATTGTACTACACACAAAATAATATTATTCTGCCATAAAACGCATCGTGCAGCCCAAACCGTAAGGGCTGGAACTTTGAAACTTTGTCATATGGTAGTACACAAATCGAGGAGAGGTTATCAAATTATGAGCCAGATTGGCCTATAGGTGGCGCTAAAGCAATCCATTGCGCGAAACCACTCATAACTCCTAAACCGTATGTCGTAGACTCAAGTGTCTTATATCATTGGAAAGGTGAGTCCATGACGAACAAAATGTATATCTCCGATTTCATTTCCGCCATGATAGATTTTCCGCCATTTTGAATTTTGTCAAAAAACTACTTTTGCAAACTAGTCCTAGGTTTTTTGCTTGATCGGAACCAAACCAGTGCAGAAATGTTCTCTGGAGTCTGTATATCAATAATTATCGAAAAAAAGTTGAAATTTCGATTCACGGTTGCTAAGGTGCGGAAAACGAATGTTGTGGGAGGAGCCTATTTTACTAAAATGGCTATAACTCAAGAACAAAATGAGATATCTTTACCAAACTTTGTACACATGTGTATGTACTGAGTCTTGGGTCACGATAAAAGAATCGCGACGATTGAACACTTGGTGGCGCTATAACACGAAAAAAACATGAAAATGGCTATAACGACCCGACCGCTAGTCCGATTGACTTGAAAATTGGTATGCAGTGTCTTGGTCCAAGGTACCATATATTTCTATGAGGACATTGGCGTATCTCAAAAAACATGGCTGCTATTGGCCAATGAAGTTTGAGCACCTCTAAGACAAGGTTAACGGAGGCTGATCGGAATGAAACTCGGTGGGCATGTTTGACTCATGGACTTAGAGGTCTGTAAGAATTTTGAAAGAAATCGGCCACTAGTTGGCGCTAACGAGTTTTTTGGCTCTGTAATCACGTGGTGTTGCACACATCAACCAAATATACACATCATATGATAGGGCTCCTCATACTGAACAACTTTTCCTCTAAAAGCATTGCTGTCAATCAAATCGTTCATTAAATATTTGCGATTATGTTTAAAACCTACTTTTGCAAACTAGTCTCTGGATTTTTGCCTGATCGGAAACAAACCAGTCTAGGACAATTCTCTGGACTCTCTAGATCAATAATTATCAAAAAAAAGTTGAACTTTTGCATTTGAATGCCTATAACAGGGTCATTTAGAAGAGGGGCGTAGCAAAATACACTCAAAAGCCTATAAATCCTAAAGGAAAACTCAAAACTTCACGAAACTTGTTATGTATATGTGACATAACATGCTGAAGAAGCATGCAGAGTTTCATGGAGATCGGACCATAGGTGGCGCTATAACTGTTAAAAAGCTTTGAAAACCATGTATTCCCTATGGTGAATTGCCTGTATTGGCTGTAAATGGTATTTTCCATCTCTGTAATCAGGTGGGGTAAAAAACATCCACATAATATGCAGAAATTATGATAGATCTCCTCATACTGAACAACTTTGCCTCAAGAACCAATACTGTCAATCAAATTGTTATTTATTTATTCACAATTATGTTAAAAACTTATTACCTAAAATTGCCACCAGATGGCAGCAGAAGACCACTCATTGGTTCATTCTGCTTACTAAGCATATTTAAACTTTATAAAATCATTATAATAAATGTTGCAAATGACATTTTGTCAATGTTTATCAATTAATTTGTTCATTTGATTAATGTTTTTACAATAATTATTAAATTACAATTAAAATAATGCCTGAAAATATGTTTTAAAGGGGAAAACCTGGAATAAGCTATTTGTTACCCATCATTTATTTCAAATATCTATATCTCCAACAAAATGTACATGTGAGTTAAGCACGTTTGAAGACATTAACTTGGAAAATGTGCCCATTAAATGAAAAACAGACATTTAAAATGAAAATGAGCCAATGAGTGGTTCTCTGCTGCCACCTGCTGGGCTTAAATGGTCATTTTGTCATACTATTTACTTATCATGTTTTATAATTCCTATTTAGACATTAAAAAGTCACTATTACAATATTTACAATTACATTTTGTCAAATTAATTTATTTCAAATATATTATGGCGTATTACCTAAAATTACCACCAGATGGCAGCAGAAGACCACTCATTGGCTTATCCTCTAAACTAATATTGTTCAATCATATTTAAACTGTGATCGTGCAGACCAAAGCGTAAATGCTAGAGACTTGAAACTTTATCAGATGGTAGTACAAAAATCGAGGCTAATGTTGTCAGAGTATGAACCCGATTGGCCAATAGGTGGCGCTACAGCAATCAAAAGCGCAAAATGGCTCATAACTCCTAAACCGTATGTCGTAGACTCAAGTGTCTTATATCATTGGAAAGGTGAGTCCATGACGAACGTATATCTCCGATTTCATTTGCGCCATAATAGATTTTCCGCCATTTTGAATTTTGTCAAAAAACTACTTTTGCGAACTAGTCCTAGGTTTTTTGATTGATCGGTACCAAACCAGTGCAGAAATGTTCTCTGGAGTCTGACTATCAATAATTATTGAAAAAAAGTTGAAATTTCTATTCACGGTCGCTAAGGGGCGGAAAACGATTGTTGTGGGAGGAGCCTATTTTACTAAAATGGCTATAACTCAAGAACAAAATGAGATATCTTCACCAAACTTGGTACACATGTGTATATGCTGAGTTTTTGGTCACGATAAAAAAATCGCGATGATTGGGCTCTAGGTGGCGCTATAACACGAAAAAAACATGAAAATGGCTATAACCACCCGACCGCTAGTCCGATTGACTTGAAAATTTGTATGCAGTGTCTTGGTCCAAGGTACCATATATGTCTATGAGGACATTGGCGTATCTCAAAAAACATGGCTGCTATCGGCCAATGAAGTTTGAGCACCTCTAAGACAAGGTTAACGGAGGCCAATCGGAACGAAACTCGATGGGCATGTTTGACTCATGGTCCTAGAGGTCTGTAAGAATTTTGAAAGAAATCGGCCACTAGTTGGCGCTAATGAGTTGTACGGCTCTGTAATCACGTGGTGTTGCACACATCCCAGAAATATGCATATCATTTGATAGATCTTCTCATATTGAACAACTTTGCCTCTAGAACCATTGCTGTCAATCAAATCGTTCATTAAATATTTGCAATTATGTTAAAAACCTACTTTTGCAAACTAGTCCCTGGTTTTTTGCCCGATTGGAACCAAACCAGTCTAGGACAATTCTCTGGACTCTCTAGATCAATAATTATTGAAAAAAAGTTAAACTTTTGCATTTGGATGGCTATAACAGGGTCATTTAGAAGAGGGACGTAGCAAAATACACTCAATAGCCTATAAATCCTAATGGAAAACTCAAACCTTCACGAAAATTGTTATGTATATGTGACATAACATGTTGAAGAAGCATGCAAAGTTTCATGGAGATCGGACCATAGTTGGCGCTAAAACTGTTAAAAAGCTTTGAAAACCATGTATTCCCTATGGTGAATTGCCTGTATTGGCTGTAAATGGTATTTTCCATCTCTGTAGTCAGGTGGGGTTAAAAACATCCACATAATATGCATATATTATGATAGATCTCCACATGCTAAACAACTTTGCATCAAGAACCAATACTGGCAATCAAATCGTTATTTAAATATTCACAACTATGTTAAAAACCTCTTTTTGTAAACTAGTCCTAGGTTTTTTGCCCAATCGAACCAAACCACTGCACAATTCTCTGGACTATTTAGAGCAATAATTATATATATATAAATAAAAAAGTTCAACTTTTGCATCTGAATGGTTATAACAGGGTAATTTCAAGATGTGGCCTTGACCAAGTGTCCCCGAATGCCTATATCTATTCAATGAATGCTCAGATCTACTTAAAAAACAAGTCAGAACATGTATCCTATAACTCTAAACAAGCATGAAAAATTTCAGACAAATTGGACAATATTTGCCTCTATAACAGTTAAAAAGATTGAAATTACAGAGTTCTGGTATATTAAGCCAATAAGTGGTCGTTTGCTGCCCCCCGCTGTTCATTTTATTGTACTACACACAAAATAATATTATTCTGCCATAAAACGCATCGTGCAGCCCAAACCGTAAGGGCTGGAACTTTGAAACTTTGTCAGATGGTAGTACACAAATCGAGGAGAGGTTATCAAATTATGAGCCAGATTGGCCTATAGGTGGCGCTAAAGCAATCAATTGCGCGAAACCACTCATAACTCCTAAAACGTATGTCGTAGACTCAAGTGTCTTATATCATTGGAAAGGTGAGTCCATGACGAACAAAACGTATATCTCCGATTTCATTTCCGCCATGATAGATTTTCCGCCATTTGGAGTTTTGTCAAAAAACTACTTTTGCAAACTAGTCCTAGGTTTTTCACTTGATCGGAACCAAACCAGTGCAGAAATGTTCTCTGGAGTCTGAAAATCAATAATTATCGAAAAAAAGTAGAAATTTCTATTCACGGTTGCTAAGGGGCGGAAAACGAATGTTGTGGGAGAAGCCTATTTTACTAAAATGGCTATAACTCAAGAACAAAATGAGATATCTTCACCAAACTTGGTACACATGTTTATGGGCTCATATAAAAATCGCGACGATTGAACACTTGGTGGCGCTATAACACGAAAAAAACAGGAAAAGGGCTATAACCACCCGACCGCTAGTCCGATTGACTTGAAAATTGGTATGCAGTGTCTTGGTCCAAGGTACCATGTATGTCTATGAGGACATTGGCGTATCTAAAAAAACATGGCCGCCACAGCCAATTAAATTTGAGCACCTATTAGACAAGGTTAACGGAGTCCGATCAGAACGAAACTCAATGGGCATGTTTGACTCATGGCCCTAGAGGTCTATAAGAATTTTGAAAGAAATCAGCCACTAGTTGGCGCTAACGAGTTGTATGGCTCTGTAATCACGTGGTGTTGCACACATCCACAAAATATGCATATCATTTGATAGATCTCCTCATATTGAACAACTTTGCCTCTAGAACCATTGCTGTCAATCAAATTGTTCATTAAATATTTGCAATTATGTTAAAAACCTACTTTTGCAAACTAGTCCCTGGTTTTTTGCCCGATCGGACCCAAACCAGTCTAGGACAATTCTCTGGACTCTCTAGATCATTAATTATCAAAGAAAAGTTCAACTTTTGCATTTGAATGGCTATAGCAAGGTGATTTAGAAGAGGGACATAGCAAAACACACTCAATAGCCTATAAATCTTAAAGGAAAACTCAAAACTTCACGAAAATTGGTGGGCATGTGTGACATTAGATCCTTAACAAGCATACAAAGCTTTATAGAGATCGGACCATAGGTGGCGCTATAACTGTTAAAAACCATATGTTTCCTATGGTAAATTGCCTATATTGCCTGTAATTTGAGTTTTCCATTTATTATTTCAGTGTTTAAAATCTTGCTAAATAAAACTTAATGTCTTTTGATGCTTGTGTGCTTAAAGGCCTTAAAGGCTTGAACCCCGCTAAATGCTGCTTGCAGCTTTAATTATTATTATTATTATTATTATTATTCTGCCATAAAACGCATCGTGCAGCCCAAACCGTAAGTGCTGGAGCTTTGAAACTTTGTCAGATGGTAGTACAAAAATCGAGGAGAGGTTATCAAATTATGAGCCAGATTGGCCTATAGGTGGCGCTATAGCAATCAATTGCGCAAAACTGCTCATAACTCCTAAACCGTATGTCGTAGACTCAAGTGTCTTATATCATTGGAAAGCTGAATACCTGACGTAAAAAATGTATATCTCCGATTTCATTTCCGCCATTATAGATTTTCCGCCATTTTGAATTTTGTCAAAAAACTACTTTTGCGAACTAGTCCCTGGATTTTTGCCCGATCGGAACCAAACCAGTGCAGAAATGTTCTCTGGAGTCTGAATATCAATAATTATCGAAAAAAAGTTGAAATTTCTATTCACGATCGCTAAGGGGCGGAAAACAAACGTTGTGGGAGGAGCCTATTTTACTAAAAGGGCTATAACTCAAGAACAAAATGAGATATCTTTACCAAACTTTGTACACATGTGTATGGACTGAGTCTTGGGTCACGATAAAAGAATCGCGACGATGGAACACTTGGTGGCGCTATAACACGAAAAAAACATGAAAATGGCTATAACGACCCGACCGCTAGTCCGATTGACTTGAAAATTGGTATGCAGTGTCTTGGTCCAAGGTACCATATATGTCTATGAGGACATTGGCGTATCTCAAAAAACATGGCTGCTATTGGCCAATGAAGTTTGAGCACCTCTAAGACAAGGTTAACGGAGGCTGATCGGAATGAAACTCGGTGGGCATGTTTGACTCATGGACTTAGAGGTCTGTAAGAATTTTGAAAGAAATCGGCCACTAGTTGGCGCTAACGAGTTTTTTGGCTCTGTAATCACGTGGTGTTGCACACATCAACCAAATATACACATCATATGATAGGGCTCCTCATACTGAACAACTTTTCCTCTAAAAGCATTAATGTCAATCAAATCGTTCATTAAATATTTGCGATTATGTTTAAAACCTACTTTTGCAAACTAGTCTCTGGATTTTTGCCTGATCGGAAACAAACCAGTCTAGGACAATTCTCTGGACTCTCTAGATCAATAATTATCAAAAAAAAGTTGAACTTTTGCATTTGAATGCCTATAACAGGGTCATTTAGAAGAGGGGCGTAGCAAAATACACTCAAAAGCATATAAATCCTAAAGGAAAACTCAAAACTTCACGAAAATTATTATGTATATGTAACATAACATGCTGAAAAAGCATGCAAAGTTTCATGGAGATCGGACCATAGGTGGCGCTATAACTGTTAAAAAGCTTTGAAAACCATGTATTCCTATGGTGAAATGCCTGTATTGGCTGTAAATGGTATTCTCCATCTCTGTAATCAGGTGGGGTTAAAAACATCCACATAATATGCAGAAATTATGATAGATCTCCTCATACTGAACAACTTTGCCTCAAGAACCAATACTGTCAATCAAATTGTTATTTATTTATTCACAATTATGTTAAAAACTTATTACCTAAAATTGCCACCAGATAGCAGCAGAAGACCACTCATTGGTTCATTCTGCTTACTAAGCATATTTAAACTTTATAAAATCATTATAATAAATGTTGCAAATGACATTTTGTCAATGTTTATCAATTAATTTGTTCATTTGATTAATGTTTTTACAATAATTATTAAATTACAATTAAAATAATGCCTGAAAATATATTTTAAAGGGGAAAACCTGGAATAAGCTATTTGTTACCCATCATTTATTTCAAATATCTATATCTCCAACAAAATGTACATTTGAGCTAAGCATGTTTGAAGACATTAACTTGGAAATGTGCCCATTAAATGAAAAACAGACATTTAAAATGAAAATGAGCCAATGAGTGGTTCTCTGCTGCCACCTGCTGGGCTTAAATGGTCATTTTGTCATACTATTTACTTATCATGTTCTATAATTCCTATTTAGACATTATAAAGTCACTATTACAATATTTACAATTATATTTTGTCAAATTAATTTATTTCAAATATATTATGGCGTATTACCTAAAATTGCCACCAGATGGCAGCAGAAGACCACTCATTGGCTTATCCTCTAAACTAATATTGTTCAATCATATTTAAACTGTGATCGTGCAGACCAAAGCGTAAATGCTAGAGACTTGAAACTTTATCAGATGGTGGTACAAAAATCGAGGCTAATGTTGTCAGAGAATGAACCCGATTGGCCAATAGGTGGCGCTACAGCAATCAAAAGCGCGAAATGGCTCATAACTCCTAAACCCTATGTCGTAGACTCAAGTGTCTTATATCATTGGAAAGGTGAGTCTATGACGAACACAACGTATATCTCCGATTTCATTTCCGCCATGATAGATTTTCCGCCATTTTGAATTTTGTCAAAAAACTACTTTTTCAAACTAGTCCTAGGTTTTTTGATTGATCGGAACCAAACCAGTGCAGAAATGTTCTCTGGAGTCTAATTATCAATAATTATTGAAAAAAAGTTGAATTTTCTATTCACGGTCGCTAAGGGGCGGAAAACGATTGTTGTGGGAGGAGCCTATTTTACTAAAATGGCTATAACTCAAGAACAAAATGAGATATCATCATCAAACTTGGTACACATGTGTAAGACCTCAATTTGTGGTCATGATAAAAAAATCGCGACGATTGAACACTTGGTGGCGCTATAACACGAAAAAAACATGAAAATGGCTATAACCACCCGACCGCTAGTCCGATTGACTTGAAAATGGGTATGCAGTGGCTTGGTCCAAGGTACCATCTATGTCTATGAGGACATTGGCGTATCTCAAAAAACATGGCCGCCACAGCCAATTAAATATGAGCACCTATTAGACAAGGTTAACGGAGGCCGATCAGAACGAAACTCAATGGGTATGTTTGACTCATGGCCCTAGAGGTATGTAAGAATTTTGAAAGAAATCGGCCACTAGTTGGCGCTAACGAGTTTTATGGCTCTGTAATCACGTGGTGTTGCACACATCCACAAAATATGCATATCAATTGATAGATCTCCTCATATTGAACAACTTTGCCTCTAGAACCATTGCTGTCAATCAAATTGTTCATTAAATATTTGCAATAATGTTAAAAACCTACTTTTGCAAACTAGTCCCTGGTTTTTTGCCCGATCGGAACCAAACCAGTCTAGGACAATTCTCTGGACTCTCTAGATCAATAATTATCAAAAAAAAGTTCAACTTTTACATTTAGATGACTATAACAGGGTGATTTAGAAGAGGGACGTAGCAAAACACACTCAATAGCCTATAAATTCTAAGGGAAAACTCAAAACTTCCCGAAAATTGGTGGGCATGTGTGACATTAGATCCTTAACAAGCATACAAAGCTTTATAGAGATCGGACCATAGATGGCGCTATAATTGTTAAAAACCATATGTTTCCTATGGTAAATTGCCTATATTGCCTGTAATTTGAGTTTTCCATCTATTATTTCAGTGTTTAAAATCTTGCTAAATAAAACTTAATGTCTTTTGATGCTTGTGTGCTTAAAGGCCTTAAAGGCTTGAACCCCGCTAAATGCTGCTCGCAGCTTTAATTATTAGGGGTTCAAGCACGAAGTGCTGAAACCCTATTGTAATTGTATTGATTTTTATTATTATTATTATTATTATTATTATTATTATTATTATTATTATTCTCCGCTAAAACGCATCGTGCAGCCCAAACCGTAAGGGCTGGAGCGTTGAAACTTTGTCAGATGGTAGTACAAAAATCGAGGAGAGGTTATCAAATTATGAGCCAGATTGGCCAATAGGTGGCGCTATAGCAATCAATTGCGCGAAACTGCTCATAACTCCTAAACCGTATGTTGTAGACTCAAGTGTCTTATATCATTGGAAAGGTGAGTCCATGACAAACAAAACGTATATCTCCGATTTCATTTCCGCCATGATGGATTTTCCGCCATTTTGAATTTTGTCGAAAAACTACTTTTGCGAACTAGTCCCTGGATTTTAGACCGATCGGAACCAAACCAGTGCAGAAATGTTCTCTGGAGTCTGAATATCAATAATTATCGAAAAAAAGTTGAAATTTCGATTCACGGTTGCTAAGGGGCGTTAAACGAATGTTGTGGGCGGAGCCTATTTTACTAAAATGGTTTTAACTCAAGAACAAAATGAGATATATTTACCAAACTTGGTACACATGTGTATGGGCTGAGTCTTTGGTCACGATAAAAAAATCCCGACGATTGAACACTTGGTGGCGCTATAACATGAAAAAAACATGAAATTGGCTATAACCACCCGACCGCTAGTCCGATTGACTTGAAAATTGGTATGCAGTGTCTTGGTCCAAGGTACCATGTATGTCTATGAGGACATTGGCGTATGTCAAAAAACATGGCCGCCACAGCCAATTAAATTTGAGCACCTATTAGACAAGGTTAACGGAGGCCGATCAGAACGAAACTCAATTGGTATGTTTGACTCATGGCCCTAGAGGTCTATAAGAATTTTGAAAGAAATTAGCCACTAGTTGGCGCTAACGAGTTGTATGGCTCTGTAATCACGTGATGTTGCACACATCCACAAAATATGCATATCATTTGATAGATCTCCTCATATTGAACAACTTTGCCTCTAGAACCATTGCTGTCAATCAAATTGTTCATTAAATATTTGTGATTATGTTAAAAACCTACTTTTGCAAACTAGTTCCTGGTTTTTTGCCCGATCGGACCCAAACCAGTCTAGGACAATTCTCTGGACTCTCTAGATCATTAATTATTAAAAAAAGTTGAACTTTTGCATTTGAATGGCTATAGCAGGGTGATTTAGAAGAGGGACATAGCAAAACACACTCAATAGCCTATAAATCTTAAAGGAAAGCTCAAAACTTCACGAAAATTGGTGGGCATGTGTGACATTAGATCCTTAACAAGCATGCAAAGCTTTACAGAGATCGGACCATAGGTGGCGCTATAACTGTTAAAAACCATATGTTTCCTATGGTAAATTGCCTGTAATTTAAGTTTTCCATCTATTATTTCAGTGTTTAAAATCTTGCTAAATAAAACCTAATGTCTTTTGATGCTTGTGTGCTTAAAGGCCTTAAAGGCTTGAACCCCGCTAAATGCTGCTAGCAGCTTTAATTATTATTATTTTTATTATTCTGCCGTAAAACGCATCGTGCAGCCCAAACCGTAAGGGCTAGAGACTTGAAACTTGGCCAATAGGTAATACAAAAATCGAGGAGAGGTTATCAAATTATGAGCCAGATTGGCCTATAGGTGGCGCTATAGCAATCAATTGCGCGTAACTGCTCATAACTCCTAAACCATAAGTTGTACGCTCAAGTGTCTTATATCATTGGAAAGCTGAATACCTGACTTAAATAATGTATATCTCCGATTTCATTTCCGGTATGCAAATTTTTCCGCCATTTTGAATTTTGTTGAAAAACTACTTTTGCGAACTAGTCCCTGGATTTTAGCCCGATCGGAACCAAACCAGTGCAGAAATGTTCTCTGGAGTCTGAATATCAATAATTATCGAAAAAAAGTAGAAATTTCGATTCACGGTTGCTAAGGGGCGGAAAACGAATGTTGTGGGAGGAGCCTATTTTACTAAAATGGTTATAACTCAAGAACAAAATGAGAAATATTTACCAAACTTGGTACACATGTGTATGGGCTAAGTCTTTGGTCACGAAAAAAAAATCCCGACGATTGAACACTTGGTGGCGCTATAACATGAAAAAAACATGAAAATGGCTATAACCACCTGACCGCTAGTCCGATTTACTTGAAAATTGGTATGCAGTGTCTTAGTCCAAGGTACCAAGTATGTCTATGAGGACATTGGCGTATGTCAAAAAACATGGCCGCCACAGCCAATTAAATTTGAGCACCTATTAGACAAGGTTAACAGAGGCCGATCGGAACGAAACTCTGTGGGCATGTTTGACTCATGGCCCTAGAGGTCTGTAAGAATTTTGAAAGAAATCGGCCACTAGTTGGCGCTAACGAGTTTTACGGCTCTGTAATCACGTGCTGTTGCACACATCCACGAAATATGCATATCATTTGATAGAACTCCTCATACCAAACAACTTTGCCTCTAGAACTATTGCTGTCAATTAATATGTTCATTAAATATTTGCGATTATGTTCAAAACCTACTTTTGCGAACTAGTCCCTGGATTTTTGCCCGATTGGAACCAAACTAGTCTAGGATAATTCTCTGGACTCTTTAGATCAATAATTATCGAAAAAAAGTTGAACATTTGCATTTGGATGGCTATAACAGGGTCATTTAGAAGAGGGGCGTAGCAAAATACACTCAAAAGCCTATAAATCCTAAAGGAAAACTCAAAACTTCACGAAACTTGTTATGTATATGTGACATAACATGCTGAAGAAGCATGCAGAGTTTCATGGAGATCGGACCATAGGTGGCGCTATAACTGTTAAAAAGCTTTGAAAACCATGTATTCCCTATGGTGAATTGCCTGTATTGGCTGTAAATGGTATTTTCCATCTCTGTAATCAGGTGGGGTAAAAAACATCCACATAATATGCAGAAATCATGATAGATCTCCTCATACTGAACAACTTTGCCTCAAGAACCAATACTGTCAATCAAATTGTTATTTATTTATTCACAATTATGTTAAAAACTTATTACCTAAAATTGCCACCAGATGGCAGCAGAAGACCACTCATTGGTTCATTCTGCTTACTAAGCATATTTAAACTTTATAAAATCATTATAATAAATGTTGCAAATGACATTTTGTCAATGTTTATCAATTAATTTGTTCATTTGATTAATGTTTTTACAATAATTATTAAATTACAATTAAAATAATGCCTGAAAATATGTTTTAAAGGGGAAAACCTGGAATAAGCTATTTGTTACCCATCATTTATTTCAAATATCTATATCTCCAACAAAATGTACATGTGAGTTAAGCACGTTTGAAGACATTAACTTGGAAAATGTGCCCATTAAATGAAAAACAGACATTTAAAATGAAAATGAGCCAATGAGTGGTTCTCTGCTGCCACCTGCTGGGCTTAAATGGTCATTTTGTCATACTATTTACTTATCATGTTTTATAATTCCTATTTAGACATTATAAAGTCACTATTACAATATTTACAATTACATTTTGTCAAATTAATTTATTTCAAATATATTATGGCGTATTACCTAAAATTACCACCAGATGGCAGCAGAAGACCACTCATTGGCTTATCCTCTAAACTAATATTGTTCAATCATATTTAAACTGTGATCGTGCAGACCAAAGCGTAAATGCTAGAGACTTGAAACTTTATCAGATGGTAGTACAAAAATCGAGGCTAATGTTGTCAGAGTATGAACCCGATTGGCCAATAGGTGGCGCTACAGCAATCAAAAGCGCAAAATGGCTCATAACTCCTAAACCGTATGTCGTAGACTCAAGTGTCTTATATCATTGGAAAGGTGAGTCCATGACGAACAAAACGTATATCTCCGATTTCATTTGCGCCATAATAGATTTTCCGCCATTTTGAATTTTGTCAAAAAACTACTTTTGCGAACTAGTCCTAGGTTTTTTGATTGATCGGTACCAAACCAGTGCAGACATGTTCTCTGGAGTCTGCCTATCAATAATTATTGAAAAAAAGTTGAAATTTCTATTCACGGTCGCTAAGGGGCGGAAAACGATTGTTGTGGGAGGAGCCTATTTTCCTAAAATGGCTATAACTCAAGAACAAAATGAGATATCTTCACCAAACTTGGTACACATGTGTAGGGCCTCAATTTGTGGTCATGATAAAAAAAATCGCGATGATTGAACACTTGGTGGCGCTATAACACAAAAAAAACATGAAAATGGCTATAACCACCCGACCGCTAGTCCGATTGACTTGAAAATTGGTATGCAGTGTCTTGGTCCAAGGTCCCATCTATGTCTATGAGGACATTGGCGTATCTCAAAAAACATGGCCGCCACAGCCAATTAAATATGAGCACCTATTAGACAAGGTTAACGGAGGCCGATCAGAACGAAACTCAATTGGTATGTTTGACTCATGGCCCTAGAGGTCTATAAGAATTTTGAAAGAAATTAGCCACTAGTTGGCGCTAACGAGTTGTATGGCTCTGTAATCACGTGATGTTGCACACATCCACAAAATATGCATATCATTTGATAGATCTCCTCATATTGAACAACTTTGCCTCTAGAACCATTGCTGTCAATCAAATTGTTCATTAAATATTTGTGATTATGTTAAAAACCTACTTTTGCAAACTAGTTCCTGATTTTTTGCCCGATCGGACCCAAACCAGTCTAGGACAATTCTCTGGACTCTCTAGATCATTAATTATAAAAAAAAGTTGAACTTTTGCATTTGAATGGCTATAGCAGGGTGATTTAGAAGAGGGACATAGCAAAACACACTCAATAGCCTATAAATCTTAAAGGAAAACTCAAAACTTCAGGAAAATTGGTGGGCATGTGTGACATTAGATCCTTAACAAGCATACAAAGCTTTATAGAGATCGGACCATAGGTGGCGCTATAACTGTTAAAAACCATATGTTTCCTATGGTAAATTGCCTATATTGCCTGTAATTTGAGTTTTCCATCTATTATTTCAGTGTTTAAAATCTTGCTAAATAAAACTTAATGTATTTTGATGCTTGTGTGCTTAAAGGCCTTAAAGGCTTGAACCCCGCTAAATGCTGCTTGCAGCTTTAATTAGGGGTTCAAGCACGAAGTGCTGAAACCCTATTGTAATTGTACTGATTTTTAGGGGTTCAAGCACGAAGTGCTGAAACCCTATTGTATTTGTGCTGATTTTTATTATTATTATTATTCTGCCGTAAAACGCATCGTGCAGCCCAAACCGTAAGTGCTGGAGCTTTGAAACTTTGTCAGATGGTAGTACAAAAATCGAGGAGAGGTTATCAAATTATGAGCCAGATTGGCCTATAGGTGGCGCTATAGCAATCAATTGCGCGAAACTGCTCATAACTCCTAAACCGTATGTCGTAGACTCAAGTGTCTTATATCATTGGAAAGGTGAGTCCCTGACGAACAAAACGTATATCTCCGATTTCATTTCCGTCATAATAGATTTTCCGCCATTTTGAATTTTGTCAAAAAACTACTTTTGCGAACTAGTCCCTGGATTTTTGCCCGATCGGAACCAAACCAGTGCAGAAATGTTCTCTGGAGTCTGAACATCAATAATTATCGAAAAAAAGTATAAATTTCGCTTCAAGGTCGCAAAGGGGCGGAAAACGAATGTTGTGGGAGGAGCCTATTTTACTAAAATGGCTATAACTCAAGAACAAAATGAGATATCTTTACCAAACTTGGTACACGTGTGTATGGGCTGAGTCTTTGGTCACGATAAAACAATCGCGACGATTGACCACTTGGTGGCGCTATAACACGAAAAAAACATGAAAATGGCTATAACCACCCGACCGCTAGTCCGATTGACTTGAAAATTGGTATGCAGTGTTTTGGTCCAAGGTACCATATATGTCTATGAGGACATTGGCGTATCTCAAAAAACATGGCTGCTATCGGCTAATGAAGTTTGAGCACCTCTAAGACAAGGTTAACGGAGGCCGATCGGAATGAAACTTAGTGGGCATCTTTGACTCATGGCCCTAGAGGTCTGTAAGAATTTTGAAAGAAATCGGCCACTAGTTGGCGCTAACGAGTTTTATGGCTCTGTAATCACGTGGTGTTGCACACATCAACCAAATATACACATCATATGATAGGTCTCCTCATGTTGAACAACTTTGCCTCTAGAAGCATTGCTGTCAACCAAACCGTTCATTAAATATCCGCGATTATGTTTAAAACCTACTTTTGCGAACTAGTCCCTGGATTTTTGCCCGATGGGAACCAAACCAGTCTAAAACAATTCTCTGGACTCTCTAGATCAATAATTATCGAAAAAAAGTTGAACTTTTGCATTTGGATGGCTATAACAGGGTCATTTAGAAGAGGAGCTTAGCAAAATACACTCAAAAGGCTATAAATCCTAAAGGAAAACTCAAAACTTCACGAAAAATGTTATGTATATGTATCATAACATGTTGAAGAATCCTGCAAAGTTTCATGGAGATCGGACCCTAGGTGGCGCTATAACTGTTAAAACGCTTTGAAAACCATGTATTCCCAATGGTGAAATGCCTGTATTGGCTGTAAATGGTATTTTCCATCTCTGTAATCAGGTGGGGTTAAAAACATCCACATAATATGCATAAATTATGATAGATCTCCTCATAATGAACAACTTTGCTTCAAGAACCAATACTGTCAATCAAATCGTTATTTAAACATTCACAATTATGTTAATAACCTCATTTTGCAATCTAGTCCTAGATTTTTTTGCCCGATCGGAACCAAACCACTGTAGTACGATTCTCTGGACTCTTTAGAGCAATAATTATTTAAAATAAAGTTAAACTATTGCATCTGAATGGCTATAACATTATTTCAAGGTGTGGCCTTGGCCAAGTGTCCCCAAATGCCTAAATCTATTCAATGAATGCTCAGATATTCTTAAAAAACAAGTCAGAACATGTGTAATATGCCTCTAAACAAGCATGATCATTTTCAGACAGATAGGACAATATTTGCCTCTATAACAGTTAAAAAGCTGAAAATTATGAAAATAATGGTATATTAAGTGGTTGTTTGCTGCCCCCCGCTGTTCATTTTATTGTACTACACTCTAATATTGATGTATAAGTCATATTCAGACTTTAAATAAATCACTATTTTAACATTTACAATCACATTTAGTTAAAATTTATCTATTAAGTATTATTATTGACAATTGTCACATTGAGAAATGTGAATCTTGAAGGAGACTTGCAGGAAACATTTTGTTTACTGCAACATCATATAGTTAAAATGTCTGTATCTACAACAAAATGTGTTTGTGTGTGTGTGTGTGTGTGTGTGTGTGTGTGTGTGTGTGTGTGTGTGTGTGTGTGTGTGTGTGTGTGTGTAGTCCTATTTTTCTGAATACATTTTTAATAATCTGATTAATAGTTACAAAGAGCTATGTGAAATGATTATAGACCATAGTTTGTGAAAAAGTGTGTCTGTGTGTGTGTGTGTGTGTGTGTGTGTGTGTGTGTGTGTGTGTGTGTGTGTGTGTGTGTGTGTATAAGCATGCATAATGGAATTAACATGGAAGACCAATTTGATATATAACTGATTTTATAGTGTTTATTGCAAAGCAACTGTGAAAAGACTTTATTAATAAGTAGAATGTCCAGCAGAGGGCAGCAGAAGACCACTCATTGGTTCATTCTGTCCACTAAGCATATATATAAACTCTAAAAAAAACATTATAATAGCATTGAAAATGACATTTTGTCAATGTTTATCAATTAATTTGTTCATTTGATTAATGTTTTTACAATAATTATTAAATTACAATTAAAATAATGCCTGAAAATATGTTTTAAAGGGGAAGACCTGGAATAAGCTATTTGTTACCCATCATTTATTTCAAATATTTATATCACCAACAAAATGTGCATGTGAGTTAAACACGTTTGAAGACATTAACTTGGAAAATGTGCCCATTAAATGAAAAACAGACATTTAAAATGAAAATGAGCCAATGAGTGGTTCTCTGCTGCCACCTGCTGGGCTTAAATAGTCATTTTTTCATACTATTTACTTATCATGTTCTATAATTCCTATTTAGACATTATAAAGTCATTATTACAATATTTACAATCACATTTTGTCAAATTAATTTATCTCAAATATATTATGGCGTATTACCTAAAATTGCCACCAGATGGCAGCAGAAGACCACTCATTGGCTTATCCTCTAAACTAATATTGTTCAATCATATTTAAACTGTGATCGTGCAGACCAAAGCGTAAATGCTAGAGACTTGAAACTTCATCAGATGATAGTACAAAAATCGAGGCTAATGTTGTCAGAGTATGAACCCGATTGGCCAATAGGTGGCGCTACAGCAATCAAACGCGCGAAATGGCTCATAACTCCTAAACCGTATGTCGTAGACTCAAGTGTCTTATATCATTGGAAAGGTGAGTCCATGACGAACAAAACGTATATCTCCGATTTAATTTCCGCCATTATAGATTTTCCGCCATTTTGCGAAAAAACTACTTTTGCAAACGAGTCCTAGGTTTTTTGCCCGATCGGAACCAAACCAGTGACAAAATGTTCTCTGGAGTCAGGTTATCAATAATTATCAAAAAAAAGTCGAAATTTATATTCACGGTTGTTAAGGAGCGTAAAAATAGTCGTTCAGGGCGGAGCCTATTTACTAAAAAAGCTATAACTCAAGAACAAAATGAGATATCTTTACCAAACATGGTAGACATGTGTATAGGCTGAGTCTTTGGTCACAATAAAAAAAATCGCGACGATTTAACTCTTGGTGGCGCAATAACGTAAAAAAACATGAAAATGGCTTTAACCACCCGACCGCTAGTCCGATTGACTTGAAAATTGGTATGCAGTGTCTTGGTCCAAGGTACCAAGTATGTCTGTGAGGACATTGGCATATCTCAAAAAACATGGCTGCCACAGCCAATTAAATTTGAGCACCTATTAGACAAGTCTCATGGCCCTAGAGGTCGGTAAGAATTTTGAAAGAAATCGGCCACTAGTTGGCGCTAATGAGTTTTATGGCTCTGTAATCACGTGGTGTTGCACACATCCACGAAATATGCATATCATTTGATATATTCTAAGGGAAAACTCAAAACTTCACGAAAATTGGTGGGCATGTGTGTCATAACATCATTAACAAGCATGCAAAGTTTTATAGAGATCGGACCATAGGTGGCGCTATAACTATTAAAAACCTTTTAAAACCATATGTTTTCTATGGTAAATTGCCAATATTGCCTGTAAATGGACTTTTCCATCTGTTATTTCAGTGTTTAAAATCTTGCTAAATGAAACGTAATGTCTTTTGATGCTTGTGTGCTTAAAGGCCTTAAAGGCTTGAACCCCGCTAAATGCTGCTTGCAGCTTTAATTATTATTATTATTTTTATTATTCTGCCGTAAAACGCATCGTGCAGCCCAAACCGTAAGGGCTAACCATAATATTGACATATTATTGCTGTCAATTAATATGTTCATTAAATATTTGCGATTATGTTCAAAACCTACTTTTGCGAACTAGTCCCTGGATTTTTGCCCGATTGGAACCAAACTAGTCTAGGATAATTCTCTGGACTCTTTAGATCAATAATTATCGAAAAAAAGTTGAACATTTGCATTTGGATGGCTATAACAGGGTCATTTAGAAGAGGGGCGTAGCAAAATACACTCAAAAGCCTATAAATCCTAAAGGAAAACTCAAAACTTCACGAAACTTGTTATGTATATGTGACATAACATGCTGAAGAAGCATGCAGAGTTTCATGGAGATCGGACCATAGGTGGCGCTATAACTGTTAAAAAGCTTTGAAAACCATGTATTCCCTATGGTGAATTGCCTGTATTGGCTGTAAATGGTATTTTCCATCTCTGTAATCAGGTGGGGTAAAAAACATCCACATAATATGCAGAAATTGTGATAGATCTCCTCATACTGAACAACTTTGCCTCAAGAACCAATACTGTCAATCAAATTGTTATTTATTTATTCACAATTATGTTAAAAACTTATTACCTAAAATTGCCACCAGATGGCAGCAGAAGACCACTCATTGGTTCATTCTGCTTACTAAGCATATTTAAACTTTATAAAATCATTATAATAAATGTTGCAAATGACATTTTGTCAATGTTTATCAATTAATTTGTTCATTTGATTAATGTTTTTACAATAATTATTAAATTACAATTAAAATAATGCCTGAAAATATGTTTTAAAGGGGAAAACCTGGAATAAGCTATTTGTTACCCATCATTTATTTCAAATATCTATATCTCCAACAAAATGTACATGTGAGTTAAGCACGTTTGAAGACATTTACTTGGAAAATGTGCCCATTAAATGAAAAACAGACATTTAAAATGAAAATGAGCCAATGAGTGGTTCTCTGCTGCCACCTGCTGGGCTTAAATGGTCATTTTGTCATACTATTTACTTATCATGTTTTATAATTCCTATTTAGACATTATAAAGTCACTATTACAATATTTACAATTACATTTTGTCAAATTAATTTATTTCAAATATATTATGGCGTATTACCTAAAATTACCACCAGATGGCAGCAGAAGACCACTCATTGGCTTATCCTCTAAACTAATATTGTTCAATCATATTTAAACTGTGATCGTGCAGACCAAAGCGTAAATGCTAGAGACTTGAAACTTTATCAGATGGTAGTACAAAAATCGAGGCTAATGTTGTCAGAGTATGAACCCGATTGGCCAATAGGTGGCGCTACAGCAATCAAAAGCGCAAAATGGCTCATAACTCCTAAACCGTATGTCGTAGACTCAAGTGTCTTATATCATTGGAAAGGTGAGTCCATGACGAACAAAACGTATATCTCCGATTTCATTTGCGCCATAATAGATTTTCCGCCATTTTGAATTTTGTCAAAAAACTACTTTTGCGAACTAGTCCTAGGTTTTTTGATTGATCGGTACCAAACCAGTGCAGAAATGTTCTCTGGAGTCTGACTATTAATAATTATTGAAAAAAAGTTGAAATTTCTATTCACGGTCGCTAAGGGGCGGAAAACGATTGTTGTGGGAGGAGCCTATTTTACTAAAATGGCTATAACTCAAGAACAAAATGAGATATCTTCACCAAACTTGGTACACATGTGTAGGGCCTCAATTTGTGGTCATGATAAAAAAAATCGCGATGATTGAACACTTGGTGGCGCTATAACACGAAAAAAACATGAAAATGGCTATAACCACCCGACCGCTAGTCCGATTGACTTGAAAATTGGTATGCAGTGTCTTGGTCCAAGGTCCCATCTATGTCTATGAGGACATTGGCGTATCTCAAAAAACATGGCCGCCACAGCCAATTAAATATGAGCACCTATTAGACAAGGTTAACGGAGGCCGATCAGAACGAAACTCAATTGGTATGTTTGACTCATGGCCCTAGAGGTCTATAAGAATTTTGAAAGAAATTAGCCACTAGTTGGCGCTAACGAGTTGTATGGCTCTGTAATCACGTGATGTTGCACACATCCACAAAATATGCATATCATTTGATAGATCTCCTCATATTGAACAACTTTGCCTCTAGAACCATTGCTGTCAATCAAATTGTTCATTAAATATTTGTGATTATGTTAAAAACCTACTTTTGCAAACTAGTTCCTGGTTTTTTGCCCGATCGGACCCAAACCAGTCTAGGACAATTCTCTGGACTCTCTAGATCATTAATTATATAAAAAAGTTGAACTTTTGCATTTGAATGGCTATAGCAGGGTGATTTAGAAGAGGGACATAGCAAAACACACTCAATAGCCTATAAATCTTAAAGGAAAACTCAAAACTTCAGGAAAATTGGTGGGCATGTGTGACATTAGATCCTTAACAAGCATACAAAGCTTTATAGAGATCGGACCATAGGTGGCGCTATAACTGTTAAAAACCATATGTTTCCTATGGTAAATTGCCTATATTGCCTGTAATTTGAGTTTTCCATCTATTATTTCAGTGTTTAAAATCTTGCTAAATAAAACTTAATGTATTTTGATGCTTGTGTGCTTAAAGGCCTTAAAGGCTTGAACCCCGCTAAATGCTGCTTGCAGCTTTAATTATTATTATTATTATTATTCTCCGCTAAAACGCATCGTGCAGCCCAAACCGTAAGTGCTAGAGACTTGAAACTTGGTCACAAGGTAGTACAAAAATTGAGGAGAGGTTATCAAAATATGAGCCTGATTGGCCAATAGGTGGCGCTATAGCGCAAAAAACAAAAAAACTGCACTATTTTGCTTATATCTCAATAACCCTTTGTCCCAGATCCAAGTGTCTTACATCATTGGAATCCTTGGCTCAAGCCGAACAAAAAATATAGCAGGTTTTTTATTTCCGGTATGCAAATTTTCCCGCCATTTTGGATTTTGTCCAAAACCTACTTTTGTGAACTAGTCCCTGGATTTTTGCCCGATCGGAACCAAACCAGTGCAGAAATGTTCTCTGGAGTCTGAATATCAATAATTATCGAAAAAAAGTTTAAATTTCGATTAACGGTTGCTAAGGGGCCTCAAAACGTCAAAATGGGCGGAGCATAATATTTAAAAAAAGCTATAACTTAGGAAGTAAATGAGATAACTTCACCAAACTTGGTACACATGTGTATATGCTGAGTTTTTGGTCACGATAAAAAAATCGCGATGATTGGGCTCTAGGTGGCGCTATAACACGAAAAAAACATGAAAATGGCTATAACCACCCGACCGCTAGTCCGATTGACTTGAAAATTTGTATGCAGTGTCTTGGTCCAAGGTACCATATATGTCTATGAGGACATTGGCGTATCTCAAAAAACATGGCTGCTATCGGCCAATGAAGTTTGAGCACCTCTAAGACAAGGTTAACGGAGGCCAATCGGAACGAAACTCGATGGGCATGTTTGACTCATGGTCCTAGAGGTCTGTAAGAATTTTGAAAGAAATCGGCCACTAGTTGGCGCTAATGAGTTGTACGGCTCTGTAATCACGTGGTGTTGCACACATCCCAGAAATATTTATATCATTTGATAGATCTTCTCATATTGAACAACTTTGCCTCTAGAACCATTGCTGTCAATCAAATCGTTCATTAAATATTTGCAATTATGTTAAAAACCTACTTTTGCAAACTAGTCCCTGGTTTTTTGCCCGATTGGAACCAAACCAGTCTAGGACAATTCTCTGGACTCTCTAGATCAATAATTATTGAAAAAAAGTTAAACTTTTGCATTTGGATGGCTATAACAGGGTCATTTAGAAGAGGGACGTAGCAAAATACACTCAATAGCCTATAAATCCTAATGGAAAACTCAAACCTTCACGAAAATTGTTATGTATATGTGACATAACATGTTGAAGAAGCATGCAAAGTTTCATGGAGATCGGACCATAGTTGGCGCTAAAACTGTTAAAAAGCTTTGAAAACCATGTATTCCCTATGGTGAATTGCCTGTATTGGCTGTAAATGGTATTTTCCATCTCTGTAGTCAGGTGGGGTTAAAAACATCCACATAATATGCATATATTATGATAGATCTCCACATGCTAAACAACTTTGCATCAAGAACCAATACTGGCAATCAAATCGTTATTTAAATATTCACAACTATGTTAAAAACCTCTTTTTGTAAACTAGTCCTAGGTTTTTTGCCCAATCGAACCAAACCACTGCACAATTCTCTGGACTATTTAGAGCAATAATTATATATATATAAATAAAAAAGTTCAACTTTTGCATCTGAATGGTTATAACAGGGTAATTTCAAGATGTGGCCTTGACCAAGTGTCCCCGAATGCCTATATCTATTCAATGAATGCTCAGATCTACTTAAAAAACAAGTCAGAACATGTATCCTATAACTCTAAACAAGCATGAAAAATTTCAGACAAATTGGACAATATTTGCCTCTATAACAGTTAAAAAGATTGAAATTACAGAGTTCTGGTATATTAAGCCAATAAGTGGTCGTTTGCTGCCCCCCGCTGTTCATTTTATTGTACTACACACAAAATAATATTATTCTGCCATAAAACGCATCGTGCAGCCCAAACCGTAAGGGCTGGAACTTTGAAACTTTGTCAGATGGTAGTACACAAATCGAGGAGAGGTTATCAAATTATGAGCCAGATTGGCCTATAGGTGGCGCTAAAGCAATCAATTGCGCGAAACCACTCATAACTCCTAAAACGTATGTCGTAGACTCAAGTGTCTTATATCATTGGAAAGGTGAGTCCATGACGAACAAAACGTATATCTCCGATTTCATTTCCGCCATTATAGATTTTCCGCCATTTGGAGTTTTGTCAAAAAACTACTTTTGCAAACTAGTCCTAGGTTTTTCACTTGATCGGAACCAAACCAGTGCAGAAATGTTCTCTGGAGTCTGAAAATCAATAATTATCGAAAAAAAGTAGAAATTTCTATTCACGGTTGCTAAGGGGCGGAAAACGAATGTTGTGGGAGGAGCCTATTTTACTAAAATGGCTATAACTCAAGAACAAAATGAGATATCTTCACCAAACTTGGTACACATGTTTATGGGCTCATATAAAAATCGCGACGATTGAACACTTGGTGGCGCTATAACACGAAAAAAACAGGAAAAGGGCTATAACCACCCGACCGCTAGTCCGATTGACTTGAAAATTGGTATGCAGTGTCTTGGTCCAAGGTACCATGTATGTCTATGAGGACATTGGCGTATCTAAAAAAACATGGCCGCCACAGCCAATTAAATTTGAGCACCTATTAGACAAGGTTAACGGAGTCCGATCAGAACGAAACTCAATGGGCATGTTTGACTCATGGCCCTAGAGGTCTATAAGAATTTTGAAAGAAATCAGCAACTAGTTGGCGCTAACGAGTTGTATGGCTCTGTAATCACGTGATGTTGCACACATCCACAAAATATGCATATCATTTGATAGATCTCCTCATATTGAACAACTTTGCCTCTAGAACCATTGCTGTCAATCAAATTGTTCATTAAATATTTGCAATTATGTTAAAAACCTACTTTTGCGAACTAGTCCCTGGTTTTTTGCCCGATCGGACCCAAACCAGTCTAGGACAATTCTCTGGACTCTCTAGATCATTAATTATCAAAGAAAAGTTCAACTTTTGCATTTGAATGGCTATAGCAAGGTGATTTAGAAGAGGGACATAGCAAAACACACTCAATAGCCTATAAATCTTAAAGGAAAACTCAAAACTTCACGAAAATTGGTGGGCATGTGTGACATTAGATCCTTAACAAGCATACAAAGCTTTATAGAGATCGGACCATAGGTGGCGCTATAACTGTTAAAAACCATATGTTTCCTATGGTAAATTGCCTATATTGCCTGTAATTTGAGTTTTCCATTTATTATTTCAGTGTTTAAAATCTTGCTAAATAAAACTTAATGTCTTTTGATGCTTGTGTGCTTAAAGGCCTTAAAGGCTTGAACCCCGCTAAATGCTGCTTGCAGCTTTAATTATTATTATTATTATTATTATTCTGCCATAAAACGCATCGTGCAGCCCAAACCGTAAGTGCTGGAGCTTTGAAACTTTGTCAGATGGTAGTACAAAAATCGAGGAGAGGTTATCAAATTATGAGCCAGATTGGCCTATAGGTGGCGCTATAGCAATCAATTGCGCGAAACTGCTCATAACTCCTAAACCGTATGTCGTAGACTCAATTGTCTTATATCATTGGAAAGGTGAGTCCCTGACGAACAAAACGTATATCTCCGATTTCATTTCCGTCATAATAGATTTTCCGCCATTTTGAATTATGTCAAAAAACTACTTTTGCGAACTAGTCCCTGGATTTTTGCCCGATCGGAACCAAACCAGTGCAGAAATGTTCTCTGGAATCTGAATATCAATAATTATTGAAAAAAAGTAGAAATTTTGATTCACGGTCGCAAAGGGGCGGAAAACGAATGTTGTGGGAGGAGCCTATTTTACTAAAATGGCTATAACTCAAGAAAAAAATTAGATATCTTTACCAAACTTGGTACACATGTGTATGGGCTGAGTTTTTGGTCACGATAAAAAAATCGCGACGATTGAACACTTGGTGGCGCTATAACACGAAAAAAACATGAAAATGGCTATAACCACCCGACCGCTAGTCCGATTGACTTGAAAATTGGTATGCAGTGTCTTGGTCCAAGGTACCATGCATGTCTATGAGGACATTGGCGTATCTCAAAAAACATGGCTGCTATCGGCTAATGAAATTTGAGCACCTCTAAGACAAGGTTAACGGAGGCCGATCGGAATGAAACTTGGTGGGCATCTTTGACTCACGGCCCTAGAGGTCTGTAAGAATTTTGAAAGAAATCGGCCACTAGTTGGCGCTAACGAGTTTTATGGCTCTGTAATCACGTGGTGTTGCACACATCAACCAAATATACATATCATATGATAGGTCTCCTCATGCTGAACAACTTTGCCTCTAGAAGCATATCTGTCAATCAAACCGTTCATTAAATATTTGCAATTATGTTTAAAAACTACTTTTTCAAACTAGTCCCTGGATTTTTGCCCGATTGGAACCAAACTAGTCTAGAACAATTCTCTGGACTCTCTAGATCAATAATTATCGAAAAAAAGTTGAACTTTTGCATTTAGATGGCTATAACAGGGTCATTTAGAAGAGGGGCGTAGCTAAATACACTCAAAAGCCTATAAATCCTAAAGGAAAACTCAAAACTTCACGAAACTTGTTATGTATATGTGACATAAAATGCTGAAGAAGCATGCAGAGTTTCATGGAGATCGGACCATATGTGGCGCTATAACTGTTAAAAAGCTTGGAAAACCATGTATTCCCTATGGTGAATTGCCTGTATTGGCTGTAAATGGTATTTTCCATCTCTGTAATCAGGTGGGGTAAAAACATCCACATAATATGCAGAAATTATGATAGATCTCCTCATACTGAACAACTTTGCCTCAAGAACCAATACTGTCAATCAAATTGTTATTTATTTATTCACAATTATGTTAAAAACTTATTACCTAAAATTGCCACCAGATGGCAGCAGAAGACCACTCATTGGTTCATTCTGCTTACTAAGCATATTTAAACTTTATAAAATCATTATAATAAATGTTGCAAATGACATTTTGTCAATGTTTATCAATTAATTTGTTCATTTGATTAATGTTTTTACAATAATTATTAAATTACAATTAAAATAATGCCTGAAAATATATTTTAAAGGGGAAAACCTGGAATAAGCTATTTGTTACCCATCATTTATTTCAAATATCTATATCTCCAACAAAATGTACATTTGAGCTAAGCATGTTTGAAGACATTAACTTGGAAATGTGCCCATTAAATGAAAAACAGACATTTAAAATGAAAATGAGCCAATGAGTGGTTCTCTGCTGCCACCTGCTGGGCTTAAATGGTCATTTTGTCATACTATTTACTTATCATGTTCTATAATTCCTATTTAGACATTATAAAGTCACTATTACAATATTTACAATTATATTTTGTCAAATTAATTTATTTCAAATATATTATGGCGTATTACCTAAAATTGCCACCAGATGGCAGCAGAAGACCACTCATTGGCTTATCCTCTAAACTAATATTGTTCAATCATATTTAAACTGTGATCGTGCAGACCAAAGCGTAAATGCTAGAGACTTGAAACTTTATCAGATGGTGGTACAAAAATCGAGGCTAATGTTGTCAGAGAATGAACCCGATTGGCCAATAGGTGGCGCTACAGCAATCAAAAGCGTGAAATGGCTCATAACTCCTAAACCCTATGTCGTAGACTCAAGTGTCTTATATCATTGGAAAGGTGAGTCTATGACGAACACAACGTATATCTCCGATTTCATTTCCGCCATGATAGATTTTCCGCCATTTTGAATTTTGTCAAAAAACTACTTTTTCAAACTAGTCCTAGGTTTTTTGATTGATCGGAACCAAACCAGTGCAGAAATGTTCTCTGGAGTCTGATTATCAATAATTATTGAAAAAAAGTTGAAATTTCTATTCACGGTCGCTAAGGGGCGCAAAACGATTGTTGTGGGAGGAGCCTATTTTACTAAAATGGCTATAACTCAAGAACAAAATGAGATATCATCATCAAACTTGGTACACATGTGTAAGACCTCAATTTGTGGTCATGATAAAAAAATCGCGACGATTGAACACTTGGTGGCGCTATAACACGAAAAAAACATGAAAATGGCTATAACCACCCGACCGCTAGTCCGATTGACTTGAAAATGGGTATGCAGTGTCTTGGTCCAAGGTACCATGTATGTCTATGAGGACATTGGCGTATCTCAAAAAACATGGCCGCCACAGCCAATTAAATATGAGCACCTATTAGACAAGGTTAACGGAGGCCGATCAGAACGAAACTCAATGGGTATGTTTGACTCATGGCCTTAGAGGTATGTAAGAATTTTGAAAGAAATCGGCCACTAGTTGGCGCTAACGAGTTTTATGGCTCTGTAATCACGTGGTGTTGCACACATCCACAAAATATGCATATCAATTGATAGATCTCCTCATATTGAACAACTTTGCCTCTATAACCATTGCTGTCAATCAAATTGTTCATTAAATATTTGCAATAATGTTAAAAACCTACTTTTGCAAACTAGTCCCTGGTTTTTTGCCCGATCGGAACCAAACCAGTCTAGGACAATTCTCTGGACTCTCTAGATCAATAATTATCAAAAAAAAGTTCAACTTTTAGATTTAGATGACTATAACAGGGTGATTTAGAAGAGGGACGTAGCAAAACACACTCAATAGCCTATAAATTCTAAGGGAAAACTCAAAACTTCCCGAAAATTGGTGGGCATGTGTGACATTAGATCCTTAACAAGCATACAAAGCTTTATAGAGATCGGACCATAGGTGGCGCTATAATTGTTAAAAACCATATGTTTCCTATGGTAAATTGCCTACATTGCCTGTAATTTGAGTTTTCCATCTATTATTTCAGTGTTTAAAATCTTGCTAAATAAAACTTAATGTCTTTTGATGCTTGTGTGCTTAAAGGCCTTAAAGGCTTGAACCCCGCTAAATGCTGCTCGCAGCTTTAATTAGGGGTTCAAGCACGAAGTGCTGAAACCCTATTGTAATTGTAAGGGTTTTTATTATTATTATTCTCCGCTAAAACGCATCGTGCAGCCCAAACCGTAAAGGCTGGAGCATTGAAACTTTGTCAGATGGTAGCCCAAAAATCGAGGAGAGGTTATCAAATTATGAGCCAAATTGGCCTATAGGTGGCGCTATAGCAATCAATTGCGCGAAACTGCTCATAACTCCTAAACCGTAAGTCATAGACTCAAGTGTCTTATATCATTGGAAAGCTGAATACCTGACGTAAATAATGTATATCTCCGATTTCATTTCCGGTAGGCAAATTTTTCCGTCATTTTGAATTTTGTTGAAAAACTACTTTTGCAAACTAGTCCCTGGATTTTAACCCGATCGGAACCAAACCAGTGCAGAAATGTTCTCTGGAGTCTGAATATCAATAATTATCGAAAAAAAAGTTGAAATTTCGATTCACGGTTGCTAAGGTGCGGAAAACGAATGTTGTGGGAGGAGCCTATTTTACTAAAATGGCTATAACTCAAGAACAAAATGAGATATCTTTACCAAACTTGGTACACATGTGTATGGGCTGAGTCTTTGGTCACGATAAAACAATCGCGACGATTGAACACTTGGTGGCGCTATAACACAAAAAAACATGAAAATGGCTATAACCACCCGACCGCTAGTCCAATTGACTTGAAAATTGGTATGCAGTGTCTTGGTCCAAGGTACCATATATGTCTATGAGGACATTGGCGTATCTCAAAAAACATGGCCGCTATCGGCTAATGAAGTTTGAGCACCTCTAAGACAAGGTTAACGGAGGCCGATCGGAATGAAACTCGGTGGGCATGTTTGACTCATGGCCCTAGAGGTCTGTAAGAATTTTGAAAGAAATCGGCCTCTAGTTGGCGCTAACGAGTTTTATGGCCCTGTAATCACGTGGTGTTGCACACATAAACCAAATATACATATCATATGATAGGTCTCCTCATGCTGAATAACTTTGCCTCTAGAAGCATTGCTGTCAATCAAAGCGTTCATTAAATATTTGCAATTATGTTTAAAACCTACTTTTGCGAACTAGTCCCTGGATTTTTGCCTGATCGGAACCAATCCAGTCTAGGACAATTCTCTGGACTCTCTAGATTAATAATTATTGAAAAAAAATTGAACTTTTGCATTTGGATGGCTATAACAGGGTCATTTAGAAGAGGGGCGTAGCAAAATACACTATACAGCTTATAAATCCTAAAGGAAAACTCAAAACTTCACGAAAATTGTTATGTATATGTGACATAACATGCTGAAGAAGCATGCAAAGTTTTATGGAGATCGGACCATAGGTTGCGCTATAACTGTTAAAAAGCTTTGAAAACCATGTATTCCCTATGGTGAATTGCCTGTATTGGCTGTAAATGGTATTTTCTATCTCTGTAATCAGGTGGGGTAAAAAACATCCACATAATGTGCAGAAATTATGATAGATCTCTTCATACTGAACAACTTTGCCTCAAGAACCAATACTGTCAATCAAATTGTTATTTATTTATTCACAATTATGTTAAAAACGTATTACCTAAAATTGCCACCAGATGGCAGCAGAAGACCACTCATTGGTTCATTCTGCTTACTAAGCATATTTAAACTTTATAAAATCATTATAATAAATGTTGCAAATGACATTTTGTCAATGTTTATCAATTAATTTGTTCATTTGATTAATGTTTTTACAATAATTATTAAATTACAATTAAAATAATGCCTGAAAATATGTTTTAAAGGGGAAAACCTGGAATAAGCTATTTGTTACCCATCATTTATTTCAAATATCTATATCTCCAACAAAATGTGCATGTGAGTTAAGCACGTCTGAAGACATTAACTTGGAAAATGTGCCAATTAAATGAAAAACAGACATTTAAAATGAAAATGAGCCAATGAGTGGTTCTCTGCTGCCACCTGCTGGGCTTAAATGGTCATTTTGTCATTCTATTTACTTATCATGTTCTATAATTCCTATTTAGACATTATAAAGTCACTATTACAATATTTACAATTACATTTTGTCAAATTAATTTATTTCAAATATATTATGGCGTATTACCTAAAATTGCCACCAGATGGCAGCAGAAGACCACTCATTGGCTTATCCTCTAAACTAATATTGTTCAATCATATTTAAACTGTGATCGTGCAGACCAAAGCGTAAATGCTAGAGACTTGAAACTTTATCAGATGGTAGTACAAAAATCGAGGCTAATGTTGTCAGAGTATGAACTTGATTGGCCAATAGGTGGCGCTACAGCAATCAAAAGGGCGAAATGGCTCATAACTCCTAAACCGTATGTCGTAGACTCAAGTGTCTTATATCATTGGAAAGGTGAGTCCATGACGAATAAAACGTATATCTCCGATTTCATTTCCGCCATGATAGATTTTCCGCCATTTTGCATTTTGTCAAACAACTACTTTTGCAAACTAGTCCTAGGTTTTTTGCCGGATCGGAACCAAACCAGTGTCAAAATGTTCTCTGGAGTCAGATTATCAATAATTATCAAAAAAAGTCGAAATTTATATTCACGGTTGTTAAGGAGCGTAAAAATAATCGTTCAGGGGGGAGCCTATTTACTAAAAGGGCTATAACTCAGGAACAAAATGAGATATCTTCACCAAACTTGGTACACATGTGTATAGGCTGAGTCTTTGGTCACGATAAAAAAATCGCGACGATTTAACACTTGGTGGCACAATAACGTGAAAAAACATCAAAATGGCTTTAACCACCTGACCGCTGGTCCGATTGACTTGAAAATTGGTATGCAGTGTCTTGGTCCAAGGTACCAAGTATGTCTATGAGGACATTGGCGTATCTTAAAAAACATGGCTGCCACAGCCAATTAAATTTGAGCACCTATTAGACAAGTCTCATGGCCCTAGAGGTCTGTAAGAATTTTGAAAGAAATCGGCCACTAGTTGGCGCTAACGAGTTTTACGGCTCTGTAATCACGTGGTGTTGCACACATCCACGAAATATGCATATCATTTGATAGATCTCCTCATACCAAACAACTTTTTCTCTAGAACTGTTGCTGTCAATTAATATGTTCATTAAATATTCCTGAGTATGTTCAAAACCTACTTTTGCGAACTAGTCCCTGGTTTTTTGCCCGATTGGAACCAAACTAGTCTAGGATAATTCTCTGGACTCTCTAGATCAATAATTATTGAAAAAAAGTTGAACTTTTGCATTTGAATGGCTATTACAGGGTCATTTAGAAAAGAGGTGTGGCAACATACACTCAAAAGCCTATAAATTCTAAGGGAAAACTCAAAACTTCACGAAAATTGTTTTTGCATATGTAAGATAACATCTTTAACAAGCATGCAAAGTTTTATGGAAATCGGACCATAGGTGACGCTATAACTGTTAAAAGCCTTTTAAAACCACGTATTTCCTATTGTAAATTGCCTGTATTGACTGTAAATGGTATTTTCCATCTATTATTTCAGTGTTTAAAATCTTGCTAAATAAAAATTAATGTCTTTTGATGTTTGTGTGCTTAAAGGCCTTAAAGGCTTGAACCCCGCTAAATGCTGCTTGCAGCTTTAATTAGGGGTTCAAGCATGAAATGCTGAAACCCTATTGTAATTGTAAGGATTCGTAAAACGCATCGTGCAGGCCAAACCGTAAGGCCTAGAGACTTGAAACCTGGCCAGATGGTGGGCCTCAGTTTGGGGACAACCTATCAGAGTATGACCCCGAATGGCCCATAGGTGGCGCTACAGCAACCAAAAGTTCAAAATTGCTCATAACTCTTAGACTGTTTGTCTCAGGATCAAGTGTCTTATATCGTTGGAATCCTTGGCTCAAGGCGGACAAAATGGCTATCTCCGATTTTGATGTAGGCAGGGAAAGTTTTCTGCTATGTCGAATTTTGTCCAAAACCTACTTTTGCGAACTAGTCCCTGGTTTTTCGCCCGATCGGAACCGAACCAGTCTAGGACAATTCTCTGGACTCTCTAGATCAATAATTATCAAAAAAAAGTTGAACTTTGGCATTTGGGTGGCTGTAACAGGGTCATTTAAGAAAGGGGCGTGGCAAAATACACTAAAAAGCCTATTAATCCCAAATGAAAACTCAGAACTTCACCAAAATTGATGACCATATGTGTCAGAACATGGTGAGGAAGCATGCAGAGTTTCATGGAGATCGGACCATAGGTGGCGCTATAACTGGCAAAAAGCCTTCCTTCTTATTAGGGGTTCAAGCATGAAATGCTGAAACCCTATTGTAATTGTAAGGATTCGTAAAACGCATCGTGCAGGCCAAACCGTAAGGCCTAGAGACTTGAAACCTGGCCAGATGGTGGGCCTCAGTTTGGGGACAACCTATCAGAGTATGACCCCGAATGGCCCATAGGTGGCGCTACAGCAACCAAAAGTTCAAAATTGCTCATAACTCTTAGACTGTTTGTCTCAGGATCAAGTGTCTTATATCGTTGGAATCCTTGGCTCAAGGCAGACAAAATGGCTATCTCCGATTTTGATGTAGGCAGGGAAAGTTTTCTGCTATGTCGAATTTTGTCCAAAACCTACTTTTGCGAACTAGTCCCTGGTTTTTCGCCCGATCGGAACCGAACCAGTCTAGGACAATTCTCTGGACTCTCTAGATCAATAATTATCAAAAAAAAGTTGAACTTTGGCATTTGGGTGGCTGTAACAGGGTCATTTAAGAAAGGAGCGTGGCAAAATACACTAAAAAGCCTATTAATCCCAAATGAAAACTCAGAACTTCACCAAAATTGATGACCATATGTGTCAGAACATGGTGAGGAAGCATGCAGAGTTTCATGGAGATCCGACCATAGGTGGCGCTATAACTGGCAAAAAGCCTTCCTTCTTATTAGGGGTTCAAGCATGAAATGCTGAAACCCTATTGTAATTGTAAGGATTCGTAAAACGCATCGTGCAGGCCAAACCGTAAGGCCTAGAGACTTGAAACCTGGCCAGATGGTGGGCCTCAGTTTGGGGACAACCTATCAGAGTATGACCCCGAATGGCCCATAGGTGGCGCTACAGCAACCAAAAGTTCAAAATTGCTCATAACTCTTAGACTGTTTGTCTCAGGATCAAGTGTCTTATATCGTTGGAATCCTTGGCTCAAGGCGGACAAAATGGCTATCTCCGATTTTGATGTAGGCAGGGAAAGTTTTCTGCTATGTCGAATTTTGTCCAAAACCTACTTTTGCGAACTAGTCCCTGGTTTTTCGCCCGATCGGAACCGAACCAGTCTAGGACAATTCTCTGGACTCTCTAGATCAATAATTATCAAAAAAAAGTTGAACTTTGGCATTTGGGTGGCTGTAACAGGGTCATTTAAGAAAGGGGCGTGGCAAAATACACTAAAAAGCCTATTAATCCCAAATGAAAACTCAGAACTTCACCAAAATTGATGACCATATGTGTCAGAACATGGTGAGGAAGCATGCAGAGTTTCATGGAGATCGGACCATAGGTGGCGCTATAACTGGCAAAAAGCCTTCCTTCTTATTAGGGGTTCAAGCATGAAATGCTGAAACCCTATTGTAATTGTAAGGATTCGTAAAACGCATCGTGCAGGCCAAACCGTAAGGCCTAGAGACTTGAAACCTGGCCAGATGGTGGGCCTCAGTTTGGGGACAACCTATCAGAGTATGACCCCGAATGGCCCATAGGTGGCGCTACAGCAACCAAAAGTTCAAAATTGCTCATAACTCTTAGACTGTTTGTCTCAGGATCAAGTGTCTTATATCGTTGGAATCCTTGGCTCAAGGCAGACAAAATGGCTATCTCCGATTTTGATGTAGGCAGGGAAAGTTTTCTGCTATGTCGAATTTTGTCCAAAACCTACTTTTGCGAACTAGTCCCTGGTTTTTCGCCCGATCGGAACCGAACCAGTCTAGGACAATTCTCTGGACTCTCTAGATCAATAATTATCAAAAAAAAGTTGAACTTTGGCATTTGGGTGGCTGTAACAGGGTCATTTAAGAAAGGAGCGTGGCAAAATACACTAAAAAGCCTATTAATCCCAAATGAAAACTCAGAACTTCACCAAAATTGATGACCATATGTGTCAGAACATGGTGAGGAAGCATGCAGAGTTTCATGGAGATCCGACCATAGGTGGCGCTATAACTGGCAAAAAGCCTTCCTTCTTATTAGGGGTTCAAGCATGAAATGCTGAAACCCTATTGTAATTGTAAGGATTCGTAAAACGCATCGTGCAGGCCAAACCGTAAGGCCTAGAGACTTGAAACCTGGCCAGATGGTGGGCCTCAGTTTGGGGACAACCTATCAGAGTATGACCCCGAATGGCCCATAGGTGGCGCTACAGCAACCAAAAGTTCAAAATTGCTCATAACTCTTAGACTGTTTGTCTCAGGATCAAGTGTCTTATATCGTTGGAATCCTTGGCTCAAGGCGGACAAAATGGCTATCTCCGATTTTGATGTAGGCAGGGAAAGTTTTCTGCTATGTCGAATTTTGTCCAAAACCTACTTTTGCGAACTAGTCCCTGGTTTTTCGCCCGATCGGAACCGAACCAGTCTAGGACAATTCTCTGGACTCTCTAGATCAATAATTATCAAAAAAAAGTTGAACTTTGGCATTTGGGTGGCTGTAACAGGGTCATTTAAGAAAGGGGCGTGGCAAAATACACTAAAAAGCCTATTAATCCCAAATGAAAACTCAGAACTTCACCAAAATTGATGACCATATGTGTCAGAACATGGTGAGGAAGCATGCAGAGTTTCATGGAGATCGGACCATAGGTGGCGCTATAACTGGCAAAAAGCCTTCCTTCTTATTAGGGGTTCAAGCATGAAATGCTGAAACCCTATTGTAATTGTAAGGATTCGTAAAACGCATCGTGCAGGCCAAACCGTAAGGCCTAGAGACTTGAAACCTGGCCAGATGGTGGGCCTCAGTTTGGGGACAACCTATCAGAGTATGACCCCGAATGGCCCATAGGTGGCGCTACAGCAACCAAAAGTTCAAAATTGCTCATAACTCTTAGACTGTTTGTCTCAGGATCAAGTGTCTTATATCGTTGGAATCCTTGGCTCAAGGCAGACAAAATGGCTATCTCCGATTTTGATGTAGGCAGGGAAAGTTTTCTGCTATGTCGAATTTTGTCCAAAACCTACTTTTGCGAACTAGTCCCTGGTTTTTCGCCCGATCGGAACCGAACCAGTCTAGGACAATTCTCTGGACTCTCTAGATCAATAATTATCAAAAAAAAGTTGAACTTTGGCATTTGGGTGGCTGTAACAGGGTCATTTAAGAAAGGAGCGTGGCAAAATACACTAAAAAGCCTATTAATCCCAAATGAAAACTCAGAACTTCACCAAAATTGATGACCATATGTGTCAGAACATGGTGAGGAAGCATGCAGAGTTTCATGGAGATCCGACCATAGGTGGCGCTATAACTGGCAAAAAGCCTTCCTTCTTATTAGGGGTTCAAGCATGAAATGCTGAAACCCTATTGTAATTGTAAGGATTCGTAAAACGCATCGTGCAGGCCAAACCGTAAGGCCTAGAGACTTGAAACCTGGCCAGATGGTGGGCCTCAGTTTGGGGACAACCTATCAGAGTATGACCCCGAATGGCCCATAGGTGGCGCTACAGCAACCAAAAGTTCAAAATTGCTCATAACTCTTAGACTGTTTGTCTCAGGATCAAGTGTTTTATATCGTTGGAATCCTTGGCTCAAGGCGGACATAATGGCTATCTCCGATTTGCTCGCCCTTCAGGCGCCAATTTCGAGTAAATTGCATTTTTTTGAAAAACTTATTTTTGCAAACTTCTCCTAGGTTTTTGGCCTTATCGGAACCAAACCACTGCAAGACTATTCTCTGGAGTCTGACAATCAATAATCACCCAACAAATTCAAAATTTCAATTAACGGTCGATAAGGGGAACCAAAATCTTTGATGGCACCAGGGCAATTTTTACTAAAATTGTTATAAATTGTCAACGGAAAGAGATTTTTTTGCTAACCTTGGGATACATCTTCGTGAGCTCAATCTGAGATCACTTGAAAAAAATCGCAACAATTGGCCACTAGATGGCACTATAAAATGGTTATAACTTGTGAACGGAAAGAGATATTTTCGCAAAACTTGGGACACATGTTCATGAGCTCATTCTGAGGTCACGTGAAAAAAAATCATGACAATTGGCCACTTGGTGGCGCTATAAAATGGTTATAACTTGTGAACGGAAAGAGATATTTTCGCTAAACTTGGGACACATGTTCATAAACTCAATCTGAGTTGACATGAAAAAAATCGTGACAATTGGCAACTTGGTGGCACTGTAACAGTGGAAAAAATCATGAAAATAGCTATAAGCGCACCCAACCGTTAGTCTACTGAAAATTGGCATGCAGTGTCTTTGTCCAGGGTGCCATGATAGTCTATGAGAACATTGGTGTATCTAAAAAAAACTCTGTATACGTCATTGGCACAATGCCTTGAAGGAGCCTTAGAAGTTTCAAGCCCGTGTTTTTTTCACAGGAGTGACCTCCTAAGAATCTTTGCCGAGTTCAACAATACCAAACATACCAGGTTTCGCCTTATGGTTTTAAGTGTCATTTAGAGCTTTAAAAAATTGTGGTTATCTTCAAAGCCGTTAGTCTGATCGAGACAATAACAAAAAAACTAAGGAAATTTGAAAACATAGGTAAATGGCTAAACAATAATGCCAAAATGTTAAAATTATGATCGGAACTGACAAAAAAATAAATTAAATCCAATCAATTTCACCCATGGATCATTTTGATGCTCTCACATGTTTGAAACGAACAATGATGGATTGTGATGAAATTTGTTTTGAATTGGGACTGGCGAATCCCCGTCCATACTGTCAATAACCGTTTGCAAAGACCCGCCCACTTTAGTTACTGTTGCTATGTCTGACAAGCGACGCCACTCTCACACCACACCAAGTTTTCACGCAGTGAAAAATACATTGCGGATCAGAGAAAAGACTGCGCGCTGACAGACAAGTACTTTTGATATGAAACAAAGTCTCACCTTTCAAATGTAGTCATTTTTTAGAGACATTTAAACAATAAGTACCATTTTGTGTCTCTTTAATGTGTCTGAGAGATCGTTGTAGACTCGAGGCTCAGTTAAAGCTGCTTGTGAACCGATCATCTCTTCCTTCTAGTTAATTTATATAATTAAAATAAACATGAAGGAACATAAAAGGAATGTTGTTTTAAAGTTCTAAGACGTCAGTACACTTTGTTTTTCAAATTTAAATCCTCCTATGTTAATCTACTAACTCTCCTGACTGCTTTGTTGGACAAAATGGCGGATTATGATTAGTCAGATCACCTGTCAATCAAACTCCCTGCGAAGGGTCAATTGAGAATGCCCGTGCGCACAATCCTGATCTAATCGACAACTTTGCAGTTGCACATAGTAAAGCCCGGAAAATCCCGCTATATTTTAAGAGAGCATCTTTTTCATGTATTTGGACCTAGGTCTAACAATGTGTTATGGTGCGCTGTCACCAGTGGGGTTTTTTTTGTTGTCTTTTTTTGGTGAGCGTAGGCTCCTCCTGATTTTGTTAGTCATCTCATCTCTTATATGCTGTGTATGATCATATCCTGTCCTATTCATGGTAGACTACTCGCGGACATTGCTTCATCAAGGGGCCCGCCTTGATAATCCTACTTAAGGGCCCGGTGTTGGCTCGTTACGCCACTGAATATAATTGTCTAAACTCCTAATCAAAATTACATATTTACAACAAATTTGACACATATATATGGGCACACTTTGAGTACTACTAATAAAAGTGGTGGAGATCAGGCAAGACTATAAGAAGACTCAGGCAAAACGTGCTATAACTGTAAAAACGCTTTAAAACCATATATTTCCTATGGTAAACTGCCTGTATTGGCTGTAAATTGACTTTTTCATCTATTACGGCAGTTGTTAAATGCTTGCTAAATAAAACTTAAAGTCTTTTGATGCTTGTGTGCTTCAAGGCCTTAAAGGCCTTAACTGCTTGAACCCCGATAAATGCTGCTTGCAGCTTTAATTATTATTATTATTCTCCGCTAAAACGCATCGTGCAGCCCAAACCGTAGAAGCTGGAGCTTTGAAACTTTGTCAGATGGTAGTACAAAAATCGAGGAGAGGTTATCAAATTATGACCCCGATTGGCCTATAGGTGGCGCTATAGCAATCAATTGCGCGAAACTGCTCATAACTCCTAGACCGTATGTCGTAGACTCAAGTGTCTTATATCATTGGAAAGCTGAATACCTGACATAAAAAACGTATATCTCCGATTCCATTTCCGGTATGCAAATTTTTCCGCCATTTTGAATTTTGTCAAAAAACTACTTTTGCGAACTAGTCCTAGGTTTTTTGTCCGATCAGAACCAAACCAGTGCCAAAATATTCTCTGGAGTCTGAATATTAATAATCATTGAAAAAAAGTCATAATTTGGATTCACGGTTGTTAGGGGGCTTAAAATTGATGTTCAGGGCGGAGCCTATTTTACTAAAAAGGCTATAACTCTAGATCAAATTAAGATATCTTCACCAAATTTGGTACACATATGTATGGGCTCAGTCTTTGGTCACGATAAAACAATCGCGACGATTGGCCACTTGGTGGCGCTATAACATGAAAATAACATGAAAAAGGCTATGACCACCTGACCATTAGTCCAATTGACTTGAAAATTGGTATGCAGTGTCTTGGTCCAAGGTAGCATATATGTCTATGAGGAAATTGGCGTATCTCAAAAAACATGGCCGCCACAGCCAATTAAATTTGAGCACCTATTAGACAAGGTTAACAGAGGCCGATCGGAACGAAACTCAATAGGCATGTTTGACTCATGGTCTTAGAGGTCTGTAAGAATTTTGAAAGAAATCGGCCACTAGTTGGCGCTAACGAGTTTTGAGGCTCTGTAATCACGTGGTGTTGCACACATCCCCGAAATATGCATATCATTTGATAGATCTCCTCATACTGAACAACTTTGCCTCATAAACTATTTCTGTCAATCAAATTGTTCATTAAATATTTGTGATTATGTTTAAAACCTACTTTTGCGAACTAGTCCCTGGATTTTTGCCCGATCAGAATCAAACCAGTCTAGGACAATTCTCTGGACTCTCTAGATCAATAATTATTGAAAAAAAGTTGAACTTTTGCATTTGGATGGCTATAACAGGGTCATTTAGAAGAGGGGCGTAGCTAAATACACTCAAAAGCCTATAAATCCTAAAGGAAAACTCAAAACTTCACGAAAATTGTTATGTATATGTGACATAACATGTTGAAGAAGCATGCAAAGTTTCATGGAGATCGGACCATAGGTGGCGCTATAACTGTTAAAAAGCTTTGAAAACCATGTATTCCCTATGGTGAATTGCCTGTATTGGCTGTAAATGGTATTTTCCATCTCTGTAATCAGGTGGGGTAAAAAACATCCACATAGTATGCAGAAATTATGATAGATCTCCTCATACTGAACAACTTTGCCTCAAGAACCAATACTGTCAATCAAATCGTTCATTAAATATTAACGATTATGTTAAAAACCTCTTTTTGCAAACTAGTAATAGATTTTTCGACCTGATCAGAACCAAACCAGTGCAGTACAATTCTCTGGACTCTTTAGAGCAATAATTATAAAAAAAAGTTAAACTTTTGCATCTGAATGGTTATAACAGGGTAATTTCAAGATGTGGCCTTGACCAAGTGTCTCCAAATGCCTATATCTATTCAATGAATGTTCAGATCTACTTAAAAACAAGTCAGTACATGTATCCTATGCCTCTTAACAAGCATGACAAATTTCAGACAGATCGGACAATATTTGCCTCTATAACAGTTAAAAAGGTGAAAATTACAGAGTTCATATCAAAATAATGGTATATTAAGCCAATAAGTGGTCGTTTGCTGCCCCCCGCTGTTCATTTTATTGTACTACACACAAAATAATTGATCTCTAAGTCATATTTAACTGCTCATAACTCCTAAACCGTATGTCGTAGACTCAAGTGTCTTGTATCATTAGAAAGGTGAGTCCATGATGAACAAAACTAATATGTTAAACGAATGTTGTGGGAGGAGCCTATTTTACTAAAATGGCTATAACTCAAGAACAAAATGAGATATCTTAACCAAACTTGGTACACATGTGTATGGGCTTAGTCTTGGTTATAATAAGCCAATAAGTGGTCGTTTGCTGCCCCCCGCTGTTCATTTTATTGTACTACACACACAAAAATTGATCTATAAGTCATATTTAGACTTTAAAAAAATCACTATTTAAACATTTACATCACATGTAGTCAAAATTAATCTATTAAGTATAACTACTGACAATTGTGTCACATTGAGAAATGTGAATCTTGAAGGAGACTTGCAGGAATTTTGTTATGTTTACTGCAACATCATATAGTTATAATGTCTGTATCTACAACATAATTTGTGTGTAGTCCAATGTTTCTGAATACACTTTTAATAATCTGATTAATAGTTACAAAGATCTATGTGAAATGATTATAGACCATAGCATTAAAAAAAATGTGTGTGTGTGTGTGTGTGTGTGTGTGTGTGTGTGTGTGTGTGTGTGTGTGTGTGTGTGTGTGTGTGTGTGTGTGTGTGTGTGTGTGTGTGTGTGTGTGTGTGTGTGTGTGTGTGTGTGTGTGTGTGTGTGTGTGTGTGTGTGTGTGTGTGTGTAAGCATGCATAATGGAACAACTGGTTTGAAGCCTGTTTCAGAGCCTATTTTACTAAAAGGGCTATAACTCAAGAACGAAATGAGATATCTTCACCAAACTTTGTACACATGTGTATGGGCTCAGTCTTTGGTCACGATAAAACAATCGCAACGATTGAACACTTGGTGGCGCTATAACATGAAAAAAACATGAAAATGGCTATAACCACTCGACCGCTAGTCCGATTGACTTGAAAATTGGTATGCATTGTCTTGGTCCAAGGTACCATGCATGTCTATGAGGACATTGGCGTAACTCAAAAAACATGGCCGCCACAGCCAATTAAATTTGAGCACCTATTAGACAAGGTTAACGGAGGCCGATCAGAACGAAACTCAATGGGTATGTTTGACTCATGGCCCTAGAGGTCTGTAAGAATTTTTTAAGAAATTGGCCACTAGTAGGCGCTAACAAGCATATGTTTCCTATGGTAAATTGCCTGTAATTTAAGTTTTCCATCTATTATTTCAGTGTTTAAAATCTTGCTAAATAAAACTTAATGTCTTTTGATGCTTGTGTGCTTAAAGGCCTTAAAGGCTTGAACCCCGCTAAATGCTGCTAGCAGCTTTAATTATTATTATTATTCTGCCATAAAACGCATCGTGCAGCCCAAACCGTAAGTGCTGGAGCTTTGAAACTTTGTCAGATGGTAGTACAAAAATCGAGGAGAGGTTATCAAATTATGAGCCAGATTGGCCTATAGGTGGCGCTATAGCAATCAATTGCGCAAAACAGCTCATAACTCCTAAACCGTATGTCGTAGACTCAAGTGTCTTATATCATTGGAAAGGTGAGTCCCTGACGAACAAAACGTATATCTCCGATTTCATTTCCGTCATAATAGATTTTCCGCCATTTTGAATTTTGTCAAAAAACTACTTTTGCGAACTAGTCCCTGGATTTTTGCCCGATCGGAACCAAACCAGTGCAGAAATGTTCTCTGGAGTCTGAATATCAATAATTATCGAAAAAAAGTATAAATTTCGCTTCAAGGTCGCAAAGGGGCGGAAAACGAATGTTGTGGGAGGAGCCAATTTTACTAAAATGGCTATAACTCAAGAACAAAATGAGATATCTTTACCAAACTTGGTACACGTATGTATGGGCTAAGTCTTTGGTCAAGATAAAACAATCGCGACGATTGACCACTTGGTGGCGCTATAACACGAAAAAAACATGAAAATGGCTATAACCACCCGACCGCTAGTCCGATTGACTTGAAAATTGGTATGCAGTGTTTTGGTCCAAGGTACCATATATGTCTATGAGGACATTGGCGTATCTCAAAAAACATGGCTGCTATCGGCTAATGAAGTTTGAGCACCTCTAAGACAAGGTTAACGGAGGCCGATCGGAATGAAACTTGGTGGGCATCTTTGACTCATGGCCCTAGAGGTCTGTAAGAATTTTGAAAGAAATCGGCCACTAGTTGGCGCTAACGAGTTTTATGGCTCTGTAATCACGTGGTGTTGCACACATCAACCAAATATACACATCATATGATAGGTCTCCTCATGTTGAACAACTTTGCCTCTAGAAGCATTGCTGTCAATCAAACCGTTCATTAAATATCTGCGATTATGTTTAAAACCCACTTTTGCGAACTAGTCCCTGGATTTTTGCCCGATGGGAACCAAACCAGTCTAGAACAATTCTCTGGACTCTCTAGATCAATAATTATCGAAAAAAAGTTGAACTTTTGCATTTGGATGGCTATAACAGGGTCATTTAGAAGAGGAGCTTAGCAAAATACACTCAAAAGGCTATAAATCCTAAAGGAAAACTCAAAACTTCACGAAAAATGTTATGTATATGTATCATAACATGCTGAAGAATCCTGCAAAGTTTCATGGAGATCGGACCATAGGTGGTGCTATAACTGTTAAAACGCTTTGAAAACCATGTATTCCCTATGGTGAAATGCCTGTATTGGCTGCAAATGGTATTTTCCATCTCTGTAATCAGGTGGGGTTAAAAACATCCACATAATATGCATAAATTATCATAGATCTCCTCATACTGAACAACTTTGCTTCAAGAACCAATACTGTCAATCAAATCGTTATTTAAACATTCACAATTATGTTAATAACCTCATTTTGCAATCTAGTCCTAGATTTTTTTGCTCGATCGGAACCAAACCACTGTAGTACGATTCTCTGGACTCTTTAGAGCAATAATTATTTAAAATAAAGTTAAACTATTGCATCTGAATGGCTATAACATTATTTCAAGGTGTGGCCTTGGCCAAGTGTCCCCAAATGCCTATATCTATTCAATGAATGCTCAGATATTCTTAAAAACAAGTCAGAACATGTGTACTATGCCTCTAAACAAGCATGAAACATTTCAGACAATATTTGCCTCTATAACAGTTAAAAAGCTGAAAATTATGAAAATAATGGTATATTAAGCCAATAAGTGGTCGTTTGCTGCCCCCCGCTGTTCATTTTATTGTACTACACTCTAATATTGATCTACAAGTCATATTCAGCTTAAAATAAATCACTATTTTAACATTTGCAATCACATTTAGTTAAAATTAATCTATTAAGTATTACTATTGACAATTGTCACATTGAGAAATGTGAATCTTGAAGGAGACTTGCAGGAAACATTTTGTTTACTGCAACATCATATAGTTCAAATGTCTGTATCTACAACAAAATGTGTGTGTGTAGTCCTATGTTTCTGAATACATTTTTAAAAATCTGATTAATAGTTACAAAGAGCTATGTTAAATGATTATAGACCATAGCATTAAAAAAGTGTGTGTGTGTGTGTGTGTGTGTGTGTGTGTGTCTGGCCTTGACCAAGTGTCCCCAAATGCCTATATCTATTCAATGAATGCTCAGATATTCTTAAAAACAAGTCAGAACATGTGTACTATGCCTCTAAACAAGCATGAACATTTTCAGAAAGATCGGACATTATTTGCCTCTATAACAGTTAAAAAGGTGAAAATTACAGGGTTCATATGACAATAATGGTATATTAAGCCAAAAAGTGGTCGTTTGCTGCCCCCCGCTGTTCATTTTATTGTACTACACTCTAATATTGATCTATAAGTCATATTCAGACTTTAAAAAAATCACTATTTTAACATTTACAATCACATTTAGTCAAAATTAATCTATTAAGTATGACTATTGACAATTGTCACATTGAGAAATGTGAATCTTGAAGGAGACTTGCAGGAAACATTTTGTTTACTGCAACATAAAATTCAAATGTCTGTATCTACAACAAAATGTTTGTGGGTGGTCCTATGTTTCTGAATACATTTTTAATAATCTGATTAATAGTTACAAAGAGTTATGTGAAATGATTATAGACCATAGAATTAAAAAAGTGTGTGTGTGTGTGTGTGTGTGTGTGTGTGTGTGTGTGTGTGTGTGTGTGTGTGTGTGTGTGTGTGTGTGTGTGTGTGTGTGTGTGTGTGTGTGTGTGTGTGTGTGTGTGTTTGTGTGTGTATAAGCATGCAGAATGGAATTAACATGGAAGACCAATTTGATATACAAGTGATTTTATAATGTCTATTGCAAAGCAACTGTGAAAAGACTTTATTAATAAGTAGAATGTCCAGCAGAGGGCAGCAGAAGACCACTTATTGACTCACTTTCCTTTTAAAGTTAATAATTTTCAACAGTGACAAAAGCAATTACTATTATAACATACTCATATGTTGTCAGATTTTATCTCTTCATTTGTACTGTCACTTCACATAATTACTAGCAATGTGGTAAATCATGGTAAATCACATTAGAATCATGGTTAATCATAGTAAATAATACTAGAACGTGGTGTCTTTCACAAAAAAATGTGACATGCTCATAGACCATTAAAATATATTTTCACAATAACATATTACAAAAACATTGTGTGTGTGTGTGTGTGTGTGTGTGTGTCAGTGTGTGTGTGTGTGTGTGTGTGTGTGTGTGTGTGTGTGTGTGTGTGTGTGAAAGCATGCATAATGTAACAACTGGTTTGAAGCCTGTTTCAGAGCCTATTTTACTAAAAGGGCTATAACTCAGGAACGAAATGAGATATCTTCACCAAACTTGGTACACATGTGTATGGGCTGAGTCTTTGGTCACGGTACAAAGAATTGTGAGGATTGAACACTTGGTGGCGCTATAACATGAAAAAAACATGAAAAGGGCTATAACCACCTGACTGCTAGTCCGATTGACTTGAAAGTTGGTATGCAGTGTCTTGGTCCAAGGTACCATGCATGTCTGTGAGGAAATTGGCGAAGCTCAAAAAACATGGCCGCAATTGGCCAATGAAATTTGAGCACCTATTAGACAAGGTTAACAGGATCGGAACAAAACTTGGTGAGCATGTTTGACTCATGGTCCTAGAGGTCTGTAATAATTTTTTAAGAAATTGGCCACTAGTAGGCGCCTACGAATTTTATGGCTCTGTAATCACGTGATGTTTCACATATTCCCACAATATTGATATAATTTGATAGATCTCCTCAGACTGAACAACTTTGCCTCTAGAAACATTGCTGTCAATCAAATCGTTCATTTAATATTCAAAATTATGTTAAAAACCTACTTTTGCAAACTAGTCCCGTTTTTTTTGCCCGATCGGAACCAAACCAGTCTAGGACAATTCTCTGGACTCTCTAGATTAATAATTATCAAAAAAGTTGAACTTTTGCATTTGGATGGCTATAACAGGGTCATTTAGAAAAGAGGCGTGGCAAAATACACTCAAAAGCCTATAAATTCTAAGGGAAAGCTCAAAACTTCACGAAAATTGGTGGGCACATGTAACAATAGATCCTTAACAAGCATTAAACGTTTCTATAGAGATCGGACCATAGGTGGCGCTATAACTGTTAAAAACCTTTTAAAACCATGTTTCCTATGGTAAATTGCCTGTAAATTGACTTTTCCATCTATTATTTCAGTGTTTAAAATCTTGCTAAATAAAATGTAATGTCTTTTGATGCTTGTGTGCTTAAAGGCCTTAAAGGCTTGAACCCCGCTAAATGCTGCTCGCAGCTTTAATTTTTATTATTATTATTATTATTCTCCGCTAAAACGCATCGTGCAGCCCAAACCGTAAGTGCTAGAGACTTGAAACTTGGCCACAAGGTAGTACAAAAATCGAGGAGAGGTTATCAAAATATGAGCCCGATTGGCCAATAGGTGGCGCTATAGCGCAAAAAACAAAAAAACTGCACTATTTTGCTTATATCTCAATAACCATTTGTCCCATATCCAAGTGTCTTACATCATTGGAATCCTTGGCTCAAGCCGAACAAAACATAGAGCAGGTTTTTTATTTCCGGTATGCAAATTTTTCCACCATTTTGGATTTTGTCCAAAACCTACTTTTGCGAACTAGTCCCTGGATTTTTGTCCGATCGGAACCAAACCAGTGCAGAAATGTTTTCGGGAGTCTGAATATCAATAATTATCGAAAAAAAGTTTAAATTTCGATTAACGGTTGCTAAGGGGCGTCAAAACTTCAAAATGGGCGGAGCCCTAATTTTTTTAAAAGCTATAACTTAGGAAGTAAATGAGGTAACTTCACCAAACTTGGTACACATGTGTATAGGCTGAGTCTTTGGTCACGATAAAAAAATCCCGATGATTGGGCTCTAGGTGGCGCTATAACAGGAAAAAAACATGAAAATGGCTATAACCACCAGACCGCTAGTCCGATTGACTTGAAAATTGGTATGCAGTGTCTTGGTCCAAGGTGCCATATATTTCTATGAGAACATTGGCGTATCTTAAAAAACATGGCCGCTATCGGCCAATGAAGTTTGAGCACCTCTAAGACAAGGTTAACGGAGGTCGATTGGAATGAAACTCGGTGGGCATGTTTGACTCATGGACCTAGAGGTCTGTAAGAATATTGAAAGAAATCGGCCACTAGTTGGCGCAAACGAGATTTATGGCTCTGTAATCACGTGGTTTTGAACACATCAACTAAATATACATATCATATGATAGGTCTCCTCATGCTGAACAACTTTGCCTCTAGAAGCATTGCTGTCATTCAACCCGTTCATTAAATATTTGCGATTATGTTTAAAACCTACTTTTGCAAACTAGTCCCTGGATTTTTGCCCGATCGGAACCAAACCAGTCTAGAACAATTCTCTGGACTGTTAAGATCAATAATTATCGAAAAAAAGTTGAACTTTTGCATTTGGATGGCTATAACAGGGTCATTTAGAAGAGGGGCGTAGCAAAATACACTCAAAAGCCTATAAATCCTAAAGGAAAACTCAAAACTTCACGAAACTTGTTATGTATATGTGACATAACATGCTGAAGAAGCATGCAGAGTTTCATGGAGATCGGACGATAGGTGGCGCTATAACTGTTAAAAAGCTTTGAAAACCATGTATTCCCTATGGTAAATTGCCTGTATTGGCTGTAAATGGTATTTTCCATCTCTGTAATCAGGTGGGGTAAAAAACATCCACATAATATGCAGAAATTATGATAGATCTCCTCATACTGAACAACTTTGCCTCAAGAACCAATACTGTCAATCAAATTGTTATTTATTTATTCACAATTATGTTAAAAACTTATTACCTAAAATTGCCACCAGATGGCAGCAGAAGACCACTCATTGGTTCATTCTGCTTACTAAGCATATTTAAACTTTATAAAATCATTATAATAAATGTTGCAAATTACATTTTGTCAATGTTTATCAATTAATTTGTTCATTTGATTAATGTTTTTACAATAATTATTAAATTACAATTAAAATAATGCCTGAAAATATGTTTTAAAGGGGAAAACCTGGAATAAGCTATTTGTTACCCATCATTTATTTCAAATATCTATATCTCCAACAAAATGTGCATGTGAGTTAAGCACGTTTGAAGACATTAACTTGGAAAATGTGCCCATTAAATGAAAAACACTTTGAGATTTGTTCCAAATGTAAAGTGCAGTACAAGTAAAATGTATTATTATTATTATTATTATTATTATTATTATTAAAAACAGACATTTAAAATGAAAATGAGCCAATGAGTGGTTCTCTGCTGCCACCTGCTGGGCTTAAATGGTCATTTTGTCATACTATTTACTTATCATGTTCTATAATTCCTATTTAGACATTATAAAGTCACTATTACAATATTTACAATCACATTTTGTCAAATTAATTTATTTCAAATATATTATGGCGTATTACCTAAAATTGCCACCAGATGGCAGCAGAAGACCACTCATTGGCTTATCCTCTAAACTAATATTGTTCAATCATATTAAAACTGTGATCGTGCAGACCAAAGCGTAAATGCTAGAGACTTGAAACTTTATCAGATGGTAGTACAAAAATCGAGGCTAATGTTGTCAGAGTATGAACCCGATTGGCCAATAGGTGGCGCTACAGCAATCAAAAGCGCGAAATGGCTCATAACTCCTAAACCCTATGTCGTAGACTCAAGTGTCTTATATCATTGGAAAGGTGAGTTCATGACGAACAAAACGTATATCTCCGATTTCATTTCCGCCATGGTAGATTTTCCGCCATTTTGAATTTTGTCAAAAAACTACTTTTGCAAACTAGTCCTAGGTTTTTTGCCGGATCGGAACCAAACCAGTGTCAAAATGTTCTCTGGAGTCAGATTATCAATAATTATCAAAAAAAGTCAAAATTTATATTCACGGTTGTTAAGGAGCATAAAAATAATCGTTCAGGGAGGAGCCGATTTACTAAAAGGGCTATAACTCAGGAACAAAATGAGATATCTTCACCAAACTTGGTACACATGTGTATAGGCTGAGTCTTTGGTCACGATAAAAAAATCGCGACGATGTAATACTTGGTGGCACAATAACGTGAAAAAACATAAAAATGGCTTTAACCACCTGACCGCTAGTCCAATTGACTTGAAAATTTGTATGCAGTGTCTTGGTCCAAGGTACCATATATGTCTATGAGGACATTGGCGTATCTCAAAAAACATGGCTGCTATCGGCCAATGAAGTTTGAGCACCTCTAAGACAAGGTTAACGGAGACCGATAGGAATGAAACTCGGTGGGCGTCTTTGACTCATGACCCTAGAGGTCTGTAAGAATTTTGAAAGAAATCGGCCACTAGTTGGCGCTAACGAGTTTTATGGTTCTGTAATCACGTGGTGTTGCACACATCAACCAAATATACACATCATATGATAGGGCTCCTCATGCTGAACAACTTTGCTTCTGGAAGTATTGCTGTCAATCAAATCGTTCATTAAATATTTGTAATTATGTTTAAAACCTACTTTTGCAAACTAGTCCCTGGATTTTTTCCCGATCAGAATCAAACCAGTCTAGGACAATTCTCTGGACTCTCTAGATCAATAATTATTGAAAAAAAGTTGAACTTTTGCATTTGGATGGCTATAACAGGGTCATTTAGAAGAGGGGCGTAGCAAAATACACTCAAAAGCCTATAAAATCTAAAGGAAAACTTCACGAAAATTGTTATGCATATGTGACATAACATGCTGAAGAAGCATGCAAAGTTTCATGGAAATCGGACCATAGCTGGCGCTATAACTGTTAAAAAGCTTTGAAAACCATGTATTCCCTATGGTGAATTGCCTGTATTGGCTGTAAATGGTATTTTCCATCTCTGTAATCAGGTGGGGTTAAAAACATCCACATAATATGCATATATTATGATAGATCTCCACATAATAAACAACTTTGCCTCAAGAACCAATACTGGCAATCAAATCGTTATTTAAATATTCACAACTATGTTAAAAACCTCTTTTTGTAAACTAGTCCTAGGTTTTTTGCTCAATCGAACCAAACCACTGCAGTACAATTCTCTGGACTATTTAGAGCAATAATTATATATATAAATAAAAAAGTTCAACTTTTGCATCTGAATGGTTATAACAGGGTAATTTCAAGATGTGGCCTTGACCAAGTGTCCCCGAATGCCTATATCTATTCAATGAATGCTCAGATCTACTTAAAAAACAAGTCAGAACATGTATCCTATAACTCTAAACAAGCATAAAAAATTTCAGACAAATTGGACAATATTTGCCTCTATAACAGTTAAAAAGATTGAAATTACAGAGTTCTGGTATATTAAGCCAATAAGTGGTCGTTTGCTGCCCCCCGCTGTTCATTTTATTGTACTACACACAAAATAATATTATTCTGCCATAAAACGCATCGTGCAGCCCAAACCGTAAGGGCTGGAACTTTGAAACTTTGTCAGATGGTAGTACACAAATCGAGGAGAGGTTATCAAATTATGAGCCAGATTGGCCTATAGGTGGCGCTAAAGCAATCAATTGCGCGAAACCACTCATAACTCCTAAATGTCGTAGACTCAAGTGTCTTATATCATTGGAAAGGTGAGTCCATGACGAACAAAATGTATATCTCCGATTTCATTTCCGCCATGTCAGATTTTCCGCCATTTTGAATTTTGTCAAAAAACTACTTTTGCAAACTAGTCCTAGGTTTTTCGCTTGATCGGAACCAAACCAGTGCAGAAATGTTCTCTGGAGTCTGAATATCAATAATTATAGCCTATAAATTCTAAGGGAAAACTCAAAACTTCACGAAAATTGTTATGCATATGTGAGATCACATCTTTAACAAGCATGCAAAGTTTTATGGAAATCAGACCATGAGTGGCGCTATAACTGTTTAAAACCTTTTAAAACCACGTATTTCCTATTGGAAATTGCCTGTATTGACTGTAAATGGTATTTTCCATCTATTATTTCAGTGTTTAAAATCTTGCTAAATAAAACTTAATGTCTTTTGATGCTTGTGTGCTTAAAGGCCTTAAAGGCTTGAACCCCGCTAAATGCTGCTTGCAGCTTTAATTATTAGGGGTTCAAGCACGAAGTGCTGAAACCCTATTGTAATTGTAAGGGTTTTTATTATTATTATTCTCCGCTAAAACGCATCGTGCAGCCCAAACCGTAAGAGCTGGAGCGTTGAAACTTTGTCAGATGGTAGCCCAAAAATCGAGGAGAGGTTATCAAATTATGAGCCAAATTGGCCAATAGGTGGCGCTATAGCAATCAATTGCGCGAAACTGCTCATAACTCCTAACCCGTATGTTATAGACTCAAGTGTCTTATATCATTGGAAAGCTGAATACGTGACGTAAATAATGTATATCTCCGATTTCATTTGCGGTATGCAAATTTTTCCGCTATTTTGAATTTTGTTGAAAAACTACTTTTGCGAACTAGTCCCTGGATTTTAGCCCGATCGGAACCAAACCAGTGCAGAAATGTTCTCTGGAGTCTGAATATCAATAATTATCGAAAAAAAGTATAAATTTCGATTCAAGGTCGCAAAGGGGCGGAAAACGAATGTTGTGGGAGGAGCCTATTTTACTAAAATGGCTATAACTCAAGAACAAAATGAGATATCTTTACCAAACTTGGTACACATGTGTATGGGCTAAGTCTTTGGTCGCGATAAAACAATCGCGACGATTGACCACTTGGTGGCGCTATAACACCAAAAAAACATGAAAATGGCTATAACCACCCGACCGCTAGTCCGATTGACTTGAAAATTGGTATGCAGTGTCTTGATCGAAGGTGCCATATATGTCTATGAGGACATTGGCGTATCTCAAAAAACATGGCTGCTATCGGCTAATGAAGTTTGAGCACCTCTAAGACAAGGTTAACGGAGGCCGATCGGAATGAAACTTGGTGGGCATCTTTGACTCATGGCCCTAGAGGTCTGTAAGAATTTTGAAAGAAATCGGCCACTAGTTGGCGCTAACGAGTTTTATGGCTCTGTAATCACGTGGTGTAGCACACATCAACCAAATATACACATCATATGATAGGTCTCCTCATGCTGAACAACTTTGCCTCTAGAAGCATTGCTGTCGATCAAACCGTTCATTAAATATCCGCGATTATGTTTAAAACCTACTTTTGCGAACTAGTCCCTGGATTTTTGCCCGATGGGAACCAAACCAGTCTAGAACAATTCTCTGTACTCTGTAGATCAATAATTATCGAAAAAAAGTTGAACTTTTGCATTTGGATGGATATAACAGGGTCATTTAGAAGAGGGGCTTAGCAAAATACACTCAAAAGCCTATAAATCCTAAAGGAAAACTCAAAACTTCACGACAATTTTTATGTCTATGTAACATAACATGCTGAAAAAGCATGCAAAGTTTCATGGAGATCGGACCATAGGTGGCGCTATAACTTTTAAAAAGCTTTGAAAACCATGTATTCCCTATGGTGAAATGCCTGTATTGGCTGTAAATGGTATTTTCCATCTCTGTAATACATAATATGCATACATTATGATAGATCTCCTCATACTGAACAACTTTGCTTCAAGAACCAATACTGTCAATCAAATCGTTATTTAAACATTCACAATTATGTTAATAACCTCATTTTGCAATCTAGTCCTAGTTTTTTTGCCCGATTGGAACCAAACCACTGCAGTATGATTCTCTGGACTCTTTAGAGCAATAATTATTTAAAAAAAGTTAAACTTTTACATCTGAATGGCTATAACAGGTTTATTTCAAGATGTGGCCTTGACCAAGTGTCTCCAAATGCCTATATCTATTCAATGAATGCTCAGATATTCTTAAAAACAAGTCAGAACATGTGTACTATGCCTCTAAACAAGCATGACAAATTTCAGACAGATAGGACAATATTTGCCTCTATAACAGTTAAAAAGCTGAAAATTATGAAAATAATGGTATATTAAGCCAATAAGTGGTCGTTTGCTGCCCCCCGCTGTTCATTTTATTGTACTACACTCTAATATTGATCTCTAAGTCATATTCAGACTTTAAAAATTCACTATTTTAACATTTACAATCACATTTAGTTAAAATTAATCTATTAAGTATTACTATTGACAACTGTCACATTGAGAAATGAGAATCTTGAAGGAGACTTGCAGGAAACATTTTGTTTACTGCAACATCATATAGTTAAAATGTCTGTATCTACAACAAAATGTGTTTGTGTGTGTGTGTAGTCCTATTTTTTTGAATACATTTTTAATAATCTGATTAATAGTTACAAAGAGCTATGTGAAATGATTATAGACCATAGTGTGTGAAAAAGTGTGTCTGTGTGTGTCTGTGTGTGTGTGTGTGTGTGTGTGTGTGTGTGTGTGTGTGTATAAGCATGTATAATGGAATTAACATGGAAGACCAATATGATATTTAAGTGAAGCAACTGTGAAAAGACTGTATTAATAAGTAGAATGTCCAGCAGAGGGCAGCAGAAGACCACTTATTGACTCACTTTCCTTTTAAAGTTTGATTTTCCACAGTATTTTGCACTAAAGCAATTACTATTATAACACAATCATATTTTGTCAGAGTTGACACTTCACATAATTACTAGCAATGTGGTAAATCATGATAAATCACATTAGAAACATGGTAAATCATGGTAAATAATACTAGAACATGGTATATCATTGTAAATTTTGCTAGAACAGGGTAAATCACGGTAGACTATGGTAAATCATGCTAGAAACATGGTTATTCATAGTAAATAATACTAGAACGTGATGTATTTCACAAAAAAATTTGACATGCTCATAGACCATTAAAAGATATTTTCACAATTACATATCTCAAAAACATTTTGTGTGTGTGTGTGTAACCATGCATAATGGAACAACTGGTTTGAAGCCTGTTTTAGAGACTATTTTACTAAAAGGGCTATAACTCAGGAACGAAATGAGATATCTTCACCAAACTTGGTACACATGTGTATGGGCTGAGTCTTTGGTCACAGTAAAATTAATTGTGAGGACTGAAAACTTGGTGGCGCTATAACATTAAAAAAACATGAAAAGGGCTATAACCACCCACCTGCTAGTCCAATTGACTTGAAAATTGGTATGCAGTGTCTTGGTCCAAGGTCCAAACATGGCCGCCATTGGCCAATGAAATTTGAGCACCTATAAGACAAGGTTAAAGGAGGCCGATCGGAACAAAACTTGGTGAGCATGTTTGACTCATGGTCCTAGAGGTCTGTAATAATTTTTTAAGAAATTGGCCACTAGTAGGCTCCAACGAATTTTACGGCTCTGTAATCACGTGATGTTTCACATATTCCCACAATATTGATATAATTTGATAGATCTCCTCATACTGTACAACTGTGCCTCTAGAAACATTGCTGTCAATCAAATCGTTCATTAAATATTCGTAATTATGTTAAAACCCTACTTTTGCAAACTAGTCCCGTTTTTTTTGCCCGATCGGAGCCAAACAAGTCTAGGACAATTCTCTGCACTCTCTAGATCAATAATTATCAAAAAAGTTGAACTTTTGCATCTGGATGGCTATAACAGGGTCATTTAGAAAAGAGGCGTGGCAAAATACACTCAAAAGCCTATAAATTCTAAGGGAAAGCTCAAAACTTCACGAAAATTGGTGGGCATATGTGACATTAGATCCTTAACAAGCATTAAACGTTTTATAGAGATCGGACCATAGGTGGCGCTATAACTGTTAAAAACCTTTTAAAACCATGTTTCCTATGGTAAATTGCCTGTAAATTGACTTTTCCATCTATTATTTCAGTGTTTAAAATCTTGCTAAATAAAACTTAACGTCTTTTGATGCTTGTGTGCTTAAAGGCCTTAAAGGCTTGAACCCCGCTAAATGCTGCTTGCAGCTTTAATTATTATTATTCTCCGCTAAAACGCATCGTGCAGCCCAAACCGTAAAGGCTGGAGCATTGAAACTTTGTCAGATGGTAGCCCAAAAATCGAGGAGAGGTTATCAAATTATGAGCCAAATTGGCCTATAGGTGGCGCTATAGCAATCAATTGCGCGAAACTGCTCATAACTCCTAAACCGTAAGTCATAGACTCAAGTGTCTTATATCATTGGAAAGCTGAATACCTGACGTAAATAATGTATATCTCCGATTTCATTTCCGGTAGGCAAATTTTTCCGTCATTTTGAATTTTGTTGAAAAACTACTTTTGCGAACTAGTCCCTGGATTTTAACCCGATCGGAACCAAACCAGTGCAGAAATGTTCTCTGGAGTCTGAATATCAATAATTATCGAAAAAAAGTTGAAATTTCGATTCACGGTTGCTAAGGTGCGGAAAACGAATGTTGTGGGAGGAGCCTATTTTACTAAAATGGCTATAACTCAAGAACAAAATGAGATATCTTTACCAAACTTGGTACACATGTGTATGGGCTGAGTCTTTGGTCACGATAAAACAATCGCGACGATTGAACACTTGGTGGCGCTATAACACAAAAAAAACATGAAAATGGCTATAACCACCCGACCGCTAGTCCAATTGACTTGAAAATTGGTATGCAGTGTCTTGGTCCAAGGTACCATATATGTCTATGAGGACATTGGCGTATCTCAAAAAACATGGCCGCTATCGGCTAATGAAGTTTGAGCACCTCTAAGACAAGGTTAACGGAGGCCGATCGGAATGAAACTCGGTGGGCATGTTTGACTCATGGCCCTAGAGGTCTGTAAGAATTTTGAAAGAAATCGGCCTCTAGTTGGCGCTAACGAGTTTTATGGCCCTGTAATCACGTGGTGTTGCACACATAAACCAAATATACATATCATATGATAGGTCTCCTCATGCTGAATAACTTTGCCTCTAGAAGCATTGCTGTCAATCAAAGCGTTCATTAAATATTTGCAATTATGTTTAAAACCTACTTTTGCGAACTAGTCCCTGGATTTTTGCCTGATCGGAACCAAACCAGTCTAGGACAATTCTCTGGACTCTCTAGATTAATAATTATTGAAAAAAAATTGAACTTTTGCATTTGGATGGCTATAACAGGGTCATTTAGAAGAGGGGCGTAGCAAAATACACTATACAGCTTATAAATCCTAAAGGAAAACTCAAAACTTCACGAAAATTGTTATGTATATGTGACATAACATGCTGAAGAAGCATGCAAAGTTTTATGGAGATCGGACCATAGGTTGCGCTATAACTGTTAAAAAGCTTTGAAAACCATGTATTCCCTATGGTGAATTGCCTGTATTGGCTGTAAATGGTATTTTCTATCTCTGTAATCAGGTGGGGTAAAAAACATCCACATAATGTGCAGAAATTATGATAGATCTCTTCATACTGAACAACTTTGCCTCAAGAACCAATACTGTCAATCAAATTGTTATTTATTTATTCACAATTATGTTAAAAACGTATTACCTAAAATTGCCACCAGATGGCAGCAGAAGACCACTCATTGGTTCATTCTGCTTACTAAGCATATTTAAACTTTATAAAATCATTATAATAAATGTTGCAAATGACATTTTGTCAATGTTTATCAATTAATTTGTTCATTTGATTAATGTTTTTACAATAATTATTAAATTACAATTAAAATAATGCCTGAAAATATGTTTTAAAGGGGAAAACCTGGAATAAGCTATTTGTTACCCATCATTTATTTCAAATATCTATATCTCCAACAAAATGTGCATGTGAGTTAAGCACGTCTGAAGACATTAACTTGGAAAATGTGCCAATTAAATGAAAAACAGACATTTAAAATGAAAATGAGCCAATGAGTGGTTCTCTGCTGCCACCTGCTGGGCTTAAATGGTCATTTTGTCATTCTATTTACTTATCATGTTCTATAATTCCTATTTAGACATTATAAAGTCACTATTACAATATTTACAATTACATTTTGTCAAATTAATTTATTTCAAATATATTATGGCGTATTACCTAAAATTGCCACCAGATGGCAGCAGAAGACCACTCATTGGCTTATCCTCTAAACTAATATTGTTCAATCATATTTAAACTGTGATCGTGCAGACCAAAGCGTAAATGCTAGAGACTTGAAACTTTATCAGATGGTAGTACAAAAATCGAGGCTAATGTTGTCAGAGTATGAACTTGATTGGCCAATAGGTGGCGCTACAGCAATCAAAAGGGCGAAATGGCTCATAACTCCTAAACCGTATGTCGTAGACTCAAGTGTCTTATATCATTGGAAAGGTGAGTCCATGACGAATAAAACGTATATCTCCGATTTCATTTCCGCCATGATAGATTTTCCGCCATTTTGCATTTTGTCAAACAACTACTTTTGCAAACTAGTCCTAGGTTTTTTGCCGGATCGGAACCAAACCAGTGTCAAAATGTTCTCTGGAGTCAGATTATCAATAATTATCAAAAAAAGTCGAAATTTATATTCACGGTTGTTAAGGAGCGTAAAAATAATCGTTCAGGGGGGAGCCTATTTACTAAAAGGGCTATAACTCAGGAACAAAATGAGATATCTTCACCAAACTTGGTACACATGTGTATAGGCTGAGTCTTTGGTCACGATAAAAAAATCGCGACGATTTAACACTTGGTGGCACAATAACGTGAAAAAACATCAAAATGGCTTTAACCACCTGACCGCTGGTCCGATTGACTTGAAAATTGGTATGCAGTGTCTTGGTCCAAGGTACCAAGTATGTCTATGAGGACATTGGCGTATCTTAAAAAACATGGCTGCCACAGCCAATTAAATTTGAGCACCTATTAGACAAGTCTCATGGCCCTAGAGGTCTGTAAGAATTTTGAAAGAAATCGGCCACTAGTTGGCGCTAACGAGTTTTACGGCTCTGTAATCACGTGGTGTTGCACACATCCACGAAATATGCATATCATTTGATAGATCTCCTCATACCAAACAACTTTTTCTCTAGAACTGTTGCTGTCAATTAATATGTTCATTAAATATTCCTGAGTATGTTCAAAACCTACTTTTGCGAACTAGTCCCTGGTTTTTTGCCCGATTGGAACCAAACTAGTCTAGGATAATTCTCTGGACTCTCTAGATCAATAATTATTGAAAAAAAGTTGAACTTTTGCATTTGAATGGCTATTACAGGGTCATTTAGAAAAGAGGTGTGGCAACATACACTCAAAAGCCTATAAATTCTAAGGGAAAACTCAAAACTTCACGAAAATTGTTTTTGCATATGTAAGATAACATCTTTAACAAGCATGCAAAGTTTTATGGAAATCGGACCATAGGTGACGCTATAACTGTTAAAAGCCTTTTAAAACCACGTATTTCCTATTGTAAATTGCCTGTATTGACTGTAAATGGTATTTTCCATCTATTATTTCAGTGTTTAAAATCTTGCTAAATAAAAATTAATGTCTTTTGATGTTTGTGTGCTTAAAGGCCTTAAAGGCTTGAACCCCGCTAAATGCTGCTTGCAGCTTTAATTAGGGGTTCAAGCACGAAGTGCTGAAACCCTATTGTAATTGTACTGATTTTTATTATTATTAGGGGTTCAAGCACGAAGTGCTGAAACCCTATTGTAATTGTATTGATTTTTATTATTATTATTATTATTATTATTATTCTCCGCTAAAACGCATCATGCAGCCCAAACCGTAGAAGCTGGAGCTTTGAAACTTTGTCAGATGGTAGTACAAAAATCGAGGAGAGGTTATCAAATTATGAGCCAGATTGGCCTATAGGTGGCGCTATAGCAATCAATTGCGCAAAACTGCTCATAACTCCTAAACCGTATGTCGTAGACTCAAGTGTCTTATATCATTGGAAAGCTGAATACCTGACGTAAAAAATGTATATCTCCGATTTCATTTCCGCCATTATAGATTTTCCGCCATTTTGAATTTTGTCAAAAAACTACTTTTGCGAACTAGTCCCTGGATTTTTGCCCGATCGGAACCAAACCAGTGCAGAAATGTTCTCTGGAGTCTGAATATCAATAATTATTGAAAAAAAGTTGAAATTTCTATTCACGATCGCTAAGGGGCGGAAAACGAACGTTGTGGGAGGAGCCTATTTTACTAAAATGACTATAACTCAAGAACAAAATGAGATATCTTTACCAAACTTTGTTCACATGTGTATGGACTGAGTCTTGGGTCACGATAAAAGAATCGCGACGATTGAACACTTGGTGGCGCTATAACACGAAAAAAACATGAAAATGGCTATAACGACCCGACCGCTAGTCCGATTGACTTGAAAATTGGTATGCAGTGTCTTGGTCCAAGGTACCATGTATGTCTATGAGGACATTGGCGTATCTCAAAAAACATGGCTGCTATTGGCCAATGAAGTTTGAGCACCTCTAAGACAAGGTTAACGGAGGCTGATCGGAATGAAACTCGGTGGGCATGTTTGACTCATGGACTTAGAGGTCTGTAAAAATTTTGAAAGAAATCGGCCACTAGTTGGCGCCAACGAGTTTTTTGGCTCTGTAATCACGTGGTGTTGCACACATCAACCAAATATACACATCATATGATAGGGCTCCTCATACTGAACAACTTTTCCTCTAAAAGCATTGCTGTCAATCAAATCGTTCATTAAATATTTGCGATTATGTTTAAAACCTACTTTTGCGAACTAGTCTCTGGATTTTTGTCTGATCGGAAACAAACCAGTCTAGGACAATTCTCTGGACTCTCTAGATTAATAATTATTGAAAAAAAGTTGAACTTTTGCATATGAATGCCTATAACAGGGTCATTTAGAAGTGGGGCGTAGCAAAATACACTCAAAAGCATATAAATCCTAAAGGAAAACTCAAAACTTCACGAAAATTATTATGTATATGTAACATAACATGCTGAAAAAGCATGCAAAGTTTCATGGAGATCGGACCATAGGTGGCGCTATAACTGTTAAAAAGCTTTGAAAACCATGTATTCCTATGGTGAAATGCCTGTATTGGCTGTAAATGGTATTCTCCATCTCTGTAATCAGGTGGGGTTAAAAACATCCACATAATATGCATAAATTATGATAGATCTCCTCATACTGAACAACTTTGCCTCAAGAACCAATACTGTCAATCAAATCGTTATTTAAACATTCACAATTATGTTAATAACCTACTTTTGCAAACTAGTCATAGATTTTTCAACCTGATCAGAACCAACCCAGGGCAGTACAATTCTCTGGACTCTTTAGAGCAATAATTATTTTTAAAAAAAGTTAAACTTTTGCATCTGAATGGCTATAACTGGGTTATTTCAAGATGTGGCCTTGACCAAGTGTCCCCAAATGCCTATATCTATTCAATGAATGCTCAGATATTCTTAAAAAAAAGTCAGAACATGTGTACTATGCCTCTAAACAAGCATGAAAATTTTCAGACAGATAGGACCATATTTGCCTCTATAACAGTTAAAAAGCTGAAAATTATGAAAATAATGGTATATTAAGCCAATAAGTGGTCGTTTGCTGCCCCCCGCTGTTCATTTTATTGTACTACACTCTAATATTGATATACAAGTCATTTTCAGCTTTAAATAAATCACTATTTTAATATTTGCTATCACATTTAGTTAAAATTAATCTATTAAGTATTACTATTGACAATTGTCACATTGAGAAATGTGAATCTTGAAGGAGACTTGCAGGAAACATTTTGTTTACTGCAACATCATAAAGTTCAAATGTCTGTAACTACAACAAAATGTGTGTGTGTAGTCCTATGTTTCTGAATACATTTTTAAAAATCTGATTAATAGTTACAAAGAGCTATGTGAAATGATTATAGACCATAGCATTAAAAAAGTGTGTGTGTGTCTGGCCTTGACCAAGTGTCCCCAAATGCCTATATCTATTCAATGAATGCTCAGATATTCTTAAAAACAAGTCAGAACATGTGTAATATGCCTCCAAACAAGCATGACAATTTTCAGACAGATAGGACAATATTTGCCTCTATAACAGTTAAAAAGGTGAAAATGACAGAGTTCATATGAAAATAATGACCAATATGTGGTCTTTTGCTGCCCCCCGCTGTTCATTTTATTGTACTACACTCTAATATTGATCTATGGTTATAGATACATGGTTAATCATAGTAAATAATACTAGAACGTGGTGCATTTCACAAAAAAATGTGACATGCTCATAGACCATTAAAAGATATTTTCACAATAACATATCTCAAAAATATTGTGTGTGTGTGTGTGTGTGTGTGTGTGTGTGTGTGTGTGTGTAACCATGCATAATGGAACAACTGGTTTGAAGCCTGTTTCAGAGCCTATTTTACTAAAAGGGCTATAACTCAGGAACGAAATGAGATATCTTCACCAAACTTGGTACACTTGTGTATGGGATGAGTCTTTGGTCAAGGTAAAAAGAATTGTGAGGATTGAACACTTGGTGGCGCTATAACATAAAAAAACATGAAAAGGGCTATAACCACCCGACTGCCAGTCCGATTGACTTGAAAGTTGGTATGCAGTGTCTTGGTCCAAGGTACCACGCATGTCTATAAAGGAAATTGGCGTAGCTCAAAAAACATGGCCGCCATTGGCCAATGAAATGTGAGCACTTATTAGACAAGGTTAACAGAGGCCGATCGGAACAAAAGTTGGCGAGCATGTTTGACTCAGGGTCCTAGAGGTCTGTAATAATTTTTTAAGAATTTGGCCACTAGTAGGCGCCAATTAGTTTTATGGCTCTGTAATCACGTGATGTTTCACATATTCTCACAATATTGATATAATTTGATAGATCTCCTCATACTGAACAACTTTGTCTCTAGAAGCATTGCTGTCAATCAAATCGTTCATTAAATATTTGTGATTATGTTAAAAACCTACTTTTGCAAATAAGTCCCTGTTTTTTTGCCCGATCGGAACCAAACCAGTCTAGGACAATTCTCTGGACTCTCTAGATCAATAATTATCAAAAAAAGTTTAACTTTTGCATTTGGATGGCTATAACAGGGTCATTTCGAAAAGAGGCGTGGCAAAAAACCCTCAAAAGCCTATAAATTCTAAGGGAAAGCTCAAAACTTCACGAAAATTGGTGGCCATGTGTGAGATTAGATCCTTAACAAGCATTAAACGTTTTATAGAGATCGGACCATAGGTGGCGCTATAACTGTTAAAAACCTTTTAAAACCATGTTTCCTATGGTGAATTGCCTGTAAATTGAATTTTCCATCTATTATTTCAGCGTTTAAAATCTTGCTAAATAAAACTTAATGTCTTTTGATGCTTGTGTGCTTAAAGGCCTTAAAGGCTTGAACCCCGCTAAATGCTGCTTGCAGCTTTAATTATTATTATTATTATTATTATTATTCTCCGCTAAAACGCATCGTGCAGCCCAAACCGTAAGGGCTGGAGCGTTGAAACTTTGTCAGATGGTAGTACAAAAATCGAGGAGAGGTTATCAAATTATGAGCCAGATTGGCCAATAGGTGGCGCTATAGCAATCAATTGCGCGAAACTGCTCATAACTCCTAAACCGTATGTCGTAGACTCAAGTGTCTTATATCATTGGAAAGGTGAGTCCATGACAAACAAAACGTATATCTCCGATTTCATTTCCGCCATGATGGATTTTCCGCCATTTTGAATTTTATCAAAAAACTACTTTTGCGAACTAGTCCCTGGATTTAAGACCGATCGGAACCAAACCAGTGCAGAAATGTTCTCTGGAGTCTGAATATCAATAATTATCGAAAAAAATTTGAAATTTCGATTCACGGTTGCTAAGGGGCGGAAAACGAATGTTGTGGGAGGAGCCTATTTTACTAAAATGGTTATAAGTCAAGAAAAAAATGAGATATATTTACCAAACTTGGTACACATGTGTATGGGCTGAGTCTTTGGTCACGATAAAAAAATCCCGACGATTGAACACTTGGTGGCGCTATAACATGAAAAAAAACATGAAATTGGCTATAACCACCCGACCGCTAGTCCGATTGACTTGAAAATTGGTATGCAGTGTCTTGGTCCAAGGTACCATGTATGTCTATGAGGACATTGGCGTATGTCAAAAAACATGGCCGCCAAGGCCAATTAAATTTGAGCACCTATTAGACAAGGTTAACGGAGGCCGATCGGAACGAAACTCTGTGGGCATGTTTAACTCATGGCCCTAGAGGTCTGAAAGAAGTTTGAAAGAAATCGGCCACTAGTTGGCGCCAACAAGTTTTACGGCTCTGTAATCACGTGGTGTTGCACACATCCATGAAATATGCATATCATTTGATAGAACTCCTCATACCAAACAACTTTGCCTCTAGAACTATTGCTGTCAATTATAATGTTCATTAAATATTTGCGTTTATGTTCAAAACCTACTTTTGCAAACTAGTCCCTGGATTTTTGCCCGATTGGAACCAAACTAGTCTAGGATAATTCTCTGGACTCTCTAGATCAATAATTATCGAAAAAAGTTTAACTTTTGCATTTAAATGGCTATAACAGGGTAATTTAGAAAAGCGGCATGGCAAAATACACTCAAAAGCCTATAAATTCTAAGGGAAAACTCAAAACTTCACGAAAATTGTTATGCATATGTGAGATCACATCTTTAACAAGCATGCAAAGTTTTATGGAAATCAGACCATGGGTGGCGCTATAACTGTTTAAAACCTTTTAAAACCACGTATTTCCTATTGGAAATTGCCTGTATTGACTGTAAATGGTATTTTCCATCTATTATTTCAGTGTTTAAAATCTTGCTAAATAAAACTTAATGTCTTTTGATGCTTGTGTGCTTAAAGGCCTTAAAGGCTTGAACCCCGCTAAATGCTGCTTGCAGCTTTAATTATTATTATTATTCTCCGCTAAAACGCATCGTGCAGCCCAAACCGTAAGGGCTGGAGCGTTGAAACTTTGTCAGATGGTAGCCCAAAAATCGAGGAGAGGGTATCAAATTATGACCCCGATTGGCCAATAGGTGGCGCTATAGCAATCAATTGCGCGTAACTGCTCTTAACTCCTAAACCGTAAGTTGTACACTCAAGTGTCTTATATCATTGGAAAGCTGAATACCTGACTTAAATAATGTATATCTCCGATTTCATTTGCGGTATGCAAATTTTTCCGCCATTTTGAATTTTGTTGAAAAACTACTTTTGCGAACTAGTCCCTGGATTTTAGCCCGATCGGAACCAAACCAGTGCAGAAATGTTCTCTGGAGTCTGAATATCAATAATTATCGAAAAAAAGTATAAATTTCGCTTCAAGGTCGCAAAGGGGCGGAAAACGAATGTTGTGGGAGGAGCCTATTTTACTAAAATGGCTATAACTCAAGAACAAAATGAGATATCTTTACCAAACTTGGTACACATATGTATGGGCTAAGTCTTTGGTCACGATAAAACAATCGCGACGATTGACCACTTGGTGGCGCTATAACACCAAAAAAACATGAAAATGGCTATAACCACCCGACCGCTAGTCCGATTGACTTGAAAATTGGTATGCAGTGTCTTGATCGAAGGTGCCATATATTTCTATGAGGACATTGGCGTATCTCAAAAAACATGGCTGCTATCGGCCAATGAAGTTTGAGCACCTCTAAGACAAGGTTAACGGAGGCCGATCGGAATGAAACTTTGTGGGCATCTTTGACTCATGGCCCTAGAGGTCTGTAAGAATTTTGAAAGAAATCGGCCACTAGTTGGGGCTAACAAGTTTTATGGCTCTGTAATCACGTGGTGTTGCACACATCAACCAAATATACACATCATATGATAGGTCTCCTCATGCTGAACAACTTTGCCTCTAGAAGCATTGCTGTCAATCAAACCGTTCATTAAATATCCGCAATTATGTTTAAAACCTACTTTTGCAAACTAGTCCCTGGATTTTTGCCCGATGGGAACCAAACCAGTCTAGAAAAATTCTCTGGACTCTCTAGATCAATAATTATTGAAAAAAAGTTGAACTTTTGCATTTGGATGGCTATAACAGGGTCATTTAGAAGAGGAGCTTAGCAAAATATACTCAAAAGTCTATAAATCCTAAAGGAAAACTCAAAACTTCACGAACATTTTTACGTATATGTGACATAACATGCTTAAGAAGTGTGCAAAGTTTCATGGAGATTGGACCATAGGTGGCGCTATAACTGTTAAAAAGCTTTGAAAACCATGTATTCCCTATGGTGAAATGCCTGTATTGGCTGTAAATGGTATTTTCCATCTCTGTAATCAGGTGGGGTTAAAAACATATACATAATATGCATAAATTATGATAGATCTCCTCATACTGAACAACTTTGCTTCAAGAACCAATACTGTCAATCAAATCGTTATTTAATCATTCACAATTATGTTAATAACCTCATTTTGCAATCTAGTCCTAGTTTTTATTGCCCGATCGGAACCAAACCACTGCAGTATGATTCTCTGGACACTTTAGAGCAATAATTATTTAAAATAAAGTTAAACTTTTGCATCTGAATGGCTATAACAGGGTTTTTTCAAGATGTGGCCTTGACCAAGTGTCCCCAAATGCCTATATCTATTCAATGAATGCTCAGATATTCTTAAAAAACAAGTCAGAACATGTGTAATATGCCTCTAAACAAGCATGATCATTTTCAGACAGATAAGACAATATTTGCCTCTATAACAGTTAAAAAGCTGAAAATTATGAAAATAATGGTATATTAAGCCAATAAGTGGTTGTTTGCTGCCCCCCGCTGTTCATTTTATTGTACTACACTCTAATATTGATGTATAAGTCATATTCAGACTTTAAATAAATCACTATTTTAACATTTACAATCACATTTAGTTAAAATTAATCTATTAAGTATTATTATTGACAATTGTCACATTGAGAAATGTGAATCTTGAAGGAGACTTGCAGGAAACATTTTGTTTACTGCAACATCATATAGTTAAAATGTCTGTATCTACAACAAAATGTGTTTGTGTGTGTGTGTGTGTGTGTGTGTGTGTGTGTGTGTGTGTGTGTGTGTGTGTGTGTAGTCCTATTTTTCTGAATACATTTTTAATAATCTGATTAAAATCACTATTTAAACGTTTACATCACATGTAGTCAAAATTAATCTATTAAGTATTACTACTGACAATTGTGTCACATTGAGAAATGTGAATCTTGAAGGAGACTTGCAGGAATTTTGTTATGTTTACTGCAACATCATATAGTTATAATCTGTATCTACAACATAATTTGTGTGTAGTCCAATGTTTCTGAATACACTTTTAATAATCTGATTAATAGTTACAAAGATCTATGTGAAATGATTATAGACCATAGCATTAAAAGAAATGTGTGTGTGTGTGTGTGTGTGTGTGTAAGCATGCATAATGGAACAACTGGTTTGAAGCCTGTTTCAGAGCCTATTTTACTAAAAGGGCTATAACTCAAGAACGAAATGAGATATCTTCACCAAACTTTGTACACATGTGCATGGGCTCAGTCTTTGGTTGCAGTAAAAATAATTGTGAGGATTGAACACTTGGTGGCGCTATAACATGAAGGAAACATGAAAAGGGCTATAACCACCCGACTGCTAGTCCGATTGACTTGAAAGTTGGTATGCAGTGTCTTGGTCCAAGGTACCATGCATGTCTATGAGGAATATGGTGTAACTCAAAAAACATGGCCGCTATTGGCCAATGAAATTTGAGAACCTATTAGACAAGGTTAACGGAGGCCGATCGGAACAAAACTTGATGGGCATGTTTGACTCATGGCCCTAGAGGTCTATAAGAATTTAAAGAAATTGGCCACTAGCAGGCGCTAACAAGTTTTATGGCTCTGTAATCACGTCATGTTTCACATATTCCCACAATATTGATATCATTTTATAGGTCTCCTCATACTAAACAACTTTGCCTCTAGAATCATTGCTGTCAATCAAATCGTTCATTAAATATTCACCATTATGTTAAAAACCTAATTTTGCAAACTAGTCCCTGTATTTTTGCCCGATTGGAACCAAACCAGTCTAGGACAATTCTCTGGACTCTCTAGATCAATAATTATCAAAAAAAAGTTTAACTTTTGCATTTGGATGGCTATAACAGGGTCATTTCGAAAAGAGGCGTGGCAAAAAACACTCTAAAGCCTATAAATTCTAAGGGAAAGCTCAAAACTTCACGAAAATTGGTGGCCATATGTGACATTAGATCCTTAACAAGCATTAAACGTTTTATAGAGATCGGACCATAGGTGGCGCTATAACTGTTAAAAACCTTTTAAAACCATGTTTCCTATGGTGAATTGCCTGTAAATTGAATTTTCCATCTATTATTTCAGCGTTTAAAATCTTGCTAAATAAAACTTAATGTCTTTTGATGCTTGTGTGCTTAAAGGCCTTAAAGGCTTGAACCCCGCTAAATGCTGCTTGCAGCTTTAATTATTATTATTCTCCGCTAAAACGCATCGTGCAGCCCAAACCGTAAGTGCTAGAGACTTGAAACTTGGTCACAAGGTAGTACAAAAATCGAGGAGAGGTTATCAAAATATGAGCCCGATTGGCCAATAGGTGGCGCTATAGCGCAAAAAACAAAAAAACTGCACTATTTTGCTTATATCTCAATAACCCTTTGTCCCAGATCCAAGTATCTTACATCATTGGAATCCTTGGCTCAAGCCGAACAAAAAATATAGCAGGTTTTTTATTTCCGGTATGCAAATTTTCCCGCCATTTTGGATTTTGTCCAAAACCTACTTTTGCAAACTAGTCCCTGGATTTTTGCCCGATCGGAACCAAACCAGTGCAGAAATGTTCTCTGGAGTCTGAATATCAATAATTATCGAAAAAAAGTTTAAATTTCGATTAACGGTTGCTAAGGGGCCTCAAAACGTCAAAATGGGCGGAGCATAATATTTAAAAAAAGCTATAACTTAGGAAGTAAATGAGATAACTTCACCAAACTTGGTACACATGTGTATATGCTGAGTTTTTGGTCACGATAAAAAAATCGCGATGATTGGGCTCTAGGTGGCGCTATAACACGAAAAAAACATGAAAATGGCTATAACCACCCGACCGCTAGTCCAATTGACTTGAAAATTTGTATGCAGTGTCTTGGTCCAAGGTACCATATATGTCTATGAGGACATTGGCGTATCTCAAAAAACATGGCTGCTATCGGCCAATGAAGTTTGAGCACCTCTAAGACAAGGTTAACGGAGACCGATCGGAATGAAACTCGGTGGGCGTCTTTGTCTCATGGCCCTAGAGGTCTGTAAGAATTTTGAAAGAAATCGGCCACTAGTTGGCGCTAACGAGTTTTATGGCTCTGTAATCACGTGGTGTTGCACACATCAACCAAATATACATATCATATGATAGGTCTCCTCATGCTGAACAACTTTGCTTCTAGAAGTATTGCTGTCAATCAAATCGTTCATTAAATATTTGTAATTATGTTTAAAACCTACTTTTGCGAACTAGTCCCTGGATTTTTGCCCGATCAGAATCAAACCAGTCAAGGACAATTCTCTGGACTCTCTAGATCAATAATTATCGAAAAAAAGTTAAACTTTTGCATTTGGATGGCTATAACAGGGTCATTTAGAAGAGGAACGTAGCAAAATACACTCAATAGCCTATAAATCCTAATGGAAAACTCAAACCTTCACGAAAATTGTTGTGTATATGTGACATAACATGTTGAAGAAGCATGCAAAGTTTCATGGAGATCGGACCATAGTTGGCGCTATAACTGTTAAAAAGCTTTGAAAACCATGTATTCCCTATGGTGAATTGCCTGTATTGGCTGTAAATGGTATTTTCCATCTCTGTAATCAGGTGGGGTTAAAAACATCCACATAATATGCATATATTATGATAGATCTCCACATGCTAAACAACTTTGCCTCAAGAACCAATACTGGCAATCAAATCGTTATTTAAATATTCACAACTATGTTAAAAACCTCTTTTTGTAAACTAGTCCTAGGTTTTTTGCCCAATCGAACCATACCACTGCAGTACAATTCTCTGGACTATTTAGAGCAATAATTATATATATAAATAAAAAAGTTCAACTTTTGCATCTGAATGGTTATAACAGGGTAATTTCAAGATGTGGCCTTGACCAAGTGTCCCCGAATGCCTATATCTATTCAATGAATGCTCAGATCTACTTAAAAAACAAGTCAGAACATGTATCCTATAACTCTAAACAAGCACGAAAAATTTCAGACAAATTGGACAATATTTGCCTCTATAACAGTTAAAAAGATTGAAATTACAGAGTTCTGGTATATTAAGCCAATAAGTGGTCGTTTGCTGCCCCCCGCTGTTCATTTTATTGTACTACACACAAAATAATATTATTCTGCCATAAAACGCATCGTGCAGCCCAAACCGTAAGGGCTGGAACTTTGAAACTTTGTCAGATGGTAGTACACAAATCGAGGAGAGGTTATCAAATTATGAGCCAGATTGGCCTATAGGTGGCGCTAAAGCAATCCATTGCGCGAAACCACTCATAACTCCTAAACCGTATGTCGTAGACTCAAGTGTCTTATATCATTGGAAAGGTGAGTCCATGACGAACAAAATGTATATCTCCGATTTCATTTCCGCCATGATAGATTTTCCGCCATTTTGAATTTTGTCAAAAAACTACTTTTGCAAACTAGTCCTAGGTTTTTCGCTTGATCGGAACCAAACCAGTGCAGAAATGTTCTCTGGAGTCTGAATATCAATAATTATCGAAAAAAAGTTGAAATTTCTATTCACGGTTGCTAAGGGGCGGAAAACGAATGTTGTGGGAGGAGCCTATTTTACTAAAATGGCTATAACTCAAGAACAAAATGAGATATCTTCACCAAACTTGGTACACATGTTTATGGGCTCATTCCTCGGTCTCGATATAAAAATGGAACAGGAAAAGGGCTATAACCACCCGACCGCTAGTCTGATTGACTTGAAAATTGGTATGCAGTGTCTTGGTCCAAGGTACCATGTATGTCTATAAGGACATTGGCGTATCTCAAAAAACATGGCCGCCACAGCCAATTAAATTTTAGCACCTATTAGACAAGGTTAACGGAGTCCGATCAGAACGAATCTCAATGGGCATGTTTGACTCATGGCCCTAGAGGTCTATAAGAATTTTGAAAGAAATCAGCCACTAGTTGGCGCTAACGAGTTGTATGGCTCTGTAATCACGTGGTGTTGCACACATCCACAAAATATGCATATCATTTGTTAGATCTCCTCATATTGAACAACTTTGCCTCTAGAACCATTGCTGTCAATCAAATTGTTCATTAAATATTTGCAATTATGTTAAAAACCTACTTTTGCAAACTAGTCCCTGGTTTTTTGCCCGATCGGACCCAAACCAGTCTAGGACAATTCTCTGGACTCTCTAGATCATTAATTATCAAAGAAAAGTTCAACTTTTGCATTTCAATGGCTATAGCAAGGTGATTTAGAAGAGGTACATAGCAAAACACACTCAATAGCCTATAAATCTTAAAGGAAAACTCAAAACTTCACGAAAATTGGTGGGCATGTGTGACATTAGATCCTTAACAAGCATACAAAGCTTTATAGAGATCGGACCATAGGTGGCGCTATAACTTTTAAAAACCATATGTTTCCTATGGTAAATTGCCTATATTGCCTGTAATTTGAGTTTTCCATCTATTATTTAAGTGTTTAAAATCTTGCTAAATAAAACTAAATGTATTTTGATGCTTGTGTGCTTAAAGGCCTTAAAGGCTTGAACCCCGCTAAATGCTGCTTGCAGCTTTAATTATTATTATTATTATTCAGACCTAAAACGCATCGTGCAGACCAAACTGTAAGGGCTAGAGACTTGAAACTTGGCCAATAGGTAGTACAAAAATCGAGGAGAGGTTATCAAATTATGACCCCGATTGGCCTATAGGTGGCGCTATAGCAATCAATTGCGCGAAACTGCTCATAACTCCTAAACCGTATGTCGTAGACTCAAGTGTCTTATATCATTGGAAAGCTGAATACCTGACATAAAAAACGTATATCTCCGATTCCATTTCCGGTATGCAAATTTTTCCGCCATTTTGAATTTGGTCAAAAAACTACTTTTGCGAACTAGTCCTAGGTTTTTTGTCCGATCAGAACCAAACCAGTGCCAAAATATTCTCTGGAGTCTGAATATTAATAATCATTGAAAAAAAGTCATAATTTGGATTCACGGTTGTTAGGGGGCTTAAAATTGATGTTCAGGGCGGAGCCTATTTTACTAAAAAGGCTATAACTCTAGATCAAAATAAGATATCTTCACCAAATTTGGTACACATATGTATGGGCTCAGTCTTTGGTCACGATAAAACAATCGCGACGATTGGCCACTTGGTGGCGCTATAACATGAAAATAACATGAAAAAGGCTATGACCACCTGACCATTAGTCCAATTGACTTGAAAATTGGTATGCAGTGTCTTGGTCCAAGGTAGCATATATGTCTATGAGGAAATTGGCGTATCTCAAAAAACATGGCCGCCACAGCCAATTAAATTTGAGCACCTATTAGACAAGGTTAACAGAGGCCGATCGGAACGAAACTCAATAGGCATGTTTGACTCATGGTCTTAGAGGTCTGTAAGAATTTTGAAAGAAATCGGCCACTAGTTGGCGCTAACGAGTTTTGAGGCTCTGTAATCACGTGGTGTTGCACACATCCCCGAAATATGCATATCATTTGATAGATCTCCTCATACTGAACAACTTTGCCTCATGAACTATTGCTATCAATCAAATTGTTCATTAAATATTTGTGATTATGTTTAAAACCTACTTTTGCGAACTAGTCCCTGGATTTTTGCCCGATCAGAATCAAACCAGTCTAGGACAATTCTCTGGACTCTCTAGATCAATAATTATTGAAAAAAAGTTGAACTTTTGCATTTGGATGGCTATAACAGGGTCATTTAGAAGAGGGGCGTAGCTAAATACACTCAAAAGCCTATAAATCCTAAAGGAAAACTCAAAACTTCACGAAAATTGTTATGTATATGTGACATAACATGTTGAAGAAGCATGCAAAGTTTCATGGAGATCGGACCATAGGTGGCGCTATAACTGTTAAAAAGCTTTGAAAACCATGTATTCCCTATGGTGAATTGCCTGTATTGGCTGTAAATGGTATTTTCCATCTCTGTAATCAGGTGGGGTAAAAAACATCCACATAGTATGCAGAAATTATGATAGATCTCCTCATACTGAACAACTTTGCCTCAAGAACCAATACTGTCAATCAAATTGTTATTTATTTATTTATTCACAATTATGTTAAAAACGTATTACCTAAAATTGCCACCAGATGGCAGCAGAAGACCACTCATTGGTTCATAAAGTTTAAATTCACATTTAAACTTTATAAAATCATTATAATAAATGTTGCAAATGACATTTTGTCAATGTTTATCAATTAATTTGTTCATTTGATTAATGTTTTTACAATAATTATTAAATTACAATTAAAATAATACCTGAAAATATGTTTTAAAGGGGAAAACCTGGAATAAGCTGTTTGTTACCCATCATTTATTTCAAATATCTATATCTCCAACAAAATGTGCATGTGAGTTAAGCACGTCTGAAGACATTAACTTGGAAAATGTGCCCATTAAATGAAAAACAGACATTTAAAATGAAAATGAGCCAATGAGTGGTTCTCTGCTGCCACCTGCTGGGCTTAAATTGTCATTTTGTCATACTATTTACTTATCATGTTCTATAATTCCTATTTAGACATTATAAAGTCACTATTACAATATTTACAATCACATTTTGTCTAATTAATTTATTTCAAATATATTATGGCGTATTACCTAAAATTGCCACCAGATGGCAGCAGAAGACCACTCATTGGCTTATCCTCTAAACTAATATTGTTCAATCATATTTAAACTGTGATCGTGCAGACCAAAGCGTAAATGCTAGGGACTTGAAACTTTATCAGATGGTAGTACAAAAATCGAGGCTAATGTTGTCAGAGAATGAACCCGATTGGCCAATAGATGGCGCTACAGCAATCAAAAGCGCGAAATGGCTCATAACTCCTAAACCGTATGTCGTAGACTCAAGTGTCTTATATCATTGGAAAGGTGAGTCCATGACGAACAAAACGTATATCTCCGATTTCATTTCCGCCATGATAGATTTTCCGCCATTTTGCATTTTGTCAAAAAACTACTTTTGCAAACTAGTCCTAGGTTTTTTGCCGGATCGGAACCAAACCAGTGTCAAAATGTTCTCTGGAGTCAGATTATCAATAATTATCAAAAAAACGTCGAAATTTATATTCACGGTTGCTAAGGGGTGGAAAACGAATGTTGTGGGTGGAGCCTATTTTACTAAAATGGCTATAACTCAAGAACAAAATAAGATATCTTCACCAAACTTGGTACACATGTTTATGGGCTCATTCCTCGGTCTCGATATAAAAATCGCGACGATTGAACACTTGGTGGCGCTATAACACAAAAAAAACATGAAAATGGCTAAAACTACCAGACCGCTAGTCCGATTGACTTGAAAATTGGTATGCAGTGTCTTGGTCCAAGGTCCCATGTATGTCTATGAGGACATTTGCCTATCTCAAAAAACATTGCTGCCACAGCCAATTAAATTATTTCAGTGTTTAAAATCTTGCTAAATAAAACTTAATGTATTTTGATGCTTGTGTGCTTACAGGCCTTAAAGGCTTGAACCCCGCTAAATGCTGCTTGCAGCTTTAATTTTGTCTTGTTTTCAGTCCAAATATCTAAAAAATCTTAGATTTAAGAAGCATTTACTTGACAAGCAAAAGTTTTGTCTTGTTTTGGGGGAAAATAACTTAAAATTAAGGGAGTTTTTGCTTAAAATAAGCAAAATAATCTGCCAATGGGGTCAGCAAAATAATATTGTTTTCTGTTTGAATTAAGATTATCTTGCTGACCCCATTGGCAGATTATTTTGCTTATTTTAAGCAAAAACTCCCTTAATTTTAAGTTATTTTCCCCCAAAACAAGACAAAAACTTTTGCTTGTCTAGTAAATGCTTCTTAAATCTAAGATTTTTTAGATATTTGCACTGAAAACAAGAAAAAAATACTAAGTAAGAAAAGCATTTTTTGCAGTGTTTATCTCACAGATAAAGGAATAAAAAGGGATGTTTCTCAGAATGTGTGTTATAAAGTCAAGATTGTAGAGATATTGTGAGAAAATGTCAGAATTGTGAGATAAAAGTCATGATTATCTTCTTTTTTTTTATTCTGTGGCAGAAACAAGCTTCCGTATGCTTCTGATTGCTTTCAGAGGGAAAAGCGGTCCACAAACGCTGGTCTAGGATCAGTTTTCGTGGATCTCCGGTGTTTTGAGAGGTGAGTGTGTTCTGGGTTCAGGGGAGTTACTCATAATTTGCTGATATAAGAGAAACTCTTTAAAAAAATGGCCGTGTCAGTCCTAACTTTAGGACTCCTACATTTTTGCTCTGAGTATTTCACAAAGCACTCTAAAACCAGCCCCTGAATCTGTGAAAGGTTAGGAGGACTCCTAAATCACGGAGACACATCCTAAAATGGACACACCAAAGACACTGAACACCAGAGGCAACAGGCGATAGACGTCTCACTTACATTAATAATTAGCATGACTGGAGATGCGAAAACAAGAGGCAGAAAAACTCTGATCTCTGTCCAGTAGTGTGTGAGGAGTGTGTGTGTCAGGCCATATTCCATTGGGATTTAACACGCCGCCAACAGATTACCAGCACAGTTTCCATTAAAACCGATACAATTCCCATTATAGCCATTACAAAACCATTACAAAACTCCATGAGCGGTTCTATTGTTCTTTCCAGCCGCTGTGTGGGGTTTAATATGCAGTTAATACAGTCAGAATGTCATTATCACAAAGCAAACCCACAGAGGGGATTAGAACCAAATCAATAAATATGTGGAAATTAAATATTGATTCGCGTTTAAAGTACCCTATTCTAATCTGTGTTATTTTAAAGCTTCTACTTAGAGGGGAAAAACATCTTAGCAACAAGGCAATCGACCCTTTTCACAGACTGTGATGACGCATTTAGTAAAGTTTTTCATATTTCCAAAAAACTTGTATAGATTTATAAGGCTAGACTTTGTGTTACACTATATTGCCAGAAGTGTTGAGCCGCCTCCACATCCCAGAGTTCAGGTGTTCAACCCCTTCATGGCCACAGGTGTGTAACTCCAGCTCTAGTTGTTTTTCAGGGGTTAGTTCCAGTGAAAGGAACTCTTAATGCAAGGCATTTTGGACAATTTCATGCTCCTAACTTTGTGGGCCCAGTTTGGGGACGGCCCCTTCCTGTCCCAGCATGACCAGTGCTCAAAGCGTCTCCATAAAGACATGGATGAGGAGTTTGGTGGAGGAACTGGAGTCCTGACCCCAACCCGATAGAACAGCTTTGGGATGAATTAGAGCGGAGACTGAGAGCCAGGCCTTCTCGTCCAACATCACAAATGAAGAATCCCCATAAACACACTCCTAAACCTTGAGGAAAGAAGAGCTGGAGCTGTTAGAGCGACTCCATATTAAACCCTACGGATGGAGAATGGGATGGTGTTAAAGGGATAGTTCACCCAAAAATGTCCCTCATCCTCAAGTCATCCGAGGTGTGTGTGACATTCGTCTCTCAGACGGATAAAATCTGAGTTATATTACAAAAGTCCAGCCTAATCCAAGCATTATAATGTGATTTATAGTTGCTCTGTTTTTGAAGTCCATTAAAAGTGCATCTGTGCGTCATATAACTGCTCCAGCGGCTCTGGGGTGTTAATAAAGGCCTTCTGAAGCCAATCAACGCGTTTGTGGAAGAAAAATATCCATATTTAAAACTTTATCAAGTAAACTTTCTGCCTCCGCCTTCCCTGTTCAATTTATGGAAAAAGTGTTGAAAGATGGAAAGACTAAAGCTCAGCTCCGCTCGTCATGATGTCACACACACATCTGGAGTTTCACTTTCAACATTCAACACTTTTCCACAGAAGGCGGAGGCCGAAAGTTTACTTGATAAAGTTTTAAATATGGATATTTTTCCATTTTTTAGCTGCGCGGAGCAGTTATATGACGGACAGATATATTTTTATGGACTTCAAAAACAGAGCAACTATGAATCAAATTCTAACGCTTGGATTAGGCTGGACTTTTGTAATATAACTCAGATTTTATTCGTCTGAGAGAAGAATGTCACACACACCTCAGATGAGTTGAGGGAGAGGAAATCATGGGCTAATCTTCATTTTTGGGTGAACTATCGCTTTAAAGCTCATGTGCATGTAAAGGCAGGCGTCACAACACTTTTGCCGATATAGTGTATCTAACCATAATCATCCACTGCTGATAAAAGCTAGATGTTTTATTAACAGTGCCCATAAACATATCTAAAATGAAACTGAAACAAACAAATGTGCTCAGTCATTTATTTAGAGGACTTCACAAGCAAGTCAAACTCTCAAAAGAAAACCTTTAAATGGAAGTTCTTTACCAAAGGTTATAAATATTCCACAGTTTGATTTCATTTTTCTTGAGTCCTGAATGTGAACAGCAAACACACATAAAGGAGTAGGAAAACAGAAGGTGTGTGTTTTCATTAGTAATCTAAACATCTACACACAAATAATTCGCCTTTTGTATTGAAGATCTGACATATAAAATGAAAGAGTTGATGTGTGTAGAGTTAAAAAAAACATCCAAACAATGGGAAGTGTTGTGATGTGAAGCGACCCTGAGTTAGTGAGTGAGATGTGGAGCGTCACTCAGGACTGATCTCGGAGTAGAGGACGGTCTCCTCAGTGGCCGGCTCCTCCTCCAGCTGGGTCACTATGTAGTGTGTTCCCTCATCGTTGACGATCACCTGAGTGAGCCCCTCCTTCATCATCAGCTGACTGGCGGCGAACTGGAGCACCTCCTGCATCTGCTCGGATGTGTGCTGATTGGCCGAGCTCATGACCAGCTCCGCCCTCTCCTCAGCCGGACACGCCTTCAGCTGGTCGGACACTGTGGTGGTGGTGATCTCCCCCTCTCTAGCGCCGCCCTGCTGGCCGAGCTCCGTCACAGCGCAGAGGAGCGCGTCCAGGGCGGAGGAAGACTCGGACACCACCTCCTCCTGCTCCGCCCGGGGCTCTGCCGACTCCACCAGCACGTAGCGCGTGGTCTGGGCTCCGGCGGACACGTCCCGGCCCGAGATGAGCTGTCCGTCCTCAGTGAAGTGCAGGACTTCGGTCAGCTGGCTGGACATGGCCAGGGTCTGCAGGGTGGCAGCGGCGGACTCCTCCAGCGCCTGATCTATGCCCACCTCGCCCCCGCTGAAGCCCTGGATGATGATGACCTGCTGCAGCGCCTCTGAGCCCAGCTCGCCCTCCTCAGGGGCAAACGCCGCCTCGGCCTGGACGAAGGTCGCGCCCTGGCCCTTCAGGCGACACTCGAAGGACTTGGACACGATCCCTGTCACAGAGGAGAGAGCAGAAACACTCATGAGGTT
>NC_137108.1:970000-977500 GCF_949357685.1 Gobio gobio | reverse complement strand
CATGAACACGTGACCCATGAACGCGTGACCCATGAACATATGACCCATGAACGCGTGACCCATGAACATATGACCCATGAACGCGTGACCATGAACGCGTGACCCATGAACACGTGACCAATGAACACGCCACATGAACACGTGACCCATGAACGCGTGACCCATGAACGCGTGACCCATGAACACGTGACCAATGAACACGCCACATGAACACGTGACCCATGAACGCGTGACCCATGAACATATGACCCATGAACACGACACATGAACGCGTGAACACGTGACCCATGAACACGTGACCCATGAACGCGTGACCCATGAACATGTGACCCATGAACACGACCCATGAACACGTGACCCATGAACACGTGACCCATGAACATGTGACCCATGAACACCTGACCCATGAACATGTGACCCATGAACGCGTGACCCATGAACACGTGACCAATGAACACGCCACATGAACACGTGACCCATGAACGCGTGACCCATGAACATATGACCCATGAACGCGTGACCCATGAACGCGTGACCCATGAACGCGTGACCCATGAACACGTGACCAATGAACACGCCACATGAACACGTGACCCATGAACGCGTGACCCATGAACACGACACATGAACGCGTGACCCATGAACGCGTGACCCATGAACATGTGACCCATGAACACGCTACCCATGAACATGTGACCCATGAACACGTGACCCATGAACACGACCCATGAACACGTGACCCATGAACGCGTGACCCATAAACGCGTGACCCATAAACACGTGACCCATGAACGCGTGACCCATGAACGCGTGACCCATGAACGCGTGACCCATGAACGCGTGACCCATGAACACGTGACCCATGAACACGTGACCCATGAACACCTGACCCATGAACATGTGACCTATGAACGCGTGACCCATGAACACGTGACCAATGAACACGCCACATGAACACGTGACCCATGAACGCGTGACCCATGAACACGTGACCAATGAACACGCCACATGAACACGTGACCCATGAACGCGTGACCCATGAACATATGACCCATGAACGCGTGACCCATGAACGCGTGACCCATGAACGTGTGACCCATGAACACGTGACCCATGAACACGTGACCAATGAACACGCCACATGAACACGTGACCCATGAACGCGTGACCCATGAACATATGACCCATGAACACGACACATGAACGCGTGACCCATGAACATGTGACCCATGAACACGCTACCCATGAACATGTGACCCATGAACACATGACCCATGAGCACGTGACCCATGAACACGTGACCCATGAACACGTGACCCATGAACACGTGACCCATGAACGCTTGACCCATGAACGCGTGACCCATGAACGCGTGACCCATGAACGCGTGACCCATGAACACGTGACCCATGAACACGTGACCCATGAACACGTGACCCATGAACACGTGACCCATGAACGCTTGACCCATGAACGCGTGACCCATGAACGCGTGACCCATGAACGCGTGACCCATGAACGCGTGACCCATGAACACGTGACCCATGAACACGTGACCCATGAACACGTGACCCATGAACACGTGACCCATGAACACGTGACCCATGAACACGTGACCCATGAACGCTTGACCCATGAACGCGTGACCCATGAACGCGTGACCCATGAACGCGTGACCCATGAACGCGTGACCCATGAACACGTGACCCAAGAACACGCCACATGAACACGTGTCCCATGAACGTGTGACCCATGAACGCGTGACCCATGAACGCGTGACCCATGAACACGTGACCCATGAACACGCCACATGAACGCGTGACCAATGAACGCGTGACCCATGAACGCGTGACCCATGAACACGTGACCCATGAACATGTGACCCATGAACACGCCACATGAACGTGTGACCCATGAACGCGTGACCCATGAACGCGTGACCCATGAACACGTGACCCATGAACATGTGACCCATGAAAACGTTACCCATGAACATGTGACCCATGAACACGTGACCCATGAACACGTGACCCATGAACATGTGACCCATGAACGCGTGACCCATGAACATGTGACCCGTGAACGCGTGACACATGAACGCGTGACCCATGAACACGTGACCCATGAACACGTGACCCATGAACACGTGACCCATGAACATGTGACCCATGAACGTGACCCATAAACACGTGACCCATGAACACGTGACCCATGAAAAGGTGACCCATGAACACGTGACCCATGAACACGTGACCCATGAACACGTGACCCATGAACATGTGACCCATGAACACGTGACCCATGAACATATGACCCATGAACACGACCCTCCATGAACATGTGACCCATGAACAGGTGACCCATGAACACGTGACCCATGAAGATGACCCATGAACACGACCCATGAACACGTGACCCATGAACGCGTGACCCATGAACATGTGACCCATGAACATGTGACCCATGAACCTGTGACCCATGAACACGACCCCCCATGAACATGTGACCCATGAACACGTGACCCATGAACACATGACCCATGAACACGACCCATGAACATGTGACCCATGAACATGTGACCCATGAACATGTGACCCATGAACACGTGACCCATGAACATGTGACCCATGAACATGTGACCCATGAACATGTAACCCATGAACATGTGACCCATGAACACGACCCATGAACATGTGACCCATTAACATGTGACCTATGAACACAACCCATGAACATGTGACTCATGAACACGACCCATGAACATGTGACCCATGAACACGACCCATGAACATGTGACCCATGAACACGTGACCCATGAACAGGTGACCCATGAACACGACCCATGAACATGTGACCCATGAACACGTGACCCATGAACACGTGACCCATGAACACGTGACCCATGAACATGTGACCCATGAACACGTGACCCATGAACAGGTGACCCATGAACAGGTGACCCATGAACACGACCCATGAACATGTGACCCATGAACACGTGACCCATGAACACGTGACCCATGAACACGACCCATGAACATGTGACCCATGAACACGACCCATGAACATGTGACCCATGAACACGTGACCCATGAACACGTGACCCATGAACACGTGACCCATGAACATGTGACCCATGAACATGTGACCCATGAACACGACCCATGAACACATGACCCATGAACACGTGACCCATGAACACAACCCATGAACATGTGACTCATGAACACGACCCATGAACATGTGACCCATGAACACGACCCATGAACATGTGACCCATGAACACGTGACCCATGAACACGTGACCCATGAACAGGTGACCTATGAACACGACCCATGAACACGTGACCCATGAACACGTGAGCCATGAACACGTGACCCATGAACACGTGACCCATGAACATGTGACCCATGAACATGAACATGACCCATGAACATGTGACCCATGAACACGACCCATGAACATGTGACCCATGAACATGACCCATGAACACGTGACCCATGAACATGTGACCCATGAACACGTGACCCATGAACACGTGACCCATGAACAGGTGACCCATGAACACGTGACCCATGAACACGTGAACCATGAACACGACCCATGAACACGTGACCCATGAACACGTGACCCATGAACACGTGACCCATGAACACGTGACCCATGAACACGACCCATGAACATGTGACCCATGAACACGTGACCCATGAACACGTGACCCATGAACACGTGACCCATGAACATGTGACCCATGAACACGTGACCCATGAACACGTGACCCATGAACAGGTGACCCATGAACACGTGACCCATGAACACATGACCCATGAACACGTGAACCATGAACACGACCCATGAACACGTGACCCATGAACATGAACATGACCCATGAACATGTGACCCATGAACACGACCCATGAACATGTGACCCATGAACATGACCCATGAACACGTGACCCATGAACACGTGACCCATGAACACGTGACCCATGAACACATGACCCATGAACACGTGACCCATGAACACGTGACCCATGAACACGACCCATGAACACATGACCCATGAACACGTGACCCATGAACACGTGACCCATGAACACGTGACCCATGAACACGTGAAGTTTTAGTAACTAATTTCGGGAGGAGCACGTCCAGATAATTAAACCTATCTAAACAATGGAGCACGCCAGATAATGTAGCCTAATCAAACCCAAGTGGAGCACCCTCAGATAATTAAACCTAATTAAACACATGTGGAGCATATCAAGCCAATCGATTTAATCAACGATAAGAGGTGTGTGTATATATACAGCATATTTACCTTCTTTCGTTGACCGTTTTTATTTTTAGCATCCCTCCACCACCCCATCTCCTCACTTTGATTTAATAAACTCATTAGACGTCAACACAATCCATAATAAAATACAGTCTAGTTCTAGACTATCTTCATCATGGGGGGATACTCTGGGTTCGGGCCAAATTCCGAGCCTGGACAGCACGCCAAATACGCATAATCTTTACTCCATTTAATATGATGTACGTGTGAACTCGTGAAGTGACCCATGAACACGACCCATGAACACGTGACCCATGAACACGACCCATGAACATGTGACCCATGAACATGTGACCCATGAACACGTGACCCATGAACACGTGACCCATGAACACGTGACCCATGAACAGGTGACCCATGAACACGTGACCCATGAACACGTGACCCATGAACATGTGACCCATGAACACGACCCATGAACATGTGACCCATGAACAGGTGACCCATGAACACGTGACCCATGAACACGTGACCCATGAACATGTGACCCATGAACACGACCCATGAACACGACCCATGAACACGTGACCCATGAACAGGTGACCCATGAACACGTGACCCATGAACACGTGACCCATGAACACGTGACCCATGAACATGTGACCCATGAACACGACCCATGAACATGTGACCCATGAACACGTGACCCATGAACACGTTACCCATGAACACGTTACCCATGAACATGTGACCCATGAACATGTGACCCATGAACCTGTGACCCATGAACACCACCCCCCATGAACATGTGACCCATGAACACGTGACCCATGAACACATGACCCATGAACACGACCCATGAACATGTGACCCATGAACATGTGACCCATGAACATGTGACCCATGAACACGTGACCCATGAACACGTGACCCATGAACATGTGACCCATGAACACGTGACCCATGAACATGTAACCCATGAACATGTGACCCATGAACACGACCCATGAACATGTGACCCATTAACATGTGACCTATGAACACAACCCATGAACATGTGACTCATGAACACGACCCATGAACATGTGACACATGAACACGACCCATGAACATGTGACCCATGAACACGTGACCCATGAACACGTGACCCATGAACAGGTGACCCATGAACACGACCCATGAACATGTGACCCATGAACACGTGACCCATGAACACGTGACCCATGAACACGTGACCCATGAACATGTGACCCATGAACACGTGACCCATGAACACGTGACCCATGAACAGGTGACCCATGAACACGACCCATGAACATGTGACCCATGAACACGTGACCCATGAACACGTGACCCATGAACACGACCCATGAACATGTGACCCATGAACACGACCCATGAACATGTGACCCATGAACACGTGACCCATGAACACGTGACCCATGAACATGTGACCCATGAACATGTGACCCATGAACACGACCCATGAACACATGACCCATGAACCCGTGACCCATGAACACAACCCATGAACATGTGACTCATGAACACGACCCATGAACATGTGACCCATGAACACGACCCATGAACATGTGACCCATGAACACGTGACCCATGAACACGTGACCCATGAACAGGTGACCTATGAACACGACCCATGAACACGTGACCCATGAACACGTGAGCCATGAACACGTGACCCATGAACACGTGACCCATGAACATGTGACCCATGAACATGAACATGACCCATGAACATGTGACCCATGAACACGACCCATAAACATGTGACCCATGAACATGACCCATGAACACGTGACCCATGAACATGTGACCCATGAACACGTGACCCATGAACACGTGACCCATGAACAGGTGACCCATGAACACGTGACCCATGAACACGTGAACCATGAACACGACCCATGAACACGTGACCCATGAACACGTGACCCATGAACACGTGACCCATGAACACGTGACCCATGAACACGTGACCCATGAACACGTGACCCATGAACACGTGACCCATGAACACGTGACCCATGAACACGACCCATGAACACGTGACCCATGAACACGTGACCCATGAACACGTGACCCATGAACACGTGACCCATGAACACGTGACCCATGAACACGTGACCCATGAACACGTGACCCATGAACACGTGAAGTTTTAGTAACTAATTTCGGGAGGAGCACGTCCAGATAATTAAACCTATCTAAACAATGGAGCACGCCAGATAATGTAGCCTAATCAAACCCAAGTGGAGCACCCTCAGATAATTAAACCTAATTAAACACATGTGGAGCATATCAAGCCAATCGATTTAATCAACGATAAGAGGTGTGTGTATATATACAGCATATTTACCTTCTTTCGTTGACCGTTTTTATTTTTAGCATCCCTCCACCACCCCATCTCCTCACTTTGATTTAATAAACTCATTAGACGTCAACACAATCCATAATAAAATACAGTCTAGTTCTAGACTATCTTCATCATGGGGGGATACTCTGGGTTCGGGCCAAATTCCGAGCCTGGACAGCACGCCAAATACGCATAATCTTTACTCCATTTAATATGATGTACGTGTGAACTCGTGAAGTGACCCATGAACACGACCCATGAACACGTGACCCATGAACACGACCCATGAACATGTGACCCATGAACACGTGACCCATGAACACGTGACCCATGAACACGTGACCCATGAACATGTGACCCATGAACACGACCCATGAACACGACCCATGAACATGTGACCCATGAACACGACCCATGAACACGACCCATGAACATGTGACCCATGAACACGACCCATGAACACGTGACCCATGAACATGTGACCCATGAACACGACCCATGAACACGACCCATGAACACGTGACCCATGAACACGACCCATGAACATGTGACCCATGAACACGTGACCCATGAACACGTGACCCATGAACACGTGACCCATGAACACGACCCATGAACATGTGACCCATGAACACGTGACCCATGAACACGTGACCCATGAACACGACCCATGAACATGTGACCCATGAACACGACCCATGAACATGTGACCCATGAACACGACCCATGAACATGTGACCCATGAACACGTGACCCATGAACACGTGACCCATGAACACGTGACCCATGAACATGTGACCCATGAACATGTGACCCATGAACACGACCCATGAACACATGACCCATGAA
>NC_137108.1:857500-965000 GCF_949357685.1 Gobio gobio | reverse complement strand
TTCATGACTTCAGCATGTTTATTAGGCTACTGTCACTTTAAGAGCTAACGCACAGATCCAATATACTGTTACACACACGCTCTTTCTCAGTGTTTTCCTTCACTTAAGACAGAACCCACTGTGTTTACGAGGATACTTTTGACATATTTGTGTGTTGGCAATTTGACCGTTTAGGCGCGTATCTGAATACTTCGCTTATGCGCATTCTGCTCCGTCTCAGACATAGGGAACAGCGTCTCTTTCGCGGCTTAGTGCTCTTTTAATAACTCTTTAAAGGGGTGGTTGATTATGATTTATAGTGAAAAGTAGTGAGTGTGTAGTGTCGCAGTTTGAGCATAAACAACATCTGCAAAGTTATGACGCTCAAAGTTCAAAGCAAAAGGAGATATTTTCTCTTTAAGGACTACAACAAACGGCTGGTCGGGACTACAATGAGTCAGTGACATCACTACCCCTAACATTTACATAACCCCGCCCCCGGGAACACACAACAAAGGGGGTGAGATTATCATGAAAGAATATGCTAATCAACGACTGAAGAGGGTTAACTCATAAACTCATCCTCTATCCCTTCAGAAGCGTCCTGTCTCGTTCTACATGTGTGTGTGTGTGTGTGTGTCCTGTCTCGTTCTACATGTGTGTGTGTGTGTGTGTGTGTGTCCTGTCTCGTTCTACATGTGTGTGTGTGTGTGTGTGTGTGTGTCCTGTCTCGTTCTACATGTGTGTGTGTGTGTGTCCTGTGTCGTTCTACATATGTGTGTGTGTGTGTGTCCTGTCTCGTTCTACATGTGTGTGTGTGTGTCCTGTCTCGTTCTACATGTGTGTGTGTGTGTGTGTGTGTGTGTGTGTGTCCTGTGTCGTTCTACATATGTGTGTGTGTGTCCTGTCTCGTTCTACATGTCGTCTCTTCTTCTGGAGTCTCTCCATCATTGTCAGACTCTGGTTTGATCATAAAAGGCTGAACAGTTTCTGTCATGTTCAGTGTGTGTGTGTGAGAGTGTGTGTTTGTGTGAGGTCATCAGAGCTGCTAACATGAGCTCTTGAAGCTCCGCCCCATGCGCAGCAGCTCATTTGCATTTAAAGGGACACACACAAAAACGGCACGTTTTGGCTCACCCTCAAAAAGTGACAATTTTAACATGCTATAAAACATTATCTGTGGGGTATTTTGAGCTCAAACTTAACACACACACACACACACTCTGGGGACATCAGAGACTTATTTTACATCTTGTAAAAAGGGGCAATAAACCACCCCTTTAATATCAATCACGTCTTGAGTTGAGCATCAGTCGACTGCATTTTACATCACTCTCTTATTCGGCTGATTTGGATGTAAAGTTTGTCTTAGGGAGGAATGAAAGCGCTCCGCTGTGAAGAAAAGGAAAGTGCGGCAGCGGCACAATAATCGCTTTACCTCGATTATCCTGTTTTCATGATCGTTGGAAGCCAAAATCAAAATATGTCCTAACACGTCATCCGTCGTTTGTGTCTATGGGCAGGACTGATGGGAGCAGCCTCAGATCAGTTCAGTATAAAGATTTAACCAATTCTGCTTTAGCTGCAAGTATGGCCTAAACAGGTGTAATCTGTTGCAAGTAAATATCTTGATAGTTAAAGAAAAGCTTTCCTGTAGCTCAAACAGTAGAGCATGGCGCTAGCACCAAGGTCATGGGTTCGATTCCCAGGGAAAGCAAGAACTGACAAAAAATGTAAAAATGTGTACCTTGAATGCAATGTAAGTCGCTTTGGATAAAAGCGTCTACCAAATGCATAAATGTAAATGTAAAGACTGACAGAGGGAGGCGTACTAGTTTCTGACATGTTCAGTGTGTGTGTGTGTGTGTGTGTGTGTGTGTGTGTGTGTGTGTGTGTGTGTGTGTGAGGTAATCAGAGCTGCTAACATGAGCTCTTGAAGCTCCGCCCCATGCGCAGCAGCTCATTTGCATTTAAAGGGACGCACACAAAAACGGCACGTTTTGGCTCACCCTCAAAAAGTGACAATTTTAACATGCTATAAAACATTATCTGTGGGGTATTTTGAGCTCAAACTTCACACACACACACACTCATCAGGAGTTCCTAAGTAGGTGTAATCTGTTGCATGTATGGCCTAAATAGGTGTAATCTGTCGCAAGTATGGCCTGAGTAGGTGTAATCTGTCGCAAGTATGGCCTAAATAGGTGTAATCTGTCGCAAGTATGGCCTGAGTAGGTGTAATCTGTCGCAAGTATGGCCTAAGTAGGTGTAATCTGTTGCATGTATGGCCTAAGTAGGTGTAATCTGCTGCAAGTATGGCCTAAGTAGGTGTAATCTGCTGCAAGTATGGCCTAAATAGGTGTAATCTGCTGCAAGTATGGCCTAAGTAGGTGTAATCTGTCGCAAGTATGGCCTAAATAGGTGTAATCTGCTGCAAGTATGGCCTAAGTAGGTGTAATCTGTCGCAAGTATGGCCTGAGTAGGTGTAATCTGTCGCAAGTATGGTCTAAGTAGGTGTAATCTGTCGCATGTATGGCCTAAATAGGTGTAATCTGTCGCAAGTATGGCCTGAGAAGGTGTAATCTGTCGCAAGTATGGCCTGAGTAGGTGTAATCTGTTGCAAGTATGGCCTGAGTAGGTGTAATCTGTCACAAGTATGGTCTAAGTAGGTGTAATCTGTTGCATGTATGGCCTAAATAGGTGTAATCTGTCGCAAGTATGGCCTGAGTAGGTGTAATCTGTTGCAAGTATGGCCTGAGTAGGTGTAATCTGTTGCAAGTATGGTCTAAGTAGGTGTAATCTGTTGCAAGTATGGCCTGAGTAGGTGTAATCTGTTGCAAGTATGGCCTGAGTAGGTGTAATCTGCTGCAAGTATGGCCTAAATAGGTGTAATCTGCTGCAAGTATGGCCTAAGTAGGTGTAATCTGCTGCAAGTATGGCCTGAGTAGGTGTAATCTGCTGCAAGTATGGCCTGAGTAGGTGTAATCTGTCGCAAGTATGGCCTAAGTAGGTGTAATCTGTCGCAAGTATGGCCTAAGTAGGTGTAATCTGTCGCAAGTATGGCCTAAGTAGGTGTAATCTGCTGCAAGTATGGCCTAAGTAGGTGTAATCTGTTGCAAGTATGGCCTGAGTAGGTGTAATCTGCTGCAAGTATGGCCTAAATAGGTGTAATCTGCTGCAAGTATGGCCTAAATAGGTGTAATCTGCTGCAAGTATGGCCTGAGTAGGTGTAATCTGTCGCAAGTATGGCCTAAGTAGGTGTAATCTGTCGCAAGTATGGCCTAAGTAGGTGTAATCTGTCGCAAGTATGGCCTAAGTAGGTGTAATCTGCTGCAAGTATGGCCTAAGTAGGTGTAATCTGTCACATGTATGGCCTAAATAGGTGTAATCTGCTGCAAGTATGGCCTAAATAGGTGTAATCTGCTGCAAGTATGGCCTAAATAGGTGTAATCTGTCGCAAGTATGGCCTAAATAGGTGTAATCTGTCGCAAGTATGGCCTGAGTTGGTGTAATCTGTCGCAAGTATGGCCTAAATAGGTGTAATCTGCTGCAAGTATGGCCTGAGTAGGTGTAATCTGTCGCAAGTATGGCCTGAGTAGGTGTAATCTGTCGCAAGTATGGCCTAAGTAGTTGTAATCTGCTGCAAGTATGGCCTAAGTAGGTGTAATCTGTCACATGTATGGCCTAAATAGGTGTAATCTGCTGCAAGTATGGCCTAAATAGGTGTAATCTGCTGCAAGTATGGCCTAAATAGGTGTAATCTGTCGCAAGTATGGCCTAAATAGGTGTAATCTGTCGCAAGTATGGCCTGAGTTGGTGTAATCTGCTGCAAGTATGGCCTGAGTAGGTGTAATCTGTCGCAAGTATCTGAGTAGGTGTAATCTGTCGCAAGTATGGCCTGAGTAGGTGTAATCTGTCGCAAGTATGGCCTGAGTAGGTGTAATCTGTCTCAAGTATGGCCTGAGTAGGTGTAATCTGTCGCAAGTATCTGAGTAGGTGTAATCTGTCGCAAGTATGGCCTGAGTAGGTGTAATCTGTCGCAAGTATGGCCTGAGTAGGTGTAATATGTTGCATGTATGGGCTAAATAGGTGTAATCTGTTGCATGTATGGCCTAAATAGGTGTAATCTGTCACAAGTATGGCCTGAGTTGGTGTAATCTGTTGCAAGTATGGCCTGAGTAGGTGTAATCCGTCGCAAGTATCTGAGTAGGTGTAATCTGTCGCAAGTATGGCCTGAGTAGGTGTAATCTGTCGCAAGTATGGCCTGAGTAGGTGTAATCTGTCGCAAGTATGGCCTGAGTAGGTGTAATATGTTGCATTTATGGCCTAAATAGGTGTAATCTGTTGCAAGTATGGCCTAAATAGGTGTAAAATGTTGCAAGTATGGTCTAAATAGGTGTAATCTGTCGCAAGTATGGTCTAAGTAGGTGTAATCTGCTGCATGTATGGCCTGAGTAGGTGTAATCTGCTGCATGTATGGCCTGAGTAGGTGTAATCTGTTGCAAGTATGGCCTAAGTAGGTGTAAAATGTTGCAAGTATGGTCTAAGTAGGTGTAATCTGCTGCAGATTACACCTAAGTAGGTGTAATCTGTTGCAAGTATGGCCTAAGTAGGTGTAAAATGTTGCAAGTATGGTCTAAATAGGTGTAATCTGCTGCAAGTATGGCCTGAGTAGGTGTAATCTGTCGCAAGTATGGCCTAAGTAGGTGTAATCTGTCGCATGTATGGCCTAAATAGGTGTAATCTGCTGCAAGTATGGCCTGAGTCGGTGTAATCTGTCGCAAGTATGGCCTGAGTAGGTGTAATCTGCTGCAAGTATGGCCTGAGTAGGTGTAATCTGTCGCAAGTATGGCCTAAATAGGTGTAATCTGCTGCAAGTATGGCCTAAATAGGTGTAATCTGCTGCAAGTATGGCCTGAGTAGGTGTAATCTGTCGCAAGTATGGCCTAAGTAGGTGTAATCTGTCGCATGTATGGCCTAAATAGGTGTAATCTGCTGCAAGTATGGCCTGAGTAGGTGTAATCTGTCGCAAGTATGGCCTGAGTAGGTGTAATCTGCTGGAAGTATGGCCTGAGTAGGTGTAATCTGTCGCAAGTATGGCCTAAATAGGTGTAATCCGTTGCATGTATGGCCTAAATAGGTGTAATCTGCTGCAAGTATGGCCTGAGTAGGTGTAATCTGTTGCATGTATGGCCTGAGTAGGTGTAATCTGTTGTATGTATGGCCTGAGTAGGTGTAATCTGCTGCAAGTATGGCCTGAGTAGGTGTAATCTGCTGCAAGTATGGCCTGAGTAGGTGTAATCTGCTGCAAGTATGGCCTAAGTAGGTGTAATCTGTTGCATGTATGGCCAAAGTAGGTGTAATCTGTTGCATGTATGGCCAAAGTAGGTGTAATCTGTTGCATGTATGGCCAAAGTAGGTGTAATCTGCTGCAAGTATGGCCTGAGTAGGTGTAATCTGTCGCAAGTATGGCCTAAGTAGGTGTAAAATGCTGCAAGTATGGCCTAAGTAGGTGTAAAATGCTGCAAGTAAGTATCTTGATGGTTAAAGACTGACAGAGGGAGGCGTACCTGTGTGAGTGCGAATGTGAGCCAGGAAAGCCATGGAGTTGCTGCTCTTGCACACTTTACCGCAGTACTTGCACACGCTGCCCTGGTTCTCCTGCCGCTCTCGGTTGATCTGCTCGGTGTCCTCCATCACATACTTGTTGACTTCCCTCAGCAGTTCCTCGTGCTTCTCTTTGATATGCACGAACAGCTCCTGCTCGGTCTGGCAGGGCTCGCTGCACCGGACGCACTTGAAGCTGGCTCCTCCATCCGGAAGGTCCTCCACGCTGCCGGTCTCGTTGCGCATGTGTGCCGCGCTGCTCAGGTGCTGCTGCAGGTTACTCTCTGTGTAGAACGACTTGCCACACAGCAAGCAATGGAAATGCTTCTCCTTGGACGGATGCTTCATGGAGATATGGACATTCAGGCCACTCAAGCCATCGGCCAGGAACCCACAGTCCTCGCAGCGGATCCGCGGGACTGGTTTGGTCTTCGCGTCCTGGGCTTTAGGCTTCCTGTTGGCCTGCTGCTGCATTTGGTCTCCGTCAAGCAAGATCTGCTTGTGCTCTGGTAATGTTTTTAAAGGGTAAATGCAGGCATCAAACTGTATTCCTCTGAGGGGTTTCTCACCAGAGGCACTGTCCTCTCCCAGGTCAGCAATTTCGTCCTCATAGAACATGTCCATATCCTCTTTCTCCATCGACTGGACTGCGTCGGACTCGTTTGGATCAGTGGGGGATTCTTCGTTGTCTTTGGAAGTGTTCTTCTCCTCATCTGCACATCTCTCCTCAGATGTCGAATCCTCAGTCGGAACCGATCCGTCCTCCGGTCCGGCGACCGCCTCGGGTTCTTCAGAGCTCCCGCTCTCTCTCTTCAGGTAACCCTCGCGCTTCTGCTTGTGTTTTTCTGTCGCCATGTGCCTGAACATCTCTCTCCGGGTCACCGTGTAGTAGCTGCACGCCAGACAAACAAACTCAAAGTCTTTGGTGTGCTTGCGCCGAACATGGAGGGCAAGAGACGGCGTGGAGTGAGCGACAAAGTCACACTGGGAGCAGATGTTCCCCGAGTCAGGCTTGCTCTTCTTGCACGGCACACCGGAGGGATCGGAGTCCACTTCATCAATAGTCGTCTCGATCTCCGCCACTTCCACCTCTGTCTTCTTGGCTTGCTCCGAGTCCAGCAGAACTACCCCGCTGTCCTCACTCCCGGCCGCTTGCATTTTGTTGATGTGCTTTTTGGTCTCACAGTGGCGGTCCATGTCGCCTTTGGTCACACAGTAGTAGTTGCAGAACTTACAGACGAAGCTGTAGAGCCGGCTGTGTCTCCGGCGTATGTGGACGCTGAGGTTGGTGGCGTTGGAAGCCACGAGCCCACAGTGACTGCAGATGGTTTCGTTGGACGTCTTCGGCCTGCCGCGCTTCCGCTTGTGCGGAGAGTCTTTCCTTGAGGCCTCGGGCGGCTCTTCTGCTTCCTGATCCTCCTCGGCGTCCTCCCTCTGATCCGACAGAATCACCAGGATCTTTTCCACACAGTCTTTAAACAGAGGGCTGATGCTCTTCTCTCCGGCCAGCTGTTGGTGGGCGTCCTCGGCCAGGTGGAGCTCCATGGCCTCGGTGGTGCTGGTGTAGTAGTGGCAGACCCGGCAGTGGAAGCGGTGCTCGGACGGATGCCGTGTTTTAATGTGCTGCGCTAGCATTATAGAGCTTTCGGCTGTGAACTCGCACCGGCCACACAGATGTGGAGACCTACCTTTAGTCGGACGCGTAGATTCGGGAGTCTTCAATGAATCCTGTTCCTCAAGCATCTCATCTGTATCCTTTTTATTATCATGTTCTGCGTGTGTGTCCTTGCCTTCTTTAGAGGTCTCGTTGGGCTCGTCCTCCTTCCCCGATCCACATGGACTGGGCTGGACTATCTCCAGCAGCATCTGAGTGGGACTGGCTGGTTCCGCCTCATCTCCGGAGGGCTGGTCCGTTTGAGACACGTCTGATGGCTTCTCTTCCAACGCATCGGTTTCGTGTAGCGGTGGTGTGTTTTGTAAAGAGCTCACCCCTGGGGCGATCACAGTGCCTCCTTTATGAGAGTGTTTCCTTGTTGAGTGGATTTTCAGTGCAGTTTGAGTTTTGGCAACGAAGCTGCAGAGTGAACAGGCCAAAGCTTCAGTGGTTTGTGGAGAGCCGCGTTCTTCAGACTGATCCTCCGCTGTGGCCGTCTCACTTTCTTCAACTTCACACACGTGTCCTGAATCATCAGATGCATTCGCACGTTTAGGTGCAGATGAAACATCGTCTGACTTTTCCTTAGATTGGTCCTTGTCCTTCCCAGATCTTAATTTCCGCTTGGGGTTGTCCATGTTGCTGTGGGTTCACGTGCAGTAATCACAAGACTTCATTTGAAGGATCCATGGAGCGTTCTGTGAAAACAAAAACATTAACATTTGTACAAGTTAAAATGGGTGCATTAATGTATGCGATTCAATTTTCCAGTTTGTCCAGATTTCATTCTTGCAGGGCTCCTCGGACAGGCACTCTTGAGATTCTGGTAGCCCGAAAAAACAAAAACACAAACTAAAAAACACATTTGGTTCTAACTAGGGATGCACCGATATGAACATTTTGGCCGATACAGATAACCGATAATTCTTAATATTTGAAAGCCGATAACCGATATATTGGCCGATAAATCTAAATACAAATTTTAATAAACTCTGAGACCCTGATTACAAAAACAAAAGGCTCACCATTAAAAGCCATGTCCCAAACACTTCAACATAAATCAAACCTATACACTACAGCCTATTTGAACCAGTGTGAGATTCCTTACCTTTTCAAATTAATTTTACACTCCTATGGCCAAATTTTTTTTTTTAACACTTTACAATAAGGTTTAATTTTTGTTAGTATTAGTTAACCAACAATGAATGAACAATACTTCAACAGGATTTATTAATTTTAGTTCATGTTAATCTCAACATATTCAGACCCAAAGTTGTGTCTTTTAACATTAGGTATGAACTGTGAATTGACTGTTACAAAACACAAACATTTTATTACTAAAAGAAACAAAGGTTATTGCTCTCTGTTTGTTCATGATAGTTAATGCATTAATAAAATGAGACCTTATTTGTAAAATGTTACCAAAAATTATATTGTCTAAAAAATAAAAATAATATACCTAAATAATGCAAACAAGTAATTGAACAGCATTACTGAGGCTGCATAATAAAGAATCAGAATGCAAGTGCATGAAATAACCTCCGCACAGACGATAAAGAAATGGTTTTAATCAAACCATATTGTTGATGGAAATGATACGAGAACAATAAAAGTGCTAATTATAAAAAATAATGCTTCTGTGTTTTTGAAAAAAAAAATATGTTTAATATTACAGTAATAGTAAACATCTGTAATATTAGTCTAGTCTATTAGGAATAATGTTGCTGTTTGAGAGCGCGCTGAAGCTGGAGAGAATGAACGAACAACCATAAACTGAAGCGCTTAGAAGTTTAATTAACAACTAAACGCATCATATATGAGAACAATCAGATATTTATACAAAATAAATATAATATTACAACTTATATTAGCACAAAATCACGCATAGGTGAAGGGTTCTAACTCCTGTGGATGCTCTTCCCCTGTTTGAGAGCGTGCTGAAACTGAAGATGATCACCGGTACAGTGAAGCACTGCGGGTTATTGACTTAACCAAACACATCCTATATGACTTTAATCAGATGTTTATACTACAAAAACGTAATATTACGACTTACATATGCTTAAAATGACGCAAATGCACAAGCGAACTTGACTGTGCTTGTCAGAATGCGTTGTTGACGCTTCCCACAACAGCGCGCTGAAAAACAACTAAACCCCGAGAATTCACTACGTTTTATAACAGAAATATTCTCATTGCAGTGTTATGTATAGGACAGTCCCAGTAGTTATTAATGCTGTGCATTTCTGTTTGAAATGCGCGCGCCGGTACAATGAAGTGCTTTACTGCATCGTTAATTAACTCAACCAAACGCATCCTATATGGGATTATATACACAAAATGATAAATATAATATTACAACTTACAATGGCACAAAAGGCTGTGAATGCACAAGCGAACTTGACTGTGCTCGTCATGAAGGTGTAACTTGTCATGGGCGCGCTCTTCCCTCAACAAACGCGCTGAAACACAACGCTCTTTTACAGCCTATTCTATTCTCATTATCATTTTATGTAGATTATAGAAGACTTGCGCTGCACATGTTGCACATAACTGTATTTTCCTTTTCGAAGTGATTCCAAACATATTTAGAGCAATTCAAACCCATCATGGTGGACAGCGCGTCCGTCTCAGCTGAAGGAAATAATACATTATCTATCGGCTTGACTATATCGGTCAAATTTTCTTATTGGACCGATAACGATAACATCAAAAATAATCATTTATCGGCCGATAACGATATGTTGCCGATATATCGTGCATCCCTAGTTCTAACCCTGAACTGATATTTATCTGAATTTCTATTCTGACCTGTCTTTTTTTGGATAAGCAGAACTGAAATACCGGTGTAAATCTATGCACCTCTTAACATTCGTGACGTAGGGATTACCAGTCCACACACACACACACACACACACACACACACACACACACACACACACACACACACACACACACACACACACACACACACACACACACACACACACACACACACACACACACACACACACACACACACACACACACACACACACACACACACACACACTAAATCTGTTCAATCCGACTGGATATAGGCTTTATTAGTTTACTGTCATACACACACACCGTGTTTCACAGAGTTGCCTCCAGTGATGCCAGTAACGCGTTACTCTAATCTGACTATTTTCCAGTAGCGAGTAATCTAACGCGTTACTATTCCCAAACCAGTAATCAGATTAAATTAATTTATCCAAGTCACTTTGAGTTACTATTTTTGTCATTTTCCTTAGTAAAAATATATATTTTTGCTTTCTTCTTGCATCTGGGGGAGAGCATTTATGTTAAGTGAAGTCAAGAAAGACTGTATTACATTTTTTATTAAAACATGTTTTTTTTTCAGGAAATATTTTTTAATTTCAACTTAAAATGTCAGGAGATGCATTGTTGGCGTTACTGTTAAAAATGCACTTCCAGTAAAGTGAGTGTTGGCAAAAACGGTTGTCATTTCTATGTCGAGGCGGCCGGGGTGTTGTCTGAATGTAACTAATAAAGTAACTTGTAATCTAACTTAGTTACTTTTAAAATCAAGAAATCTGTAAAGTAACTAAGTTACTTTTTAACGGAGTAATCAGATTACTTTTTCAAAGTAACTGTGCCAACACTGGTTGCCTCAGTTATTAAACAATATTTCAAGTATGTTCCTTTGTGTTTTATATAATGAGCACTAGGAGGTGTTCTAGGCGTGTGTTCTCCTTGATTGGTTTTCCCTGAAGAGTTGAAATGAAAGTAAAAAAGTAATGCACGTTCGTTGCATTTGACCATGAAATGAGAGTTGTGTCTTTATCAAACAAACACAATAATGATTTATCTCCCATCCACGCACAATTCATTTGAATGTTATAGATTTTTTTAGTTCTTGGCCTGCCTGACCGGTGGATATAGAACCGCGCATCGCTCACACACACACACACACACACACACACACACACACACACACACACACACACACACACACACACACACACACACACACACACACACACACACACACACACACACACACACACACACACACACACACACAGCCCCCATGTTATCAGAATAGAATACACCGCACGCAGAGGTGTTTAAATTATTAAAACGAGAGGCATATCTTAACTTTAATGTCACTTTTATCATGTAATCTACCTTTATACAACGTGTTTTACACATATGTGGGGAACACATTAACACCAGATACTGACTGGTTTTCGGATCCCCCAATACAGTAAAAAGTGTCCTTTTATTGTGTCCAGCCTAAGGCACACCTGAGCAATAATCCTGCTGTCTTATCAGCATCTGGATATGCCACACCTGTGAGGTGAAGGACTATCTCGGCAAAGGAGAAGTGCTCACTAACACAGATTTAGACTGTGAACAATATTTGAGAGAAATAGGCCTTTTGTGTACATAGAAAAAGTCTTAGATCTTTGAGTTCAGCAAAACTGAACTGTTATTTTCGGCAAAAACAAAAGTTTGTTTATAATTGTGCTCAGTGTAGTTTGCACATCATTGACCCAAATACAGCGTTTGTTCTGTTACCTGCAATGTGTTTGTTTTTCATTTATTACTATCTTTTCATTTGATTTCTTTAATGCAGTGCAATACAATATTTGAATATTAAATATCACAATATAGTCCTCTGATAATCAATAGATAATCAATAGATCCACAGCGACCTGTGACACGACGACCTCTACAAAGGTCACTGCCTCCCTCATGCAGCTTCTAGTAAACACAGGTATTATTCTATGATATTACATATACATATTTATGATATGAAGATATCAGAAGATTCTTTTTGTATTTAATCAAAATAATATATAAATAATACAATCATAATAAATTACACGACACATATGAGGATGGTGTGTGAAATGAGCAGCTCATATTACACAACTGAACTCTGTTTATCTTTTATTTAAGCGAAATGACTGTAAAACACAATCATCACTGAACTGAAGTGCTTTTAATCTTCATATCTGAACTCTTACACGCTATAAACACACATAACTTCTTGACATTCTGATATAAACTCTTGTATATTGTGTGTTCAGTGGGGTGTTTAATCTAGCTTGATTTATAATAAACTATAAACCTTTTAATAGCCATTCCAGACACGGAAACATTGATAACACCGCAGAAACTGGTTGAGAAACTGCATTTATTATCATTCTCTGTTGTGTTTTACCTCAGTGTTTAATTGTTGTGGTTGAAATGTAAATGAGAATCGTGTCGTTATTAAGAGTTTGATATGTGCGTGTTCTGTTGAGCTGAAACTGTGTGTTTTACGATGGAAAAGCGTTAATCGGGAATAATAAACTTTAATTCGTCCTTTTGGCTGTGTTTATCTTTTCTCTCTGACATGAAACATTTTCCGTTTTACTTCCTGTTACCTTGACTGTTGCTGACGTGAGTTTCGTCCAATCAGAAGGCCAGTTTCTTGCGCTCGTCCAATGGAAACGCGGGGAAGGCGGGCGTTCGCTTGAGTGCTGGAAACGACGGCGGCACAGAGGCCCCAAAAGCGCATCATATGCGACTTACAAATCCTTCACATTACGCGCGACTGGGCGACGGGAACAGAGTTAACACCCATACATCGCGCTTCCAAACATCAGATCTGTACTCACGTGGTCAATAAAAGTCATGTTTGAATGCCATTACCTGAAATGTCGCTCGTATTCTCTCACTTCGCGCGTTCTGCTCTTGGTCACAAACGGCGCACCGTAGTCTGCTAGCTGTTACGTCACAGGAGGCTCGAGCGCAGCCAGACCCTCTCACTGAAGGAGGAGATGTGAAGCTCAAAGCGGCTCGCTCGGGTCACGTGTTCCGATCGCCGCGCGAAACACAGCACGCGGGCGCCATCTGCTGGTCAAAAGCGTGTATAACACACCGCCCGAACACACATTTACACAGCATTTACCAGTTGTGTAGGCAGATCTTTTAAATGTAAGCTAGTTAAGCTAGTTAAATATCTGTACAATGTGTGTTGTTTGTTTTGTGTGTTATTATGATTGGCAAACTAGACCAATCAGAAGTTAAATATTCTCTTTTTTGAGTTATACACGCATACGCATTAAAATGTATTTAATCAATTAAATATGAGTATACATTACAAAACAGACACGGTAACGCCGCCTAGCGGTGAACGTCAGGATTATAAAATATTTGGAAATACTGACGTAACGCAGGCACGCGACCTCATTGGCTGAAACATCACGTGACTGCGCGTTTGAGATTCTGCTGTGAAATCAGAACTAACTGGCCTTTTTAAAGATATGAATCAAATAATCATCCATCTCAACAATCAGCAACGACTGTGGGGCATTTAATTCATGATTAAAATGTGTAAAACGAAAGTCCGTTTATTTCCCACGTGCCGTAAAGCGGGTTTGACTGACAGACTAGCTTGCTAGCCACTAGCCACTGTGTTTGGGTCATTATTCTGCTCGCTGTACAAATACAACCACTCTTCAGATAAAAGACAAAACATGTTTTAGATGTTAACAAATAAAAACAAACCCTGCGTTATTAAAAATTGGTATTTTTGTAGACGAAGGTCTCAGATAATGAACCATGTAAGGGAACAGGCTTATTTCTAAATATTAATATCTATTCACTCCATAACTTGTGTCAACTCGTCAGACACACTTAAAAGCATGCTAAATTAATATAATATATCCAAAACAGGGTCAAGTCTTGTGTAATACTTGTGTTCAGGGGAGCCAAGTCATAAAATACATTATTTTTTAGTTTTTTCACATTATTATGAGCAACCCGGTTTCTACATTTCTAATATTAAACATATCAGCAGTGTGCTCAGGTAATTAAGACAAATCATCATGTAGTTCCATTGATGTTTTAACATTTTACACAATACATTGAAAAAAGAATAAGACATTTATTTCAAAATGAACAAAAAACATTTAGTTGCAACGGTAGAACTGAGGCCATATATAGAGTATAATCATAAAAACAGCATTAGAAGAATTCCCCATCACATTATAAGGACGTTTTGAGAGCATTTGTCACCTATCAGACAGAAAACCTGACGGAGTTGACAGAATGTTCAGGTTTTCAAGTGTTCACAGAAACCTTTGCACTGCGATGCCGGATTGACATGTTAAAGCTGTGACCGCAGAGACTTCAGTATTGTTTGTTTAAGATATTAAAGCATCTATAACTTCCAGGAGTCCGACTGTGAGATCCACAGTATTTTTAATGGAATATATAATTTAATATTTACTTGTTGTATTGTTTGATTTCTTAAAGACTTCTGCCTTTTAATGTAACTGTGTATTTTTTAACTTGTCGCAGGTTTAAACCCTTTGTGTGGCAGTTTTACACTATGAGGACAGGTCAGATTACATGTGTTTCCAACTATACTGAGTGCTTCTAAGATAATAGTAAAGAAATTATTAAAAAGTATAAGCAATGAATGTCCTGAGTGTAAAAATTTCCTTTAGATATAATTTTTTAAGTATTTTTATTGTGTTGATATTCTTACTTTTTAACATAAAAAGTGCTTTTGTGTTTGGGGCATGTTTTGTCCCTTATCTCAAGAATCAGTGAAATACTAGTTTATGCCATATTCATAACTGTCTGTTTACAGAAGAGATATGGAACTGCGGGCTATATGGCTCTCTCAGTGATTGCTAGAGTGTTAATTAAATAAAAAATCCACATATTACAAAATTAATTAATGCCCGTTTCACACAGATAATACAATCAATAGTGATATGGCACAAGTTAACAAGCTCAAGTGTAAGCGGATTGGTGATTTCCCGATGTTGTGCCGAATTTGACCCCCTGCCAAATTATTACCCCCTTGTTGAAGTCGCTACCTGATTGCCTAATACTAACCCCTCCCCTAATGCTAACCCCTCCCCTAACCCTAACCCCTCCCCTAATGCTAACCCCTCCCCTAATGCTAACCCCTCCCCTAATACTAACCCCTCCCCAAATGCTAACCCCTCCCCTAATCCTAACCCCTCCTCTAATCCTAACCCCTCCTCTAATCCTAACCCCTCCCCTAATACTAACCCCTCCTCTAATCCTAACCCCTCCTCTAATCCTAACCCCTCCCCTAATACTAACCCCTCCCCTAATACTAACCCCTCCCCAAATGCTAACCCCTCCCCTAATCCTAACCCCTCCTCTAATCCTAACCCCTCCCCTAATACTACCCCTCCCCTAATACTAACCCCTCCCCAAATGCTAACCCCTCCCCTAATCCTAACCCCTCCTCTAATCCTAACCCCTCCTCTAATCCTAACCCCTCCACTAATCCTAACCCCTCCACTAATCCTAACCCCTCCTCTAACCCTAACCCTTGTTGAAGTCGCTGCCTGATTGCCTCCCCTAATCCTAACCCCTCCTCTAATCCTAACCCCTCCCCTAATACTACCCCTCCCCTAATACTAACCCCTCCCCAAATGCTAACCCCTCCCCTAATCCTAACCCCTCCTCTAATCCTAACCCCTCCACTAATCCTAACCCCTCCTCTAATCCTAACCCCTCCTCTAATCCTAACCCCTCCACTAATCCTAACCCCTCCACTAATCCTAACCCCTCCTCTAACCCTAACCCTTGTTGAAGTCGCTGCCTGATTGCCTCCCCTAATCCTAACCCCTCCCCTAATCCTAACCCCTCCCCTAATCCTAACCCCTCCCCTAATACTAACCCCTCCACTAACTCTAACCCGTCCCCTAATCCTAACCCCTCCACTAATCCTAACCCCTCCTCTAATCCTAACCCGTCCCCTAATCCTAACCCCTCCCCTAATACTAACCCCTCCACTAATCCTAACCCGTCCCCTAATCCTAACCCCTCCCCTAATACTAACCCCTCCACTAATCCTAACCCGTCCCCTAATCCTAACCCCTCCACTAATCCTAACCCCTCCTCTAATACTAACCCCTCCCCTAATCCTAACCCCTCCACTAATCCTAACCCCTCCTCTAATCCTAACCCGTCCCCTAATCCTAACCCCTCCACTAATCCTAACCCCTCCTCTAATACTAACCCCTCCCCTAATCCTAACCCCTCCACTAATCCTAACCCCTCCCCTAATCCTAACCCGTCCCCTAATCCTAACCCCTCCTCTAATCCTAACCCCTCCCCTAATACTAACCCCTCCACTAACTCTAACCCGTCCCCTAATCCTAACCCCTCCACTAATCCTAACCCCTCCTCTAATCCTAACCCGTCCCCTAATCCTAACCCCTCCCCTAATACTAACCCCTCCACTAATCCTAACCCGTCCCCTAATACTAACCCCTCCCCTAATACTAACCCCTCCACTAATCCTAACCCGTCCCCTAATCCTAACCCCTCCACTAATCCTAACCCCTCCTCTAATACTAACCCCTCCCCTAATCCTAACCCCTCCACTAATCCTAACCCCTCCTCTAATCCTAACCCGTCCCCTAATCCTAACCCCTCCACTAATCCTAACCCCTCCTCTAATACTAACCCCTCCCCTAATCCTAACCCCTCCACTAATCCTAACCCCTCCTCTAATACTAACCCCTCCCCTAATCCTAACCCCTCCTCTAATCCTAACCCCTCCTCTAATACTAACCCCTCCCCTAATCCTAACCCCTCCACTAATCCTAACCCCTCCCCTAATCCTAACCCGTCCCCTAATCCTAACCCCTCCTCTAATCCTAACCCCTCCTCTAATCCTAACCCCTCCCCTAATGCGAACTGATAGGTCACTGATAGGCGTGGCCCTGTCCTGGTTAAAATAGCTGATTTCTCTGGATTTAAACAATGTTGGAAACATTTGGGATAATGTAAATACACAATTTAACAAAATACACAACATAACAAAATCTTACATATTGTGCCTTTAAATCCATTTGCTGATACAGTGCTGGTTTAATGAGCTTCTTTATATGACCAGGCTCAATTACTGGGCTTACACAGAACATTAGGCATGAAATCCTTCCTAATAGTACAATCACACCAACATGTGAACATGCAATCATACGAGGCTTATTACAGAATTAACCAGTTTTTGTCTCATATGATCTCCGTAATGCAGCAGAAATCTCTCAGTGGTAATAATTACGATATTTGTAATTATGATGAGAACAGAAATGTTTCTCTGTGGAGCCGCGTCAGCTTTGAATGATTCTGTGCCCCAAAGGTTAATTTTCAATTTGCTCAGTGAAAGGTTACCATTACAATTTGACCTCCAAATTGCATCTTCCTGCTAATGAACTATGATTTAATTTCGGCTCCTTTTGTCATTAAGATTGCCGTGACTACCATCTGTTTATTATTGAGCTCATACATGAACACATTCTGAGTCAGTGGAGCTGTAAAGCTGAAGTCAGTTCAGTGTTGATCCAGAGCTGTTGTGAAGATCATCAATTATTACATTAGCTCAACTCAGCTATAGAGCAGTGATGTCATCATCAGCTCGGTTCAGTATGTCAGAACCCAAACTCCATCAGTGACAAAACGGATGATGGTCAGAGAACAGGTGGCAGGTAGCAAGTCCATCACTATGTTTTATGTATTTGTTGCTGATATCCGTGTTTTCACGGCCCACGGCCGATCTAAAGTATCCAGAGAGATATTTGTTGCCTATTCTCAATGAGAAAGTGACCAAGCAACATCGCTCAGCCCGGCAAAATTGCTTAAAAAGTTTCCCCCTGTATCATCACCTTAACAGGGTTATAGCCCATCCCTCCTACATGGTGGTGGGTTAGCTCATAACAACAGAGGTTTTTGTACTTGACATTCATTTCAGCTCTATTGAGCTGATTAGGTGTGTATAATTAGGAAGAGTTGATAAATGCCTATGTAACATATATAGTGGGTGACTGCTACAATGACAGGTCGCTCTAAGCACCTGATACTGGACCAGAGTCTAGGTTCAGTTACAGGAAGGTAAGAATCAAGGCACTCAAGACACAGGTAATGGTGGGCATAGATTCATTTTTTTAATCTAGATTAATCTCACTGCACTCTAAAAAAAAAAAGTTCTATATGGCACCAAAAATGGTTCTTGGCTCGTAATCATAGGGGAACCTTTTTTAGTGCTATATAGCACCAATTTTGGTTCTTCAGTGGTTCTTCAGCGGTTCTCTAGAGGTGCTATATAGCAACTTAGTCAAAGAACCACTGAAGCACCAGTGAAGCACCAGTGAAGAACCGCTGAAGAACCACTGAAGAACCACTGAAGAACCACTGAAGAACCGCTGAAGAACCGCTGAAGAACCGCTGAAGAACCGCTGAAGAACCACTGAAGAACCACTGAAGAACCGCTGAAGAACCGCTGAAGAACCACTGAAGAACCACTGAAGAACCACTGAAGAACCGCTGAAGAACCGCTGAAGAACCGCTGAAGAACCACTGAAGAACCACTGAAGAACCGCTGAAGAACCGCTGAAGAACCGCTGAAGAACCACTGAAGAACCGCTGAAGAACCGCTGAAGAACCGCTGAAGAACCACTGAAGAACCACTGAAGAACCGCTGAAGAACCGCTGAAGAACCACTGAAGAACCACTGAAGAACCACTGAAGAACCACTGAAGAACCACTGAAGAACCGCTGAAGAACCGCTGAAGAACCGCTGAAGAACCGCTGAAGAACCACTGAAGAACCACTGAAGAACCACTGAAGAACCGCTGAAGAACCGCTGAAGAACCGCTGAAGAACCGCTGAAGAACCACTGAAGAACCACTGAAGAACCGCTGAAGAACCACTGAAGAACCACTGAAGCACCAAAATTGGTGCTATATAGCACTAAAAAAGGTTCCCCTATGATTACGAGCCAAGAACCATTTTTGGTGCCATATAGAATGATTAATCTAGATTAAAATGGCTCATTTGAATTCTGCCGAAGGCATTCAGAATATGTGTGCTCGTAAGTGATCGTTTGTCTTTTTGTAGTTTGACTAATAAATAACTTCTGTCCCTTTAAGACCTGAGGCACTCATGGATCCCAAACACTGTTCCTGTGAGCTGGTTATCACTGCGTTTACGTTAAAACTCACCAAGATGGGCATTGAGACATTTTTGAGTGTATTTGACCATTAATAAGCTGGAAAAAAGAGCTAATTTTTGCCCTTGTATGTCAGAGGCGGCTTTATTACGGTATGTGTGTGTGCGCTTCAGATGCGAGCGCGAAATCTGCGGGAATTAGTAGAATTAACGTTTTGTGCAACCCCGCGCGAAATTCAGACCGGTCACACCAACACTAACAGGCTGTCATGAGGAAAAATCCAGCAGAATGTTCGCAATGTTCAGGGGATTAACCGGACTGAAGGAGAGGAGAGGAGAGCAGCTGATATCCATACTGTAGAAAATGAGTATCGTATCGTTTCAGATATTTCAGTATCGATACATATCGAAATATGGATATTTTTGACAACACTAGTAGGCATACACACAGGTTCGAAGACTCGTTCTCTCGCCCCTACAGTGCAATTCGGCTGGTGTACATCCGCGCTAAAATATCAAGGTGAAAGTCATCATAGCTTGCGTAGTATAGACCCAGCTCCCAACCCAACTTTGAGAATATTAACGGCAATATTAACGGCGCAGCACGTTAACGCCGATAACGGATAAAATCAAATGAAACAATTGTCCTTTTCAATCCCTTGTTGTTCTTTTAGATATCTTTTGAGCTCTGTTCACTATTGCTGTCTCCTATTTACTTCTAGTTATTCGAGTTATATTTCAGTCGTTTAGTTTCTAATTTTAGTTATAGATATTTAGTTTCACTAACTTTTAATTTAATAAGAGCTTTTGTTATTTTTGGGTTTTAGTTAATTTTCACTCTTTTAGTTCCCACTCATAGAAATGATTAACCCAAATTAAAACATAAAATATGAGAAAAATAAATTACATAAATCACAATAGACAAATCAAAACAATTTGAAACAATTCAACTCTTCAACAATATAACAGTCAATAACTTCTCAATAGAAATGTTCTTTTGTCACTCAAAGTGCAAAAATATGTTAGTGTATGCAAAGTGTCTTGATGTAGATGAAAAGTTTTATTGCGACAGTCAATAGTGCAAAATGATCAACGTTGGGGAAAAAAATCTGATCTTTCCGATCAGAATGTACGCAATGAAAAAAATGGATTCCACCTGCTTAGTAGAAGGCACTACCGGAATCTTCCGTTTGCGTTTCCCTCAAGTCACTGTGGTTGGGGTTGGGTAGGCTCGCCATCTCGGTGTCAAAGGGTTCATCCAATAACACTAAAAAACCTGACCAAATCCGGGGGTATTATATGTTTTACACCTGCATGGATTTACAGGGGTTCTCATCAGCAATCGTCAGTGGAAATATCAACAATGTCGTTCTTTGATTGATCTTGCTTCTTTTCTCTCTTGCTCGCTCGCAATCAGCAATGCATGCGCCGCTCACTGCTTCCGCACCTCGTCTCAATGACGTCACGCGCAGTTGCAGTTTAAACTGAATATTTCATTTCAGCATTTAGTCCTTTTAATATTTATTATATTATTATATTAAACAGAAGTTTGGAGGTCTGGAGCTCTTGACTCTGCAGAAAGTTGGCGACTTCTGTGACCCTCAGCATGCGCTGACCCCGCTCTGTGACCCTCAGCATGCGCTGACCCCGCTCTGTGACCCTCAGCATGCGCTGACCTCGCTCTGTGGCCCTCAGCATGCGCTGACCCCGCTCTGTGACCCTCAGCATGCGCTGACCCCGCTCTGTGACCCTCAGCAAGCGCTGACCCCGCTCTGTGGCCCTCAGCATGCGCTGACCCCGCTCTGTGACCCTCAGCATGCGCTGACCTCGCTCTGTGGCCCTCAGCAAGCGCTGACCCCGCTCTGTGACCCTCAGCATGCGCTGACCCCGCTCTGTGACCCTCAGCATGCGCTGACCCCGCTCTGTGACCCTCAGCATGCGCTGACCTCGCTCTGTGGCCCTCAGCATGCGCTGACCCCGCTCTGTGACCCTCAGCATGCGCTGACCCCGCTCTGTGACCCTCAGCAAGCGCTGACCTCGCTCTGTGGCCCTCAGCATGCGCTGACCCCGCTCTGTGACCCTCAGCATGCGCTGACCTCGCTCTGTGGCCCTCAGCAAGCGCTGACCCCGCTCTGTGACCCTCAGCATGCGCTGACCCCGCTCTGTGACCCTCAGCATGCGCTGACCTCGCTCTGTGGCCCTCAGCATGCGCTGACCCCGCTCTGTGACCCTCAGCATGCGCTGACCCCGCTCTGTGGCCCTCAGCATGCGCTGACCTCGCTCTGTGGCCCTCAGCATGCGCTGACCCCGCTCTGTGACCCTCAGCATGCGCTGACCTCGCTCTGTGGCCCTCAGCATGCGCTGACCCCGCTCTGTGACCCTCAGCATGCGCTGACCTCGCTCTGTGGCCCTCAGCATGCGCTGACCTCGCTCTGTGGCCCTCAGCATGCGCTGACCCCGCTCTGTGACCCTCAGCATGCGCTGACCCCGCTCTGTGGCCCTCAGCATGCGCTGACCTCGCTCTGTGGCCCTCAGCATGCGCTGAACCCGCTCTGTGACCCTCAGCATGCGCTGACCCCGCTCTGTGGCCCTCAGCATGCGCTGACCTCGCTCTGTGGCCCTCAGCATGCGCTGACCCCGCTCTGTGGCCCTCAGCATGCGCTGACCCCGCTCTGTGACCCTCAGCATGCGCTGACCTCGCTCTGTGGCCCTCAGCATGCGCTGACCCCGCTCTGTGACCCTCAGCATGCGCTGACCTCGCTCTGTGGCCCTCAGCATGTGCTGACCCCGCTCTGTGGCCCTCAGCATGCGCTGACCCCGCTCTGTGACCCTCAGCATGCGCTGACCTCGCTCTGTGGCCCTCAGCATGTGCTGACCCCGCTCTGTGACCCTCAGCATGCGCTGACCCCGCTCTGTGACCCTCAGCATGCACTGACTCCGCTCTGTGACCCTCAGCATGCGCTGACCCCGCTCTGTGACCCTCAGCATGCGCTGACCTCGCTCTGTGGCCCTCAGCATGCGCTGACCCCGCTCTGTGACCCTCAGCATGCGCTGACCTCGCTCTGTGGCCCTCAGCATGCGCTGACCTCGCTCTGTGGCCCTCAGCATGCGCTGACCCCGCTCTGTGACCCTCAGCATGCGCTGACCCCGCTCTGTGGCCCTCAGCATGCGCTGACCTCGCTCTGTGGCCCTCAGCATGCGCTGAACCCGCTCTGTGACCCTCAGCATGCGCTGACCCCGCTCTGTGGCCCTCAGCATGCGCTGACCCCGCTCTGTGGCCCTCAGCATGCGCTGACCCCGCTCTGTGACCCTCAGCATGCGCTGACCTCGCTCTGTGGCCCTCAGCATGCGCTGACCCCGCTCTGTGACCCTCAGCATGCGCTGACCTCGCTCTGTGGCCCTCAGCATGTGCTGACCCCGCTCTGTGGCCCTCAGCATGCGCTGACCCCGCTCTGTGACCCTCAGCATGCGCTGACCTCGCTCTGTGGCCCTCAGCATGTGCTGACCCCGCTCTGTGACCCTCAGCATGCGCTGACCCCGCTCTGTGGCCCTCAGCATGCGCTGACCTCGCTCTGTGGCCCTCAGCATGTGCTGACCCCGCTCTGTGGCCCTCAGCATGCGCTGACCCCGCTCTGTGACCCTCAGCATGCGCTGACCTCGCTCTGTGGCCCTCAGCATGCGCTGACCCCGCTCTGTGACCCTCAGCATGCGCTGACCCCGCTCTGTGTCCCTCAGCATGCGCTGACCCCGCTCTGTAACCCTCAGCATGCGCTGACCTCGCTCTGTGGCCCTCAGCATGTGCTGACCCCGCTCTGTGACCCTCAACATGCGCTGACCCCGCTCTGTGACCCTCAGCATGCACTGACTCCGCTCTGTGACCCTCAGCATGCGCTGACCCCGCTCTGTGACCCTCAGCATGCGCTGACCTCGCTCTGTGACCCTCAGCATGTGCTGACCCCGCTCTGTGACCCTCAGCATGCACTGACCCCGCTTTGTGACCCTCAGCATGCGCTGACCTCGCTCTGTGGCCCTCAGCATGCGCTGACCCCGCTCTGTGACCCTCAGCATGCGCTGACCTCGCTCTGTGACCCTCAGCATGTGCTGACCTCGCTCTGTGGCCCTCAGCATGCGCTGACCCCGCTCTGTGACCCTCAGCATGCGCTGACCTCGCTCTGTGGCCCTCAGCATGCGCTGACCCCGCTCTGTGACCCTCAGCATGCGCTGACCTCGCTCTGTGACCCTCAGCATGTGCTGACCCCGCTCTGTGACCCTCAGCATGCGCTGACCTCGCTCTGTGACCCTCAGCATGCGCTGACCTCGCTCTGTGGCCCTCAGCATGTGCTGACCCCGCTCTGTGACCCTCAGCATGTGCTGACCTCGCTCTGTGACCCTCAGCATGCGCTGACCTCGCTCTGTGACCCTCAGCATGTGCTGACCTCGCTCTGTGACCCTCAGCATGTGCTGACCTCGCTCTGTGACCCTCAGCATGTGCTGACCTCGCTCTGTGACCCTCAGCATGTGCTGACCCCGCTCTGTGACCCTCAGCATGTGCTGACCTCGCTCTGTGACCCTCAGCATGCGCTGACCTCGCTCTGTGACCCTCAGCATGTGCTGACCTCGCTCTGTGACCCTCAGCATGCGCTGACCTCGCTCTGTGACCCTCAGCATGCGCTGACCTCGCTCTGTGGCCCTCAGCATGCGCTGACCTCGCTCTGTGGCCCTAATTTCAAATCCATATCAGTTTATCTGTGGCCATCTTGCAGTCGCAAAGATGGATCACGAGGAGTTAAAGAAAAGAGAGCCGCAAATGTGGAACTTCATCATCGCTGAGGAAGCACGCAGATAACTGTGGAAACAAACCAAGCACACGCAGTTCAATCCAACAGTATTTGTGTTATGTTTCCTGAGTTTGGTCTCAACACTGTCTTAGTACATTAAGCCACGTTAAGCGTTTTCTTATAATGGTTTTCTATGGGAGGAAAACGCTTAACGTGTAATTAAACGCTTTGCGTTCAAATTTTGGGCTCATCTGATTTTTTGTACATAGTATACGTTATTAGTATTATGTTTACTGAGTTTGGTCTCTTAATAACAGTGTCTTACCTACATGAAGCGTTTAGAATGTCCTTGCTGAAGTTGTCCTTGTGTTAATGGTCGTGTAATAACTTCTGTATGCTGGCAATAAACATTTTTGTAAGTGTGTCTATGATGTGATATGCTAAACTGATTTTATTGCGGGTCGGGTGTTGGTTCTATTTTAAGCGGGTCGGGTCGGGTGCGGATTTTAAGCACTTTGGGTACAGGCGGTGCGGGTTTACAAAATCGGACCCGTGCAGGACTCTGACTCAGGGATGTGGAGGGGCGGCACAATACTTCTGGCAATATAGTGTAGCTATATATATTATAGTGTAGCTATATATAATATATAAGTATTTTGAGAGAGAAGAGAGATCGACTCAATTGGGTCATTCCCAGTGCTTCATGGGAGTGGGCGGAGCTAAAGAGCTATTTTGGCATGTTTTGCTTGATTAGTGGAATTTTCTGTACAGCATCATGGGTAATGTAGTTTTTCACCATGAAACATAATTTTTTAAAAATAAGTGCGAGCTGACGCCTTCAACAGAAGCAAAAAACATCAATTAACAACTTTGTTGCTAACAGTAGGGCTGTCTTTAAAGGTTTGTCGACAAAATATGATCACAGGAAATGCATCTTAAACTAGCGACGTATCTCGGCTGAGGATATGAGATCAGATCACTGAACACACACACTAATACCAGGTGGAAACAAGAACTTTTTTAGTCACTGTTTAAAAAGTGTAGTTTAACTTCTTGAAATTATGAGTAGCTTGTAACTTGATGGGACAGTTAAATAAGAATAACAGAACTACCATGAAAACTGTACACATAAGCCTACTTAAAGCTATCTCTGTAAGTGAGGGGAAAATGCACATGTGGGGAAAACGGGAAGAAAACAGTATTGATATTGTCTTAATAAATGATTGTTAACTGTAAACAAAATCTATAAGTCATCTATCTTTCACACAGGGAGCAGTCAGGGCTGTGATGGCTCATGTAAGTGACAATGATCGCTCGTCTCAAACGCATTGACAGAGGCACATGATTAGTTGTCCTGGCTAAGCAGTTGCTACAGCCTTTATTGGCAGCGAGGAATCTGCTGGGGTAATTTGAGCCATTGGTGCCACGATGCTCCATCACACCGAACTGTCACTGAAACTCAGACTGCATAATTTCATCTATTCATCCACCCATCCATCCATCCATACTCACACAATGTCTGTTCCTAACATTTCCATTCTAATGAACACACACACACACACACACACACACACACACATGATAAGTTTACAATAATGAACGTGGTGATATCGTGAGCACTTCATATTGTTTTAAATAATTCCATATTATGAATTATTTCGATTTTTTTAAATGCATTAATGCAGTTGTTACCCCGGTAACCCCGTAAACAAACCATTTAAATACTGTTTCTAAACAGTATTTAAATGTTCATTTCAGCACCAGATACTTAAAGACTTAAAGACTTAAAAAGCTACTTATTTTTAAACTGAAACAGTTTTACTTTTAAATCTGGACTGAAACATTGCCCTATTCAACATGTTCTGATTCTTTATTATTGTTCAGTAACACCTTACAATAATGTTCCATTTGTTAACATTAACTAACAATAAAAATGCTTCTAAATCATTTCTCAATCTTAATATTAATATCAACATTTTACGGAGCCATGATGTCCAAGAAAAAAAAATTACTATTTCGTTCCCTTGATTTGCAAAATTGTGCGGATGATTTCCTACTTCGTTCCCTCGAATTGCGTTTTAGCCTAAACATTTTTCCTGCATGTCATGTGCGGGGCTCCGTAACTTTTAATAATACATTATTAAAATCCACATGGATCTGAGAAAATGACTAAAAGGCTGTATTATGATGCCAGGTCAGTAGTTGGAGGTGTCACTTTACCAAGAGTGTGTAATATGCATGTGCATGACGTCAATGTTTTCACAAATTCACCTTTTTGTTATTTAAATGGAGATGGGAAATGGTCTCAGGTACCCTTGGCGGGTCAGGAGTCTCGGGTAGCCTTGGCGGGTCGGGTGTCTCGGGTAGCCTTGGCGGATCAGGAGACTTGGGTAGCCTTGGCAGAACAGGAGTCTCAGGTAGCCTTGGCAGATCAGGAGTCTCGGGTAGCCTTAATGGATCAGGAGTCTCGGGTAGCCTTGGCGGATCAGGAGTCTCGGGTAGCCTTGGCGGATCAGGAGTCTCGGGTAGTCTTGGCCGATCAGGAGTCTCGGGAAGCCTTGGCGGATCAGGAGTCTCGGGTAGCCGTGGCGGGTCAGGAGTCTCGGGTACCTTGGTTGATCAGGAGTCTCGGGTAGCCTTGGCGGATCAGGAGTCTCGGGTAGTCTTGGCGGATCAGGAGTCTCGGGTAGCCTTGGCGGATCAGGAGTCTCGGGTAGTCTTGGCCGATCAGGAGTCTCGGGCAGCCTTGGCGGATCAGGTGTCTCGGGTAGCCTTGGCGGATCAGGAGTCTCGGGTAGCCTTGGCGGATCAGGTGTCTCGGGTAGCCTTGGCGGATCAGGAGTCTCGGGTAGTCTTGGCGGATCAGGAGTCTCGGGTAGCCTTGGCGGATCAGGAGTCTCGGGTAGTCTTGGCCGATCAGGAGTCTCGGGCAGCCTTGGCGGATCAGGTGTCTCGGGTAGCCTTGGCGGATCAGGTGCCTCGGGTAGCCTTGGCGGATCAGGTGTCTCGGGTAGCCTTGGCGGGTCAGGAGTCTCGGGTAGCCTTGGCGGGTCAGGAGTCTCGGGTAGCCTTGGCCGATCAGGAGTCTCGGGTAGCCTTGGCGGATCAGGACTCTCGGGTAGCCTTGGCGGATCAGGAGTCTCGGGTAGCCTTGGCCGATCAGGAGTCTCGGGTAGCCGTGGCGGGTCAGGGGTCTCGGGTAGCCTTGGCGGATCAGGAGTCTCAGGTATCCTTGGCGGGTCAGGAGTCTAGGGTAGCCTTGGCGGATCAGTAGTCTCGGGTAGCCTTGGCGGATCAGGAGTCTCAGGTAGCCATGGCAGATCAGGAGTCTCGGGTAGCCTTAGTGGATCAGGAGTCTCGGGTAGCCTTGGCGGATCAGGAGTCTCGGTAGCCTTGGCGGATCGGGAGTCTCGGGTAGTCTTGGCGGATCAGGAGTCTCGGGAAGCCTTGGCGGATCAGGAGTCTCGGGTACCCTTGGCGGATCAGGAGTCTCGGGTAGCCTTGGCGGATCAGGAGTCTCGGGTAGTCTTGGCCGATCAGGAGTCTCGGGAAGCCTTGGCGGATCAGTAGTCTCGAGTAGCCTTGGCGGGTCAGGAGTCTCGGGTAGCCTTGGCGGATCAGGTGTCTCGGGTAGCCTTGGCGGATCAGGTGTCTCGGGTAGCCTTGGCGGGTCAGGTGTCTCGGGTAGCCTTGGCGGATCAGGTGTCTCGGGTAGCCTTGGCGGATCAGGTGCCTCGGGTAGCCTTGGTGGATCAGGTGTCTCGGGTAGCCTTGGCGGGTCAGGAGTCTCGGGTAGCCTTGGCGGGTCAGGAGTCTCGGGTAGCCTTGGCGGATCAGGAGTCTCGGGTAGTCTTGGCCGATCATGAGTCTCGGGAAGCCTTGGCGGATCAGGAGTCTCGGGTAGTCTTGGCCGATCAGGAGTCTCGGGAAGCCTTGGCGGATCAGGAGTCTCGGGTAGCCTTGGCGGGTCAGGAGTCTCGGGTAGCCTTGGCGGATCAGGAGTCTCAGGTACCCTTGGCGGGTCAGGAGTCTCGGGTAGCCTTGGCGGGTCGGGTGTCTCGGGTAGCCTTGGCGGATCAGGAGACTCGGGTGGCCTTGGCAGATCAGGAGTCTCAGGTAGCCTTTGCAGATCAGGAGTTTAGGGTAGCCTTAGTGGATCAGGAGTCTCGGGTAGCCTTGGCGGATCAGGAGTCTCGGGTAGCCTTGGCGGATCAGGAGTCTCGGGTAGTCTTGGCCGATCAGGAGTCTCGGGAAGCCTTGGCGGATCAGGAGTCTCGGGTAGCCGTGGCGGGTCAGGAGTCTCGGGTACCCTTGGTTGATCAGGAGTCTCGGGTAGCCTTGGCGGATCAGGAGTCTCGGGTAGTCTTGGCGGATCAGGAGTCTCGGGTAGCCTTGGCGGATCAGGCGTCTCGGGTAGTCTTGGCCGATCAGGAGTCTCGGGTAGCCTTGGCGGATCAGGTGTCTCGGGTAGCCTTGGCGGGTCAGGTGCCTCGGGTAGCCTTGGCGGGTCAGGTGCCTCGGGTAGCCTTGGCGGATCAGGTGTCTCGGGTAGCCTTGGCAGGTCAGGAGTCTCGGGTAGCCTTGGCGGGTCAGGAGTCTCGGGTAGCCTTGGCCGATCAGGAGTCTCGGGTAGCCTTGGCGGATCAGGAGTCTCGGGTAGCCTTGGCGGATCAGGAGTCTCGGGTAGTCTTGGCCGATCAGGAGTCTCGGGAAGCCTTGGCGGATCAGGAGTCTTGGGTACCCTTGGCGGGTCAGGAGTCTCGGGTACCCTTGGTGGATCAGGAGTCTCGGGTACCCTTGGCGGGTCAGGAGTCTCGGGTACCCTTGGTGGATCAGGAGTCTCGGGTACCCTTGGCGGGTCAGGAGTCTCGGGTACCCTTGGCGGATCAGGAGTCTCGGGTAGTCTTGGCCGATCAGGAGTCTCGGGTAGTCTTCGCCGATCAGGAGTCTCGGGTAGCCTTGGCGGATCAGGAGTCTCGGGTAGCCTTGGCTGATCAGGAGTCTCGGGTAGCCTTATTGGATCAGGAGTCTCGGGTAGCCTTGGCGGATCAGGAGTCTCGGGTAGCCTTGGCGGATCAGGAGTCTCGTGTAGTCTTGGCCGATCAGGAGTCTCGGGAGGCCTTGGCGGATCAGGAGTCTTGGGTACCCTTGGCGGGTCAGGAGTCTCGGGTACCCTTGGTGGATCAGGAGTCTCGGGTACCCTTGGCGGGTCAGGAGTCTCGGGTACCCTTGGTGGATCAGGAGTCTCAGGTAGTCTTGGCCGATCAGGAGTCTCGGGTAGCCTTGGCGGATCAGGAGTCTCGGGTAGTCTTGGCGGATCAGGTGTCTAGGGTAGCCGTGGCGGGTCAGGAGTCTCGGGTAGTCTTGGCGGATCAGGTGTCTAGGGTAGCCGTGGCGGATCAGGAGTCTCGGGTACCCGTGGCGGATCAGGAGTCTTGGGTACCCTTGGCGGATCAGGAGTCTCGGGTAGCCTTGGCGGGTCAGGAGTCTCGGGTACCCTTGGCGGGTCAGGAGTCTCGGGTAGCCTTGGTGGATCAGGAGTCTCGGGTAGCCGTGGCGGGTCAGGAGTCTTGGGACTCGTGGGGGACTGGGGCGGACTCGTGGGGGACTGGGGCGGACTCGTGGGCTGGGGCGGACTCGTGGGGGACTGGGGCGGACTTGTGGGGGACTGGGGTGGACTCGTGGGCTGGGGCGGACTCGTGGGGGACTGGGGCGGACTCGTGGGGGAATGGGGCGGACTCGTGGGGGACTGGGGCGGACTCGTGGGGGAATGGAGCGGACTCGTGGGCTGGAGCGGAATCGTGGGGGACTGGGGTGGACTCGTGGGGGACTGGGGCGGACTCGTGGGGGAATGGGGCGGACTCGTGGGCTGGGGCGGACTCGTGGGCTGGGGCGGACTCGTGGGGGAATGGGGCAGACTCGTGGGGGACTGGGGCGGACTCGTGGGAGACTGGGGTGGACTCGTGGGGGAATGGGGCGGACTCGTGGGGGACTGGGGTGGACTCGTGAGCTGGGGCGGACTCGTGGGGGACTGGGGTGGACTCGTGGGGGAATGGGGCGGACTCGTGGGCTGGGGCGGACTCGTGGGGGACTGGGGTGGACTCGTGGGCTGGGGCGGACTCGTGGGGGACTGGGGCAGACTCGTGGGCTGGGGCGGACTCGTGGGGGACTGGGGCGGACTCGTGGGCTGGGGCGGACTCGTGGGGGACTGGGGCGGACTTGTGGGGGACTGGGGTGGACTCGTGGGCTGGGGCGGACTCGTGGGGGACTGGGGCGGACTCGTGGGGGAATGGGGCGGACTCGTGGGGGACTGGGGCGGACTCGTGGGGGAATGGAGCGGACTCGTGGGCTGGAGCGGAATCGTGGGGGACTGGGGCGGACTCGTGGGGGACTGGGGCGGACTCGTGGGGGACTGGGGTGGACTCGTGGGCTGGGGCGGACTTGTGGGGGACTGGGGCGGACTCGTGGCGGACTGGGGCGGACTCGTGGGGGAATGGAGCGGACTCGTGGCGGACCGGGGCGGACTCGTGGCGGACTGGGGCGGACTCATGGGCTGGGGCGGACTTGTGGGGGACTGGGGCGGACTCGTGGGCTGGGGCGGACTTGTGGGGGACTGGGGCGGACTCGTGGGGGACTGGGGCGGACTCATGGGCTGGGGCGGACTCGTGGGGGACTGGGGCGGACTTGTGGGGGACTGGGGTGGACTCGTGGGCTGGGGCGGACTCGTGGGGGACTGGGGCGGACTCGTGGGGGAATGGGGCGGACTCGTTGGCTGGGGCGGACTCGTGGGGGAATGGGGCGGACTCGTGGGCTGGGGCGGACTCGTGGGGGAATGGGGCAGACTCGTGGGGAACTGGGGCGGACTCGTGGGGGACTGGGGCGGACTCGTGGGGGACTGGGGTGGACTCGTGGGCTGGGGCGGACTCGTGGGGGAATGGGGCGGACTCGTGGGGGACTGGGGCGGACTCGTGGGAGACTGGGGTGGACTCGTGGGGGAATGGGGCGGACTCGTGGGGGACTGGGGTGGACTCGTGAGCTGGGGCGGACTCGTGGGGGACTGGGGTGGACTCGTGGGGGAATGGGGCGGACTCGTGGGCTGGGGCGGACTCGTGGGGGACTGGGGTGGACTCGTGAGCTGGGGCGGACTCGTGGGGGACTGGGGTGGACTCGTGGGGGAATGGGGCGGACTCGTGGGCTGGGGCGGACTCGTGGGGGACTGGGGTGGACTCGTGGGCTGGGGCGGACTCGTGGGGGACTGGGGCAGACTCGTGGGCTGGGGCGGGTCAGGAGTCTCGGGTAGTCTTGGCGGATCAGGTGTCTAGGGTAGCCGTGGCGGATCAGGAGTCTCGGGTACCCGTGGCGGATCAGGAGTCTTGGGTACCCTTGGCGGATCAGGAGTCTCGGGTAGCCTTGGCGGGTCAGGAGTCTCGGGTAGCCTTGGCGGGTCAGGAGTCTCGGGTAGCCTTGGTGGATCAGGAGTCTCGGGTAGCCGTGGCGGGTCAGGAGTCTTGGGACTCGTGGGGGACTGGGGCGGACTCGTGGGGGACTGGGGCGGACTCGTGGGCTGGGGCGGACTCGTGGGGGACTGGGGCGGACTTGTGGGGGACTGGGGTGGACTCGTGGGCTGGGGCGGACTCGTGGGGGACTGGGGCGGACTCGTGGGGGAATGGGGCGGACTCGTGGGGGACTGGGGCGGACTCGTGGGGGAATGGAGCGGACTCGTGGGCTGGAGCGGAATCGTGGGGGACTGGGGTGGACTCGTGGGGGACTGGGGCGGACTCGTGGGGGACTGGGGTGGACTCGTGGGGGAATGGGGCGGACTCGTGGGCTGGGGCGGACTCGTGGGCTGGGGCGGACTCGTGGGGGACTGGGGCGGACTCGTGGGGGAATGGGGCGGACTCGTGGGGGACTGGGGCGGACTCGTGGGGGAATGGAGCGGACTCGTGGGCTGGAGCGGAATCGTGGGGGACTGGGGCGGACTCGTGGGGGACTGGGGCGGACTCGTGGGGGACTGGGGTGGACTCGTGGGCTGGGGCGGACTTGTGGGGGACTGGGGCGGACTCGTGGCGGACTGGGGCGGACTCGTGGGGGAATGGAGCGGACTCGTGGCGGACCGGGGCGGACTCGTGGCGGACTGGGGCGGACTCATGGGCTGGGGCGGACTTGTGGGGGACTGGGGCGGACTCGTGGGCTGGGGCGGACTTGTGGGGGACTGGGGCGGACTCGTGGGGGACTGGGGCGGACTCATGGGCTGGGGCGGACTCGTGGGGGACTGGGGCGGACTTGTGGGGGACTGGGGTGGACTCGTGGGCTGGGGCGGACTCGTGGGGGACTGGGGCGGACTCGTGGGGGAATGGGGCGGACTCGTTGGCTGGGGCGGACTCGTGGGGGAATGGGGCGGACTCGTGGGCTGGGGCGGACTCGTGGGGGAATGGGGCAGACTCGTGGGGAACTGGGGCGGACTCGTGGGGGACTGGGGCGGACTCGTGGGGGACTGGGGTGGACTCGTGGGCTGGGGCGGACTCATGGGGGAATGGGGCGGACTCGTGGGCTGGGGCGGACTCGTGGGGGACTGGGGTGGACTCGTGGGCTGGGGCGGACTCGTGGGGGACTGGGGCGGACTCGTGGGGGACTGGGGTGGACTCGTGGGCTGGGGCGGACTCGTGGGGGAATGGGGCGGACTCGTGGGCTGGGGCGGACTCGTGGGGGACTGGGGTGGACTCGTGGGCTGGGGCGGACTCGTGGGGGACTGGGGTGGACTCGTGGGCTGGGGCGGACTCGTGGGGGACTGGGGTGGACTCGTGGGGGAATGGGGCGGACTCGTGGGCTGGGGCGGACTCGTGGGGGAATGGGGCGGACTCGTGGGCTGGGGCGGACTCGTGGGGGAATGGGGCGGACTCGTGGGGGACTGGGGTGGACTCGTGAGCTGGGGCGGACTCGTGGGAGACTGGGGTGGACTCGTGGGGGAATGGGGCGGACTCGTGGGGGACTGGGGTGGACTCGTGAGCTGGGGCGGACTCGTGGGGGACTGGGGTGGACTCGTGGGGGAATGGGGCGGACTCGTGGGCTGGGGCGGACTCATGGGGGACTGGGGTGGACTCGTGGGCTGGGGCGGACTCGTGGGGGACTGGGGCAGACTCGTGGGCTGGGGCGGACTCGTGGGGGACTGGGGCGGACTCGTGGGCTGGGGCGGACTCGTGGGGGACTGGGGCGGACTTGTGGGGGACTGGGGTGGACTCGTGGGCTGGGGCGGACTCGTGGGGGACTGGGGCGGACTCGTGGGGGAATGGGGCGGACTCGTGGGGGACTGGGGCGGACTCGTGGGGGAATGGAGCGGACTCGTGGGCTGGAGCGGAATCGTGGGGGACTGGGGCGGTCTCGTGGGGGACTGGGGCGGACTCGTGGGGGACTGGGGTGGACTCGTGGGCTGGGGCGGACTTGTGGGGGACTGGGGCGGACTCGTGGCGGACTGGGGCGGACTCGTGGGGGAATGGAGCGGACTCGTGGCGGACCGGGGCGGACTCGTGGCGGACTGGGGCGGACTCATGGGCTGGGGCGGACTTGTGGGGGACTGGGGCGGACTCGTGGGCTGGGGCGGACTTGTGGGGGACTGGGGCGGACTCGTGGGGGACTGGGGCGGACTCATGGGCTGGGGCGGACTTGTGGGGGACTGGGGCGGACTCATGGGCTGGGGCGGACTCGTGGCGGACTGGGGCGGAATCGTGGGGGACTGGGGCGGACTCGTGGGGGACTGGGGTGGACTCGTGGCGGACTGGGGCGGACTCGTGGGGGACTGGGGCGGACTTGTGGGCTGGGGCGGACTTGTGGGGGACTGGGGCGGACTCGTGGGGGACTGGGGTGGACTCGTGGCGGACTGGGGCGGACTCGTGGGGGACTGGGGCGGACTTGTGGGCTGGGGCGGACTTGTGGGGGACTGGGGCGGACTCGTGGTTGACTGGGGCGGACTCGTGGGGGACTGGGGTGGACTCGTGGGCTGGGGCGGACTCGTGGGCTGGGGTGGACTCGTGAGCTGGGGCGGACTTGTGGGCTGGGGCGGACTTGTGGGGGACTGGAGCGGACTCCTGGGGGACTGGGGCGGACTCGTGGGGGACTGGGGCGGACTCGTGGGCTGGGGCGGACTCGTGGGGGACCGGGGCGGACTCGTGGGGGACTGGGGTGGACTCGTGGCGGACTAGGGCGGACTGGGGCGGACTCGTGGGCTGGGGCGGACTCGTGGGCTGGGGCGGACTCGTGGGCTGGGGCGGACTTGTGGGGGACTGGGGCGGACTCGTTGGCTGGGGCGGACTCGTTGGGGATTGGGGCGGACTCGTGGGGGACTGGGGCGGACTCGTGGGCTGGATTTTCTTGATGCTATTAAAACTATATCACACAACACACAAATGTATCAACTTATACAATTTAAAATAGAATAATTAAGACAAACAATATAAAATAAAACATTGGTAAACATTTGACAGATCCAAACATTGCATCAAATCCCAATCCATCAGGGAAGAGGTGGACTCAACACAGGGAATGAATATCATTTGCATTCAAACACATGCAATTCTGCCAAAAATATGAAGCATCTGTTATGAGATGATGTGTGTGTTTGCGAAATGAAGAGAAATGTGTTTATCTTGAGTGTGTTGATGCATGTGATCGATGTCATGTATGTAATTTTGGACAATAATAATAATAATATAACCTGATCATCTCTGATCTCTGATATGGTGAAATCCGAGTTCAAGGGCAAATATGGTGTGTGTTCTGTGTTCAGACAGCAGTGCGACTCAATGATGTCTGACTGTCCCGCTCCTCAGATTTGGAGATCCGGGTGTTTTTACATCTGTGCTGTCTCACATCCAGCTGTCAGTCAGCGCCGCAGTGCGACCCGCGGGGGACGCGCGGGGAAAATAGGCGACACCTAGAACTCTATTCATGTCATACAGTAAAGAAAAAGGGGCAGTTTTTCATGTCCTCTCCGTCGCAGCAACCATCAATTTAGCTCTGTGGTGGCCGGATGCAGGCCTGCCGGCCCAGCTGTGTTTGACACAGTTTATCTGCTCTACTGAAGCATATCATTTTTTTATTATTAACCTCACACCCAAAACGAAAGTGTCTTTTCACAATGAAGAATACAGTGCAGCCATTCCTCTCGTCTCTCTGTGACTAAACAAATCTAGAGGCTCAGTATCTTCATTCCACACACTTCAGTGCCATCACGACCGCCTGTCCAATAAATTAAACCCTTCTCCTGATCTGTAGTATGTATGTATATTGATGCTTGGATAATTTAATTTTACACACAAATGTAATTTGAGCTCATGTACTCAGTCACCAAGGATGGCTGCCAGGGGAGAGAAATATAATTGGATTATAATGGATTTGATTCCTCCATGACAGAGGGAAACCCAGGCTGGTTTAATGTCCTCCTGGAAAGATCAGGGTCCGCGTGTAGGGGGGAGTGGGGTAAGATGAGCCAGTGGGTAAGTTAACCCAGCCCTTTTATCTTGGCAACTGTACACTTTTATTGTCATGTGACCATGTATTTTGGAACCACCCATCATTTCTGCCTGACTGTGATCAGGAGAAGCACACAGGAGGAGTGGAAGATGCTCATTTACTGTAAAAACTCATCAGAGTAAAGTTTGAGCTCAACACATGTAATGGCAGAACATCAAAGCAAATGTATATACTGGTGATTTAGCAATGTATAAAACCATGCAAATCATTTAGCTAAATATTAGCCTGAATTGGTAAGCTAGCTAGTTTCATCCAAAATGGCAGCTAAGGGGCAAATTGAGCCAAATTATGTGGGGTAAATCGAGCCAGCATTTTAACTTACCCCTCCATAAGGCATCGTTGTTGAGTTAAATCTGAGTATAAACTGGTTTAATAACGACACAACTGGTTTAGTTGATCATTTTCTTTAAAAATAATTAATTAATTTGATAGGAACAATGTACATGTAGAGCAAACCCTTCATATCTTTACACCTGTATCCCTAATGGCCTAACATGTTCAATATTTCAGAAAATCTACCATGCCAAGAACCGTCTGACTAAAATGTTTATTAGTTTCAGTGACATTCATACATTCATTCTAATTTAGTTTTTTATTGTATTTCATTTTACTCAACAAACTCTGTTGTCTGTTTTTGGGAAGGTTACAACTTTGGTGTTCAACATATAGTTTCAGAAATGCAAACAGTTAAAGAAATTTAAATTTCTCCTTCATTCGTTTGGTTTTATGTTGTTTGAGTTCGCTTTAAGAACAGAAATATGAATGATTTGTATGACATTTGATTGTTTTTAAAAGAGGTAAATTACCTTTACAATCTCACATGGGTTTGATTCAGATTCAATCAGATGGCCTGTTTACACCCAGATGGTGCAAATTACCCAATGACTTGGATCAACTTACCCCTAACCTGGGGTAAATTGAGCCACATGAACACTTTTTTAAAATAAGGTTGCATTCTGATCTTTTATAATGATTGCAAACATCTTGAAATTATTTCAGATACTTTCATTGTACTTCTGCGTTATTTTATCTTATCTTGAGGACAACATAAGTAAAACATGGCTCATCTTACCCCACTCTCCCCTACACACTGCATATTCAGAAATTACAAAAAAAAATTCTTATGCACACATCCAGATTTATAGGAAAGCATCTGTTACTCTGTACTCATGAGGTCTGGAGCCGGTTCGTGTTGCGCTCATTCATTTTCTGATTACAAATTGAAAGTTGAAAAATGAGAAAACGGCTCATTTATTTTATCTTCATAGTCAGTCAGTGAGTCATTCATTAAACTTCACCTGCGCGTAGTCCAGTGGCTCACGCAGCTCGCAGTAAAACCAGTGCTGTGCCACAGAAGTGGCTGATGGGTAATGTGGGTGCATATGCGAGATGACAGACATTAATATTTCTGAAATAATCAGCTAATATTTCTCTGGCACGTATGTTGTCGAACCCATGCCTATAGAGAAACCCTTTCTAGGCCCTGCCCCGTGTGATTTGAATTTGATAGATGAGAGAGATTGTTTGTCAGAAACCGTCCCGCAGCGGAGGAATGTTATTCTGCACTGAACTGTGGAAGAACTGAAGGGTTGATCTTGGGTTGACCAATCAGCAGAAAGGGCCGTTTCATGCCCGCCCACATGTGGGAATCGAATATTCAAGCCATTGATCCATTTTCTACCCATGGACCTAAAAATATGAAATCAGGCCGAATTCTCTCTTTGGTAAAAAAAAAAAAAAAAAAAGGACAAATAAATGAGCCGTTTTCTCATTTGACAACTTTCACTTTTTAATCAAAAAGCAATTGACCGACCGTAACGAGGTCCAGGGCTCGCGTTGCAGCCATGTTGGAATAAGTAGAGGCGGTGCGTTAGCAAAGGGCTGAATTTGACCTTGTCCTTCTTTAAAATACTCCTCGTATGAGCTTTGAATATTTTAAACTGTTTGACGATCATTGACCAGTACAGAGACGCGTATTAACAAAGTCCACTGCGCGTACACCCCCGCCACTGCGTCACAATACGAACAGTATTCACGCCATGCAAACAAGAACATAGTTGTACACTAGACACATCTAATCAAATCTGTGCAAAGATAGCCTTTACTGCCATTGACAAGTCTTTCCGGCAATCTTTGTTTTCTTTGTTTTATGGTAGGGGGCGCTGTTGCGTATCTTCTGAAATAGTACAGCATATCCGGATCCAAAAACGAGCTAAATGAAGATCTGCCTAAACTAAAGGTGAGTCCCATTCTATCCCTTTATCCAGGGGTGTCCAAACTCGGTCCTGGAGGGCCACTGTCCTACAGAGTTTAGCTCTTACTTGCCTCAACACCTGTCTGGAAGTTTCTAGTATGCCTAATAAGACCTTGATTAGCTGGTTCAGGTGTGTTTAATTGGGGTTGGAGCTAAACTTTGCAGGACAGCGGCCCTCCAGGATCAGGATTGGACACCCCTGCCTTTATCTAAACCAGGGGTCTCCAAACTCGGTCCTGGAGGGCCGCTGTCCTACAGAGTTTAGCTCCAACCGCAAATAAACACACCTGAACCAGCTGATCAAGGTCTTAGTGTCTAGTAAGACACTGATTAGCTGGTTCAGGTGTGTTTATTTGGGGTTGTAGGGACAGGACCGAGTATGGAAACCCCTGATCTAAACCGTCGGTCGCTCACATTCGCCATGTAGTTTTTGTGTTTGTAGTTTCCGATGTGCAACGGGTTGTGGGCTATATTTGCCAATACAGTGTGTGCATATCCACATGCTTTGTGACACTTTTTCTAATCTCACACTATTTAGGATGAATTGGGATGCAGGGCAAGGCTGCATCAGAAATCACATACTTTCCTACTACTGTATATAGTAGGTGAAAAACTGTATGTAACAGACATTAAGTAACTTGATGACCTACTACTTCCAGCGAGACTCTGCAGTGTGCATACGATGGACACTTTACTATCCCATGAGGAGAAGATTTATAAACGACAGTGAAGCGATGTATCTTACGCTGGTAGATCACATGATAATGACAACATGGTGAATATACAGTTGACATTCATACTACACACATTCATAATATATAGAACATAATTTTTTTAGCGGCCGTGAAGCAATTACTTACTCAAAACAAGTACTCAGAATATGCGATTTCGGACGCAGCCCAGAAGGAGCGGATAGAAGGTGCTCACGCACAAGTAACGCGATCATCGAACATTAAACATCATATACTGTAAGTCAAAACTGCCTAATGAAATGATGAACACATGAAGAGCAAACGACTGAAGCTATGAGGTGGACTCCATCTACTCCATCTGTGTTTGATCATCGCTCTGAATCACATCCGGACAAAGTCTTTGATAAAAACACGGTTTCTCCGCTTTTTGTTCAAAATGTTGTGGAACACTGGTGGGGAAAGAGTTAAGTGACTTTAAATCTAAACAAGCAAGAGGAACCCAAACTCCATGGCAGAAATGGAGAATGGTCCAGGCTCAGTCTCTCAGTTCTCCTCTGGACCGGTTCTCTCCGGATCTACCGGATTCTCATTCCAAAGACTCGGGCGATCCGCTGACATCAGCAGTCTCCACACCTGCAAACTTCTGGAATTAAACACAAAGTTTTATGAATAAAGTCTTCTCTCTGCTCGCTCTGTGTTGTGGTGAGACATGTCTCGAGTCAGCGCTGGCATAATGTGCAGTTTGTGTTCCCTCTGCCACACTCTGTCCATCCTGTTCCCAACATGCACCAGTTGAAACAGTGTAATAACTGGAATTAAGCTCTTGCTGATGATTCTGATGTGCTGCACGAAATGTCAGCCAAACCCAATGCCTCCACACCATAATCTTCCACAACAGCTTCTTCATCTGACGCCACGTTCATTTCACATTCGTCACTGTTTACCACGACTTGTGCAAAACACGTTACATCACTGCACACGTGTGAAGACTCCAGACATATGTCAGCACGGTAACTCTGCCATACTGTACTGAAGGGGCCAGCATTTTTGATCATTTTCATAAAACTTTCATCCCCTCTAGAATATTTAGTTGCATGATTATATGTATATACAATATATCCAAAGAAAGAACAGAGCCTTTGCTTTTAAACAAACAAACAAACAAACACACAAAAACACACTTTATTCTAGTTTCATTCTTTTTTTAATCAATACTTGAATGTGGATTAGCAACATTTTAAACGAAGAGCTGAGAAAATCACATTTTTGTCAAGGACAAAGATTCAAAACATCTTTGTGATCAAAACAGTCTTATTCCTCTTTATGGATTCACAGTTTCATTTGCTATCGTTAGGCAGTTCTGATTTATATGCTGTTGAATGTTTGATGATCCTGTTAGTTTATCTTCTATCGCTTGTTTCTGCTTCTTCTTCACTTGTTTTTGGATCTGTCCCACATTCTAAATCACATCTACGTCCTGCAACCTGCAAGCAATGGTCATCGTATCCATAAGGTCAGCGGTGTAGTTTGCGGAGGGGATGGGGGGGGGGGGGGGGGGGTTTAGGGGTCCGTAATGGTCCTCGAGGGTCACTCAATGAATTTTTGGACTATGCTCTGTTGTTGGCTGGGTCCTCCCTCACTGTCTGGGAGATCGAGGAGGGCAGCTGTCACTGCCAGTCCTGAACCCTCTACCAAGATGGCCGCCGCCACACCAAAGCCCTCTGTCAAGATGGCCGCCACGCCAGAGCCCTCTGCCAAGATGGCCGTCACGCCAGAGCCCTTGTCCAAGATGGCCGTCACGCCAGAGCCCTCGTCCAAGATGGCCGTCACGCCAGAGCCCTCTGCCAAGATGGCCGCCACGCCAGAGCCCTCTGCCAAGATGGCCGTCACGCCAGAGCCCTCGTCCAAGATGAACGCCATACCCGAGTCAGAGTCTTTGGAGTGTGTGGGCAGCACATACATTGGCTCCAGCCCCTGTCCAAAGTCCGGTGAAGTCCAAAGAGGATTTTGTCTCCAGTCCCGAGTCCAGAGAGGACTCCACCTGCTCCGCCATGGAGGTCTTCAAGCTCATCTAATCAGCTGTGCTGGTCGTCTGCTCTGCCATGGGGTTCTTCAAGACCATCTGCACTGCTGTGGTGGTCATCTGCTCCACCGTGGGGGGCTTCAAGCCCATCTGCAGGCCCGCCTGCTCCGCCCTGGCAACCTGCGCCACCCTGGTCATCTGCCCAGCCTGCTCCACCCTGGCTGCCTGTGCCACCCTGGTCATCTGTCTGGCCTGTGCCACCCTGGTCATCTGCCCAGCCTTCTCCGGCCTGTGCCACCCTGGTCATCTGCCCAGCCTTCTCCGGCCTGTGCCACCCTGGTCATCTGCCCAGCCTTCTCCGGCCTGTGCCACCCTGGTCATCTGCCCAGCCTTCTCCGGCCTGTGCCACCCTGGTCATCTGTCTGGCCTGTGCCACCCTGGTCATCTGCCCAGCCTTCTCCGGCCTGTGCCACCCTGGTCATCTGTCTGGCCTGTGCCACCCTGGTCATCTACCAGGCGAGCTCCGCCCAGGCTGCCTGCTCTGCCTCAGTCTCCAGGCCCTCTTCCTCTCCACGGACCTGTTCCTCCACCCCGCCCACAAAAAAACATTTTGCGAAATTAAGCAAACACACAAACAAATAAATAAACCTCTCAAGGGAGCATGCCCTGGGATCCGCTAAACAGTTCACACTTAACCCCATCAGTGTTCAAACCAGAACTATGCCCTTTAACTCCCACCTTTAGCTTTATCTTTATCTGTTTTGTGTGTGTTTTATTAGCTACTTTAATATCTTAAACACTGGATTAAACACTGGTTTCTTTTTCTTCATTTAGCACTTAGCAAGGTTCATTGTTGTACAAACCTCCAAAAAGAGGGAATAATTGTAATAATGCAGCATCTTTTCTGGCAGGGTGGAAGATAAACAGCTGTAAATGGCTAAACTTCAGCCCCTCTACAGTCAGTGTGACACAGGGTCATAAACTGAGTCATTCACAGCTGGTTCTCTTCATCTCCATACAGACACAGATCATCTCCACCACACACGCAACCTCTTTTAAACAGTTAAACAGAGCTTTCACAATTCCCCCTGTTTAGGTAAAAATAAAGGAATATGATGATGATGTTAACAATGATATTCTTTGTTATAATTGTTTGTTATTATGGCAGGAATAACAATCTCAACAAATACTAAACAAATACTGGAATGTCCAATATTTGTGTAAATCTCTGACAAAACGTTTACAAGGGAAAACAAAACAAAAGCAGCACAAAAATAAGCTGTAAACTGAAGGCATATCAGACCATGCCACATAAAATGACCTTCCTCTCTGACTCACTTCCAGTGATAGTCAGTGTAATACCTAATGTCCTATCTGGGATCAGTGAGGGGGTTTCTTTTTGGAACTTTTATTCAACAAGGATGCATTCAATTAATAAAAAAAATGACAGCAAAGACATTTGTACATATGCATATAGTAACTTTTTTTAATTGAAAATAATTGTGTGTTGATCATCAGATCCTCTTATGAAAAGGATTTGTGAAGGATCATGTGACACTGAAGACTGGAGTAATGATGATAAATTCAGCTCTGATCACAGGAATAAATTACACTTTACTATATATTCACATAGAGAACAGCTGATTTACACTGGAGTAATATTTCTCAATATTACTGTCTTTACTGTATTTTTGATCAAATAAATACAGCAGTGAGCAGAAGAGACTTTTACTGACCCCAAACGTTTGAATGGAAGTGTACTGTACATTTTCATTATTAATTCTCACCATCTTGTGATTGAATCTAACCTGTCTTCATTCATTCAAATTGGGCAATACACCTTATTATCTAAATCATGGGACTAATAGAAACATTTAAAAACAATACAGGCATTAGCTCTATGTAGTGTTGTTGATATTGTTTAGTTGTGTAAATAGTTAACTATAGAAGAAAAGAAGAAAGAGCAGAACAAAAAGGAGCAGAAAATACACTTCCAAATAAAAGTCCTAGAACACAGAAGGCACAAAACACAGGGGAAATCATGACATAACTCCCCCTCTCCATGAGGTGACTCCTGGCACCGTAAACAAAAACATGGTTCTGGAGGGTGGTGGAGCAGAGGCAGACCAGGGGGAGGGATGGAGGATCAGGTCCATGAGGTGGAAGAGGGTAAGGAGACTGGGGCGGAGTAGGGAGCCACTAAGGTGGAGCAGACAGAGACTTGCAGACCTCAAGGGTGGAGCACAAAGCCACAGTGGAGCCGACAGAGCTGGATCAGGGAGCCCAGAGAGTTCATATACAGCCTCCGTGACCTTTGCAGAGAACACAGAGTTCAGGTATGGCTTCTATGGTTTTTACAGAGCGTACAGGGGCCTCAGAGTTCAGAAACAGTCTCCATAGCCATAACAGTGATGCACTGAGAGTTCAGAACCGGCCTCTATGGCCATTACAGGGATTACAACCTCTCTGGCCATGACAGGGAGCATAGAGAATTCACGCATGGATCACATGTCCTAGGAGGAACTGTAGAGGATGCCGCTGCCTTGGGAGGAGCAGGGGAAGTATGTGCAGCCCAAACACACCGGACATGGAAGCATTGAGACCATCGGACTTGAGACCACCGGACATGGAAGCATTGAGACCACCGGACATGGAAGCATTGAGACCACCGGACATGGAAGCATTGAGACCACCGGACATGGAAGCATTGAGACCACCGGACATGGAAGCATTGAGACCACCGGACATGGAAGCATTGAGACCACCGGACAGGGAAGCATTGAGACCTCGGACAGGGAAGCATTGAGACCACCGGACTTGAGACCACCAGACAGGGAAGCATTGAGACCACCGGACATGGAAGCATTGAGACCACAGACATGGAAGCATTGAGACCACAGACATGGAAGCGTTGAGACCACGGACATGGAAGCATTGAGACCACCGGACATGGAAGCATTGAGACCACCGGACATGGAAGCGTTGAGACCACCGGACTTGAGACCACCAGACAGGGAAGCATTGAGACCACCGGACATGGAAGCATTGAGACCACAGACATGGAAGCATTGAGACCTCGGACAGGGAAGCATTGAGACCACCGGACTTGAGACCACCAGACAGGGAAGCATTGAGACCACCGGATATGGAAGCGTTGAGACCACAGACATGGAAGCATTGAGACCACCGGCATGGAAGCATTGAGACCACCGGACATGGAAACATTGAGACCACCGGACATGGAAGCATTGATAGCACCAGACAGGGAAGCATTGAGACCACAGACATGGAAGCGTTGAGACCACCTGACATGGAAGCATTGAGACCACCGGACATGGAAGCGTTGAGACCCCGGACATGGAAGCATTGAGACCACAGACATGGAAGCATTGATAGCACCGGACATGGAAGCATTGAGACCACAGACATGGAAGCATTGATAGCACCGGACATGGAAGCGTTGAGACCACAGACATGGAAGCATTGAGACCACCGGACTTGAGACCACCAGACAGGGAAGCATTGAGACCACAGACATGGAAGCGTTGAGACCACGGACATGGAAGCATTGAGACCACCGGACTTGAGACCACCAGACAGGGAAGCATTGAGACCACAGACATGGAAGCGTTGAGACCACCGGACATGGAATCATTGAGACCACCGGACATGGAATCATTGAGACCCCGGACATGGAAGCATTGAGACCACAGACATGGAAGCATTGATAGCACCGGACATGGAAGCATTGAGACCACAGACATGGAAGCATTGATAGCACCGGACATGGAAGCGTTGAGACCACAGACATGGAAGCATTGAGACCACCGGACTTGAGACCACCAGACAGGGAAGCATTGAGACCACAGACATGGAAGCGTTGAGACCACGGACATGGAAGCATTGAGACCACCGGACTTGAGACCACCAGACAGGGAAGCATTGAGACCACAGACATGGAAGCGTTGAGACCACCGGACATGGAAACGTTGAGACCACCGGACATGGAATCATTGAGACCACCGGACATGGAAGCATTGAGACCACCGGACATGGAAGCATTGAGACCACCGGACATGGAAGCATTGAGACCACCGGACATGGAAGCGTTGAGACCACAGACATGGAAGCGTTGAGACCCCGGACATGGAAGCGTTGAGACCACAGACATGGAAGCGTTGAGACCACAGACATGGAAGCATTGAGACCACCGGACATGGAAGCATTGAGACCACAGACATGGACGCATTGAGACCACCGGACATGGAAGCATTGAGACCACCGGACATGGAAGCGTTGAGACCCCGGACATGGAAGCGTTGAGACCACCGGACATGGAAGCGTTGAGACCCCGGACACGGAAGCGTTGAGACCACAGACATGGAAGCATTGAGACCACCTGACATGGAAGCGTTGAGACCCCAGACATGGAAGCGTTGAGACCACAGGACATGGAAGCGTTGAGACCACAGACATGGAAGCATTGAGACCACCGGACTTGAGACCACCGGACATGGAAGCGTTGAGACCCCGGACATGGAAGCGTTGAGACCACAGACATGGAAGCATTGAGACCACCGGACATGGAAGCATTGAGACCACCGGACATGGAAGCATTGAGACCACCGGACATGGAAGCATTGAGACCACCGGACATGGAAGCGTTGAGACCACTGGACATGGAAGTGTTGAGACCACAGACATGGAAGCATTGAGACCACCGGACATGGAAGCATTGAGACCACCGGACATGGAAGCATTGAGACCACCGGACATGGAAGTGTTGAGACCACAGACATGGAAGCGTTGAGACCACCGGACATGGAAGCGTTGAGACCACGGACATGGAAGCATTGAGACCACCGGACATGGAAGTGTTGAGACCACGGACATGGAAGCATTGAGACCACGGACATGGAAGCATTGAGACCACCGGACATGGAAGTGTTGAGACCACGGACATGGAAGCATTGAGACCACGGACATGGAAGCATTGACACCACGGACAAGGAAGCATTGAGACCACCGGACATGGAAGCATTGAGACCACGGACAAGGAAGCATTGAGACCACCGGACATGGAAGCGTTGAGACCACTGACATGGAAGCATTGAGACCACCGGACAAGGAAGCATTGAGACCACCGGACATGGAAGCGTTGAGACCACTGACAAGGAAGCATTGAGACCACCGGACATGGAAGCATTGAGACCACGGACATGGAAGCATTGAGACCACCGAACATGGAAGCATTGAGACCACCGGACATGGAAGCATTGAGACCACCGGACATGGAAGTGTTGAGACCACAGACATGGAAGCGTTGAGACCACGGACATGGAAGCATTGAGACCACGGACAAGGAAGCATTGAGACCACAGACATGGAAGCATTGAGACCACCGGACATGGAAGCGTTGAGACCACGGACATGGAAGCATTGAGACCACGGACAAGGAAGTATTGAGACCACCGGACATGGAAGCATTGAGACCACGGACATGGAAGCGTTGAGACCATGGACATGGAAGCATTGAGACCACGGACATGGAAGCATTGAGACCAAGGACATAGAAGCATTGAGACCACGGACATGAAAGCATTGAGACCACGGACATGGAAGCATTGAGACCACGGACATGGAAGCATTGAGACCACCGGATATGGAAGCGTTGAGACCACGGACATGGAAGCATTGAAACCACCGGACATGGAAGCATTGAGACCACGGACATGGAAGCATTGAGACCACCGGATATGGAAGCATTGAAACCACCGGATATGGAAGCGTTGAGACCACCAGACAGAGAAGCGTTGAGACCACGGACAGGGAAGCATTGAGACCACGGACATGGAAGCATTGAGACCACGGACATGGAAGCATTGAGACCACCAGACATGGAAGCATTGAGACCACGGACATGGAAGCGTTGAGACCACGGACATGGAAGCATTGAGACCACGGACATGGAAGCATTGAAAGCACCGGACATGGAAGCATTGAAACCACGGACATGGAAGCATTGAGACAACCGGACATGGAAGCATTGAGACCACGGACATGAAAGCATTGGGACCACCGGACATGGAAGCATTGAGACCACGGACATGAAAGCATTGAAAGCACCGGACATGGAAGCGTTGAAACCACGGACATGGAAGCATTGAGACCACGGACAAGGAAGCATTGAGACCACCGGACATGGAAGCGTTGAAACCACGGACATGGAATCATTGAGACCACCGGACATGGAAGCATTGAGACCACGGACATGGAAGCATTGAAAGCACCGGACATGGAAGCGTTGAAACCACGGACATGGAAGCATTGAGACCACCGGACATGGAAGCATTGAGACCACGGACATGGAAGCATTGAAAGCACCGGACATGGAAGCGTTGAAACCACGGACATGGAAGCATTGAGACCACGGACATGGAAGCATTGAGACCACCGGACATGGAAGCATTGAGACCACCAGACAGGGAAACGTTGAAACCACCGGACATGGAAGCATTGAGACCACCAGACAGGGAAGCGTTGAGACCACGGACATGGAAGCATTGAGACCACGGACATGGAAGCGTTGAGACCAAAGGCATGGAAGCGTTGAGACCACGGACATGGAAGCATTGAGACCACCGGACATGGAAGCGTTGAGACCACGGACATGGAAGCATTGAGACCACCGGACGTGAGATCACTGGACATGGAAGCGTTGAGACCACCAGACAGGGAAGCGTTGAGACCACGGACATGGAAGCATTGAGACCACGGACATGGAAGCGTTGAGACCACGGACATGGAAGCATTGAGACCACGGACATGGAAGCGTTGAAACCACGGACAAGGAAGCATTGAACCCACCGGATATGGAAGCATTGAAACCACCGGATATGGAAGCGTTGAGACCACCAGACAGAGAAGCGTTGAGACCACGGACAGGGAAGCATTGAGACCACGGACATGGAAGCATTGAGACCACGGACATGGAAGCATTGAGACCACCAGACATGGAAGCATTGAGACCACGGACATGGAAGCGTTGAGACCACGGACATGGAAGCATTGAGACCACGGACATGGAAGCATTGAAAGCACCGGACATGGAAGCATTGAAACCACGGACATGGAAGCATTGAGACAACCGGACATGGAAGCATTGAGACCACGGACATGAAAGCATTGAGACCACCGGACATGGAAGCATTGAGACCACGGACATGAAAGCATTGAAAGCACCGGACATGGAAGCGTTGAAACCACGGACATGGAAGCATTGAGACCACGGACAAGGAAGCATTGAGACCACCGGACATGGAAGCGTTGAAACCACGGACATGGAATCATTGAGACCACCGGACATGGAAGCATTGAGACCACGGACATGGAAGCATTGAAAGCACCGGACATGGAAGCGTTGAAACCACGGACATGGAAGCATTGAGACCACCGGACATGGAAGCATTGAGACCACGGACATGGAAGCATTGAAAGCACCGGACATGGAAGCGTTGAAACCACGGACATGGAAGCATTGAGACCACGGACATGGAAGCATTGAGACCACCGGACATGGAAGCATTGAGACCACCAGACAGGGAAACGTTGAAACCACCGGACATGGAAGCATTGAGACCACCAGACAGGGAAGCGTTGAGACCACGGACATGGAAGCATTGAGACCACGGACATGGAAGCGTTGAGACCAAAGGCATGGAAGCGTTGAGACCACGGACATGGAAGCATTGAGACCACCGGACATGGAAGCGTTGAGACCACGGACATGGAAGCATTGAGACCACCGGACGTGAGATCACTGGACATGGAAGCGTTGAGACCACCAGACAGGGAAGCGTTGAGACCACGGACATGGAAGCATTGAGACCACGGACATGGAAGCGTTGAGACCACGGACATGGAAGCATTGAGACCACGGACATGGAAGCGTTGAAACCACGGACATGGAAGCATTGAACCACCGGACATGGAAGCATTGAGACCCCCGGACGTGAGACCACCAGACAGGGAAGCATTGAGACCACGGACATGGAAGCATTGAGAGCTTGGACAGGGAAGCATTGAGACCTTGGACAGGGAAGCATTGAGACCACCGGACATGGAAGCATTGAGACCACCGGACATGGAAGCATTGAGACCACCGGACGTGAGACCACCAGACAGGGAAGCATTGAGACCACGGACATGGAAGCATTGAGACCTTGGACAGGGAAACATTGAGACCTTGGACAGGGAAGCATTGAGACCCCGAACATGGAAGCGTTGAGACCTTGGACAGGGAAACATTGAGACCTTGGACATGGAAGCATTGAGACCACCGGACGTGAGACCACCAGACAGGAAAGCATTGAGACCACGGACATGGAAGCATTGAGACCTTGGACAGGGAAACATTGAGACCTTGGACAGGGAAGCATTGAGACCCCGGACATGTAAGTATTGAGACCTTGGACATGGAAGCATTGAGACCACGGACATGGAAGCATTGAGACCCCGGACATGGAAGCGTTGAGACCTTGGACAGGGAAACATTGAGACCTTGGACAGGGAAGCATTGAGACCCCGAACATGGAAGCGTTGAGACCTTGGACAGGGAATCATTGAGACCCCGGACATGTAAGCATTGAGACCTTGGACATGGAAGCATTGAGACCCCGGACATGGAAGCATTGAGACCCCGGACATGGAAGCGTTGAGACCTTGGACAGGGAAACATTGAGACCTTGGACAGGGAAGCATTGAGACCCCGAACATGGAAGCGTTGAGACCTTGGACAGGGAAGCATTGAGACCCCGGACATGTAAGCATTGAGACCTTGGACATGGAAGCATTGAGACCCCGGACATGGAAGCATTGAGACCCCGGACATGGAAGCATTGAGACCCCGGACATGGAAGCGTTGAGACCTTGGACAGGGAAGCATTGAGACCCCGGACATGTAAGCATTGAGACCTTGGACATGGAAGCATTGAGACCCCGGACATGGAAGCATTGAGACCCCGGACATGGAAGCATTGAGACCACGGACATGGAAGCGTTGAGACCACGGACATGGAAGCATTGAGACCAACGGACATGGAAGCATTGAGACCACCAGACAGGGAAGCATTGAGACCACTGGACGTGAGACCACTGGACATGGAAGCATTGAGACCACCAGACAGGGAAGCGTTGAGACCACGGACATGGAAGCATTGAGGCCACGGACATGGAAGCATTGAGACCACGGACATGGAAGCATTGAGACCACGGACATGGAAGCATTGAAACCACCGGACATGGAAGCGTTGAAACCACGGACATGGAAGCATTGAACCACCGGACATGGAAGCATTGAGACCACCGGACGTGAGACCACCAGACAGGGAAGCATTGAGACCACGGACATGGAAGCAGTTAGAGCCTGGACAGGGAAGCATTGAGACCTTGGACAGGGAAGCATTGAGACCACCGGACACGGAAGCATTGAGACCACCGGACACGGAAGCATTGAGACCACCGGACATGGAAGCATTGAGACCACCGGACGTGAGACCACCAGACAGGGAAGCATTGAGACCACGGACATGGGCATTGAGACCTTGGACAGGGAAACATTGAGACCTTGGACAGGGAAGAATTGAGACCCCGAACATGGAAGCATTGAGACCTTGGACAGGGAAACATTGAGACCTTGGACATGGAAGCATTGAGACCACCGGACGTGAGACCACCAGACAGGGAAGCATTGAGACCACGGACATGGAAGCATTGAGACCTTGGACAGGGAAACATTGAGACCTTGGACAGGGAAGCATTGAGACCCCGGACATGTAAGCATTGAGACCTTGGACATGTAAGCATTGAGACCCCGGACATGTAAGCATTGAGACCTTGGACATGGAAGCATTGAGACCTCGGACATGGAAGCATTGAGACCCCGGACATGGAAGCGTTGAGACCTTGGACAGGGAAACATTGAGACCTTGGACAGGGAAGCATTGAGACCCCGAACATGGAAGCGTTGAGACCTTGGACAGGGAAGCATTGAGACCCCGGACATGTAAGCATTGAGACCTTGGACATGGAAGCATTGAGACCACCGGACATGGAAGCATTGAGACCACCGGACATGGAAGCATTGAGACCACCGGACGTGAGACCACCAGACAGGGAAGCATTGAGACCACGGACATGGAAGCATTGAGACCACGGACATGGAAGCATTGAGACCCCGGACATGGAAGCGTTGAGACCTTGGACAGGGAAACATTGAGACCTTGGACAGGGAAGTATTGAGACCCCGAACATGGAAGCGTTGAGACCTTGGACAGGGAAGCATTGAGACCCCGGACATGTAAGCATTGAGACCTTGGACATGGAAGCATTGAGACCCTGGACATGGAAGCATTGAGACCCCGGACATGGAAGCATTGAGACCCCGGACATGGAAGCGTTGAGACCTTGGACAGGGAAGCATTGAGACCCCGGACATGTAAGCATTGAGACCTTGGACATGGAAGCATTGAGACCCCGGACATGGAAGCATTGAGACCCTGGACATGGAAGCATTGAGACCCCAGACATGGAAGCGTTGAGACCCCGGACATGGAAGCATTGAGACCCCGAACATGGAAGCGTTGAGACCTTGGACAGGGAAGCATTGAGACCCCGGACATGTAAGCATTGAGACCTTGGACATCGAAGCGCTGAGACCACGGACAGGGAAGCATTGAGACCATCGGACAGGGAAGCGTTGAGACCTTGGACAGGGAAACATTGAGACCTTGGACAGGGAAGCATTGAGACCCCGAACATGGAAGCGTTGAGACCTTGGACAGGGAAACATTGAGACCCCGGACATGTAAGCATTGAGACCTTGGACATGGAAGCATTGAGACCCCGGACATGGAAGCATTGAGACCCCGGACATGGAAGCGTTGAGACCTTGGACAGGGAAACATTGAGACCTTGGACAGGGAAGCATTGAGACCCTGAACATGGAAGCGTTGAGACCTTGGACAGGGAAGCATTGAGACCTTGGACATGGAAGCATTGAGACCCCGGACATGGAAGCATTGAGACCCCGGACATGGAAGCATTGAGACCCCGAACATGGAAGCGTTGAGACCTTGGACAGGGAAGCATTGAGACCCCGGACATGTAAGCATTGAGACCTTGGACATGGAAGCATTGAGACCCCGGACATGGAAGCATTGAGACCCCGGACATGGAAGCGTTGAGACCTTGGACAGGGAAACATTGAGACCTTGGACAGGGAAGCATTGAGACCCCGAACATGGAAGCGTTGAGACCTTGGACAGGGAAGCATTGAGACCTTGGACATGGAAGCATTGAGACCCCGGACATGGAAGTATTGAGACCCCGAACATGGAAGCGTTGAGACCTTGGACAGGTAAACATTGAGACCTTGGACAGGGAAGCATTGAGACCCCGGACATGTAAGCGTTGAGACCTTGGACAGGGAAGCATTGAGACCCCGGACATGTAAGCATTGAGACCTTGGACATGGAAGCATTGAGATCCCGGACATGGAAGCATTGAGACCCCGGACATGGAAGCATTGAGACCCCGGACATGGAAGCGTTGAGACCTTGGACAGGGAAGCATTGAGACCCCGGACATGTAAGCACTGAGACCTTGGACATGGAAGCATTGAGACCCCGGACATGGAAGCGTTGAGACCCCGGACATGGAAGCATTGAGACCCCGGACATGTAAGCATTGAGACCCCGGACATGGAAGCATTGAGACCCCGAACATGGAAGCGTTGAGACCTTGGACAAGGAAGCATTGAGACCCCGGACATGGAAGCATTGAGACCCCGAACATGGAAGCGTTGAGACCTTGGACAGGGAAGCATTGAGACCCCGGACATGTAAGCACTGAGACCTTGGACATGGAAGCATTGAGACCCCGGACATGTAAGCATTGAGACCCCGGACATGGAAGCATTGAGACCCCGGACATGGAAGCATTGAGACCCCGGACATGGAAGCATTGAGACCCCGGACATGGAAGCATTGAGACCCCGGACATGGAAGCATTGAGACCACCGGACATGCCATCATGTGGTCGGATCATTAATCTCCTAATGTTATCATTGTTGTTTTGTCAACATATCTAAATGTAACATTTGCCAACATTTTTATTTAAATCTGCGATTTCTCAATTTAAAAATAATAAAAACGTGCCAAAACATTACATTTGAATTAATTGAAAAAATAGCCCAGCCCTAACTTGACAAACTCTAAACTTGTCCCTCAAATCTAATTGGTTGATTGGAATGTTGTTCCAGGATCAACAAAGATGTTGATTCAGGAATATATAGTACTTGGTGAAAACACGTTCACCCTGAAACCATAGGCCCTTTTGAAAATTGACTTAGGGCCAGCAAAATGCTAGGGCCCTGTTCTCTACCCTTACACAAACATCAACTCATGCCTTGCTAATGCATTATTTTGTCCTGAGTTCACTTGAGGGGACACATCATGATAAACTCAGTAAATTACTTAGTAAAATCAGCTTATGATTTATTAAAAATATATTTATCACATACACATGTACTGGTACAGAAAGTATTCAGTTCAGAGAGGTCATTCGGCCGGGGTTTTTTACGTGGGTGGTGGGAGACGGACGGCAATAAAATCACTGACTAGCCGCTGTAAATGATGACCACACCTTCTGACCGCACGAGAAACAATCTTCAGCAACTCCTTCAGCACTAACGGAGCGAGCTGGAGAATCACACTTCTCCCAGGAAACAACATCACGGCCACCAACAGAACTCAGCACAGATGGTTCTTGCTCCGGCTATAACTTCTGGACACTCGGTAGCGGTGCCACAACGGACCCAACGGCTTCACTCGCGTCTTTCTCCGCCGCCATTACTGAACTACAACTCAAACTAGCGCATCAACCTCATCGCTCTCAGCCACGGCCTCTGTTCTCAGCCACGCCCTCTGTTCTCAGCCACGCCCTCTGTTCTCAGCCACGCCCTCTGTTCTCAGCCACGCCCTCTGTTCTCAGCCACGCCCTCTGTTCTCAGCCACGCCCTTTGTTCTCAGCCACGCCCTCTGTTCTCAGCCACGCCTTCTGTTCTCAGCCACGCCTTCTGTTCTCGGCCACGCCCTCTGTTCTCAGCCACGCCCTCTGTTCTCAGCTACGCCCTCTGTTCTCAGCCACACCCTCTGTTCTCAGCCACGCCTTCTGTTCTCGGCCACGCCCTCTGTTCTCAGCCACGCCTTCTGTTCTCAGCCACGCCTTCTGTTCTCGGCCACGCCCTCTGTTCTCAGCCACGCCCTCTGTTCTCAGCCACACCCTCTGTTCTCAGCCACGCCCTCTGTTCTCAGCCACTGTCCGCTGAATGGACCGGCTAAAATGTGTTCGGAGAAAACCAGAGAATATATCGCAGTCCCAGACTGAGAACTGAAGGAAAATGAACACTGAGCGGAAGTACGGAGGAGGGCGGAGCTAGGCTAGTAGTGCAGAGTGATGTCATCAAAATCATTGATCCATATTGGCGGAAGCGAGGGACTAAGTTTTGAACTAAATGTAAATGTTGTCATTGCTTCTCACTAGTTTAGAGATAACAGTAAGACTAGCGTACTCAAGAGCCAAAGCACTTTTTTTTTCATGGGGACTTTAACAGCCGCAGTCCTCAGAGCAGCCTGAACATTCTCAGCACATGCTGCGCCACAGGCCTCATTAGCCGGCTCATCGCAGCGGGCTCTGCTCTGTGTGTCAGTGTCAGCTCAATACCCCTGGCATGTGTGCGGTTAACAGATGCCTTCTGCTGTCACACACACGCCTTCTTTAGATTTTACACACCACTGCTTACGGTTACGGACGCATGTCGCTATGGAAACATTGTCCATCTCTACATCACACCAGAAATACGTTCCCTTGTCAAACTAATTATAGCATATTGCTTTTCTTGTCAAACAGAAGAGGGGTGGAAGTGCTTTGGTGTAATTATGGGGACACACTGTTTGTCGTGCTGTGTGGCGAAATTAAAGAGCCCCGTGATGGACTTTGCATGTCAAAATATGTATTGATGAAAAGACGGGGATTTATAAGGCCTGGGATGAGGAGCAGATCCATGAGATGCATTCAGTGCGCATCTGATATGCTCACGGTTCAGCCTTTTAAAATGATCATTCTTCAGTATTAAAAGCACCCGGTTAGTGTGTGTGAATTATTATGTGTACATTCGTTTAATTCAAAGGAAAACTGGTCGAACTTTTCACATTCATATATCATAATCCAGTAGATATGCCTGATTTGACTTCAGAAGAAGCATCATATTTCATTAGACGGCTGTATTCGACAGTATTTTCAGCTGCGGAGATGTTGAAGACAGGCAGAGGGAAAGAGAGGAAGACAAAAATAAGAGAGAGATGTGCTGCAGGAGAACCAAACAGTGTGATTATACTCTAAAGCGACAATTACTACCCATCAGAAAACTAAAGGCAGTTGACACTCTACAATAAGGCAAATAATTTCCAGTTGAAAACCCTGAAAATGTTAATATGAGGCTTGAAAATAGGAGAGAAGATCTGTGGAAAAGGAAGTGGCTAATAAGGTTTAATGATCCGTGTCAGGAAGCCACAGTATGGAGGGAAACACAGCTGCTTTCATTTTGTAAACTACTTGAAATACACCTCCATCTACAGAAGAGATGTCTGTGGCCCCGGGACAAGCAGGGACGGTTTAGGCTGTGATCGACCTGGATAAACAGAAAATACATTAATATAATCTCCCTATAATGACAGGTGCACACGGGTCTGTGGGCTAGAGAAGGGAATTGATGTGCTCAGTTACACGTCGTGGATATTGTTGGACCCGGAGGAGATGATCAAGGATCAAGTGGGGCTGCCCCGCCACAAGAATCAATGGCAATCTTATTTCAAGCTAATATCTCCTCATGTTTTCCCATCGTGCCATAATGAATACTTATCACCGCTGCTATTGTATTTGACGGCTCAATGTTGCGGCTTTGCTGTAATGCACAACATGACTGCCCTGATAAGTAAGTGATTTCATTTTCTCTGTGTATTAAAAAAAATCCCTCAAATCACGTAAGGCGAGTATATCGAGATCTGAAGGACGAGTGGCTCTTCACATGCACTGATAGTGAGCGTTTATTGTGCAGGTGCCAGTCTCTCCAGCTGATGACGGTGGCAGAGCAGATGGCACACAGTCTTTGATTGTGTTTCTGTGAAAGCGTTTGCTTGGCGATGGACCTTATTCACAGCAGCGCCGGCCGGGATCTCTTCAGTGGGTTCTACTGCGATTTCATGTGTTTCTGGACTGCTCTGCTGACAAAACACTGCAAAAATACCCAGATAAACTCCAGACAACATGAGCTGTGGAAATGATGAGTGATCTAGGAGCTTTATGCAGAGGATGCCACACTCTCAAAAAAAAAAAGAGTACAAAATGGTACCTTGTGAGGTCACTGGGGTGGTACCCTCATGCTGCGTTCACACCAAACGCGAATAGAGCATCAGGAGCGAGTGATTTCAATGTTAAGTCAATGGAAAGGCACGTTGATGCACATCTGGAGGACCTGCGGCGCGATAGATGCGATTCCGGCTAATTCTCGTGTCCAGTTTGCGCAAAATATGCTAATTGGTCGCGAATTGAGCGTCCTGTGCGATACGCGCGAGTGGTGCTTTTGTGCATTCACGCGCTTGAAGCGAATTCGTGTCTGACGGCCGAGTTGAAAAATCTGAACTTTGGTGTTAATTTGCGGCGCGTTAACCAATCAGGAGCCTGCTCGCTGCGGTCACATGGTGAAGTGATGTGATGAGAAACCCTGCATAAATTAAAAACACTAATATTGTGTCACAAAATGTAGTTTTAAGACTTTTTCAGGTGAGATGTGGTTGTTTAAAGCTCTGGGGTCTCATTTATAAAGCATGCATACGCACAAAACGGGGCTGGAAACGTACGTACGCCAGTTCCCACGCAAAGGTTTTGATCGATAAAAAACAAACTTGACGGGAGAATGTGCGCACCTTTAAGCAAACTTTGAGCCGTGCGTACGCACTTTCTGGAGACAAAGGGAATTGGCGACACAGATGGTGAGGTCGTGGACTGAAGTTAGATTGTAGAAAATAAATGTGAGAAGAACGATTATAAGAATTAATGACATTTAATTTTCACTCCATTTCATACGTTAGCTATATCCACATTATCATGACGATTAAATCCAACAGTGTTATTTGTGACTATTGTTTTAGGCTATATAGCTACATCTAGTAAAATCCAAACGTAATTCAAAATGTATTTAAAAAAATGCGCACAAACTCTTTTACTAGAGTGAGAAAAGTAATGAAGTAAGAACAATTTAAAACTGTTTTCATATTGATATACACATTTACATTAATGTTCCAGTTTCATTAATGGCGATATGCACTGAAATTAAGTCAATACTATATATGAATTTAGATAGACATGTGCGACTTTTGATCACTATTCCGGTGACACGCTGTTTTAATGACAGCAAGGATTAAATATAGGCTAATTCCAATAATTCATCTTTAAACTAAACTGCAGATCTCATGTTATGACAAAATATGTTTTAGCGAGAACGATGATCAGTGACGCACACTTAATTCGATATCACAGACACTGCAGGATTCAGTGGTCGAACGGTCCATTATCCGGTTTTAATAGGTCCAGTGATAATCTTACTGAACAACCACAGCTGCACGGACACGGAGAGTAAAGACATCTTCACAAAATCATGAAAAATACCACTGTATTTGAAGGATACAACTTGTGAAAAAAAATTAAGATTTGCACGTTTCTTTTTTTAAAATAGGCTACTTAGTCAGTGACGCTCTGAGTCAGACGATTGTATTCACGCTGCAATAAATAAGTAGGCCTATCGTTTCAATTAAAATAGCCTAAACATTCTATATGTTCACATTATCAGCAAAACTGCATGAATTTGAGTTGAAGGGTTTAAATTTAACAAAATATTTTAAATTAAAATAACATTTGGCCTGTGGAAATGAATGAATAAACTTTATTTAAAAAAAATATCTGAGAAGTATTTTAGACAATTTTGTTTTTATGGATATTTTGATATAGCCTATTTATTCTAAAACATAAAAAATATATTGGATGATTGTCAGCAATGTACTGTGTTTAAAAATCAGAATCTCTGATCTCTGGCCAGAAAGTGTTGTCGGTGAATATTATTTATTAATATTTTTAGTCAGTGATGAGTTTAGTCAAACATTTTCTTCATGATCATTTTTGTTGATGGCTTCTTTTGATTTGAACAGATTATGTGTTTTGTTAACACTGTAACAAAAACCACAAGCATAAAAAGCCAAGAGTCAAACTGGCCAACTAAAGGAAACACCGATCTCCATAATGGTGACCACACATTTTAAATAAAACATCTAAACCTCTATTAATTCTCAATAAGAGTTTCTGTAGACGTCTTTCAGGGTTGGAGTCAAACTCTGCAGGACAGCGGCTCTCTAGGACCGAACTTGCCGACCCCTGCTCTAAGTGAGGAAAACAATGGTATAATTGTACCCTAAGGAACAATTGCTGACCTTTAAAGGTACAGTTATACGTTTTGTTCCCCAAGGAACACGATTGTACCTCCACTGTACCTTTTTTTCTGAGAGTGCATTGAAAACAGGACAACTCTATCTCTCATCGCGTTCATACCTGTCATGGCGCTGCTCAGAATAAGGTCTATAGGCGGCATCTCAATCAGCTCCCTAGTGAGGGCCAGCCTTAGCATGTTAGCATGTTAGGGGCCCTAAGCAGATTTAGATGAGCCCCCCCCCCCCCCCCCCATTGTAAACATCCTATGCCCACCCATTACTGTAAAATGTCACCAATATCTTTGAGGATATATTTACTTCTGAGGCAAACTTTTAAGAATTTAAAATATTTAACCTTTTTTCTTTTTTAGAAATGTATCACATTTTAGTAAGATTAATGTTTTAACCAATCAATATATAACCATGTTATTAGAACGTTTGGGTAACACTTTACATTAAGGTTCCCTTTGTAAAGGGTTTATAAAGGTGTTAGTTTATGACTAATAACTAAATTGTTGATAAGCAGTTATAACTGCATAAATAAAAAGGGTGACTTAAACACAATACCTGCTATATAGTGAGAGCGCAGTAGACATGATGGAGTATAATGTGTTAAGAGCTCGCTCAAGTACTGGAGATAAACCATTTAGTGCTTTGTAAGTAATAAGCAAGATTTTAAAATGTATGCAATGTTTAATTGGGAGCCAGTGCAGTGTTGACAGAAGCGGCTAATATGGTCACACTTCCTGGTTCTAGTAAGAACTGGAGCTGCTGCGTTTTGGACCAGCTGGAGTTTGTTTATTAGGCAAGCAGGGCAACCACTCAGTAGAGCATTACAATAATCTACAGCTCATCAACATTACAATAATCTACAGCTCATCAACATTACAATAATCTACAGCTCATCAACATTACAATAATCTACAGCTCATGAACATTACAATAATCTACAGCTCATGAACATTACGATAATCTACAGCTCATCAACATTACAATAATCTACAGCTCATGAATTTATTGTTACATTATGTTACCTGCTTGAGGAGCCAAGACTGAACTCCTGCGTTCCAGGTAGCACAGCTGATGTGGCAACGGGACGTTACGTCTCCGTTCCTTCCTCAGGGAACGAGGGTTACATCCATAACCGAGACGTTCCCTTTCGTTCAGTCACTACGACGTAACGTTAGTGACTAACGAATGGGGGTCCCAATACAATCCCGCCACTCAGCTGTCTTCCAGCGCCCTGCGTAAGTGTGAGTACCCTGTCGTAAGACTAGTACGGACGAAGGACTCCCACTTAACACAGGAATACCAAGGTACACTGGGAAGCATATCCCAGTGAGGGAATGCCAAGATGCCTACTCGTGGGGAGGACTTAAGAGACACATATGAGCCGCTAGGGGCTGCATATGGGAAAACTCTAGGGTACCAGCCGAAGGTGGATTTTTAACCCTAAGGGGTGGTGGGGACACGCCATGGGAAGAAACCCGCTCACTGCGGAGACTTACGGTAAAATACACGTGTGGGGGTCGCCGGAGGGGAACCATGCACACGGGGCACCTGGCCGGACACGAGGGTCTGGGCTCGCTAGAGGGCAGACACACAGGTATCGGCGTAAGCAGTGCTGGAGGGACTCAGGGCTCTCGGGGAGCTCACCTGAGGAGATATCGCACGTATCCAGTCCGAGGAGTGGAATGGCAGGCAAACGAAGAAACCTGAGCCTGGCACATTACCGGCCCCTCGGGGGGGCGAGTACATAGTCGGACACTGGCTCCACTCGGAGATTGTAGAATCTGGCGAATGTGTTAGGTGTCGCCCAGCCTGCAGCTCCGCAGATGTCTGTTAGCGAGGCGCCATGCGCTAGAGCCCAAGAGGAGGCGACACTCCGAGTGGAGTGAGCCCGAACCTCAAGGGGACATGGTCGACCTTGCTGCTGGTAAGCCAAAACAATGGTGTCCACTATCCAGTGAGACAGCCTTGCTTTGAGAGAGCACTTCCCTTCCGCTCTCCACCATAACAGACAAAGAGCTGTCCTGACAAGCACATGTTGACCCTTCAGCAACGCTCGGAAGCGGTGCAGGGCGAACCGTACTGCCAGCAACTCGAGGCAATTGACATGCAGAAGGCGCTGGGGTCCTGTCCAGGAGCCCACGGCTGCTTGTCCATTGCACATGGCACCCCAGCCCGTGGTAGAGGCATCCGTCGATACGACAACATGCCTGGAAACTCGTTCTAAGGGCAAGCCGGCCCGTAGAAAAATGAGGTTCGACCACGGGGTGAGCGTCTGTAAGCAGGCCCGAGTCACTTGGACCCGGAGCGTGCCAGACTGCCATGCCCATCTCGGGACTTGATTGCGAAGCCAGTGCTGAAGCGGTCTCATATGAAGCAATCCGAGCGGCGTCACTGCGGCTGCAGATGCCATATGCCCCAGGAGCCTCTGAAATAGTTTCAGTGGAACCGCACTCTTGCTCTCGATTTGACGGAGGCAAGTCAGCAGAGACTGCGCGCGCTCGCTCGTAAGCTGTGCGCACATGGCGACCGAGTCGATCTCCATACAGAGAAAAGAGATCCTCTGCACGGGGTAGAGTTTGCTCTTTTCCCAGTTGACCCGGAGGCCCAGATGGGCTAAGTGGTGGAGAACCAGATCTCTGTGTCCGCAAACCTGCTCTCGAGAGTGACTCATTATGAGCCAGTCATCGCAGAATTCAGGATGCGAACCCCGTGCTGCCGTAGGGGCGGAAGGGCAGCCTCGACAAACTTCGTAAAGACGCGAGGGGACAGAGATAGCCCGAATGGGAGGGCCGCGTACTGACATGCCCGCCCCTCGAAAGCAAACCGTAGGAACGGTCTGTGTCGAGGTAGGATGGAGACATGGAAGTAGGCGTCCTTCAGGTCGATCGCTGCAAACCAATCGACCGGACGAACGCATTCGAAAAGGCGTTTCGCTGTCAACATTTTGAACGGAAGCCTGTGTAGGTAACAGTTCAAGATGCGCAGGTCCAGGATTGGTCTTAACCCACCGGTCTTTTTGGGTACAATGAAGTAGGGGCTGTAGAACCCGGACTTCATCTCGGCTGGAGGGACAGGCTCGATCGCACCCTTCGCCAGTAGGGTGGCAACCTCCGCTCGCATGACAGGGGCATTGGCCCTGACCATAGTAAAGCGGACTCCCCGGAAGCAGGGAGGAGCCTGCGCAAACTGAATCGCGTAGCCGCGCCTGATTGTCTTCGCGACCCAGCGGGACAGCCCTGGAATCTGAAGCCAGGCTCCCAGGAACTGCACCAGCGGGGTCATTCGGACTACAGACGTACCCGGTGTGGGGCAGCGATGCAGCGTTACCGACCCGGACCAGGGAGGCTGTGGGGCGTCCCGGTGTGGGGGTGCGGTTAACGGCTGCGTCCTGACAGAGGAGACCAGGGAAGGACACGCGTTCCACTGGGGTCTGCTCTGCCAGGAGGCTGGTGACAGAGAGGGATGCGAGTGGAGGGACCCGTGGGTGGCGCGCACCGTCATCACCGGTCTCTGGGTCCTCAGAGACAGGGACATGAGTTCTTCCCAAGTGCTGCTAGCCCGGGGGCCAGCAGCGGAAAGATTTTTCCCCCGGCCCTCCACCGGGGGAAGGAGAGGCCCTGTTACCATCCCCTGGGAAGAACTGGAACCCATCTCCACCTCCTGGAGTTGTCCACCTCCAGCCTGGCGTTTAACCAGGCTGTAGAGCGGACTGGGCGTCATCCTCAACCACCTCCACAGCGCGGCCCAGGTGAAGGCTGCTGCTGGGGCCGGGCGGGAAGAGGGAGGGCGCCCTCGGCGGGGAGCGGACTGAGGCGACTGAGCCGGCGGCTGGTGCAGCAGCTGGCCACCGGGGCAGTACGTGTTACAGCCTCAGTCTGCTCTGGGGCGGCCGAGAACCGTTGCGCGCAGTTCTCAGCCGCGCCGGCAAAGAGGCCAGCCTGGGATATGGGCGAGTTGAGGAGGCGGGCCCGCTCAACGTCCTCCACATCACCAGGTAAGGCCAGGTGTTCTCCCGGACCACAGCTGTGGACCACCGCCCTCAGGTCACCCTGGCCACCAGCCAAAGTACCATCTCACTCGGGGACGGTAGATTGGGGTGTGGCAGAGGGAACTCTCTCTCCTCACGGAGATCATTGAGTCTCGGCCGCGACATCACGATGGTCACGTTTCCGCAATGGAAACATGACACATCCACAAACACTGCCCGAACGTGCTGAAGCCCAAACACGTTGAGCAGTGAATGCGCCCATAGACAGCAGCGGAGATCGATCGCACCCGGAAGTACACGGGCGAGCCGTCTTGAAAAAGACGTGCCACGCACAAGCTCTTTTTGTGAGAGGAAGCCTCGCAGTCGATGCCGAAGCGCCCAGGGAAACACACACCAGCCGTCTAGCAGACCACTGCGCAGATCAGCAGGCAGGAAGTATGCGACCACTGGAACGCGCCGTCACACCAACACCGACTGGAAAGCTGCTCGTCTCGAAGAGGCTGACAGAGTCTCAGAAGGCTGTAGGAGTGAAGAGGTAGGTACTCTTGGCTCCGAAAGCAGAAACATAATGTGATATTGCCACGTACTTCCTTTTATACTCACACGGTGAGGCGGAGTTACGTATGCAAATTGGCCATTGGGCGTTTTCTTAAAGCTCGAAGATGATAGGCTTCTAAGCGAAACCCCCCCCCCATTCGTTAGTCACTAACGTTACGTCGTAGTGACTGAACGAAAGGGAACTACAGTTATGCATGGACCCAATACTGACACACGTCCCAAACTGTTGGTTCACCTAAGACACAACCATCAATATGGACATTTTGACATAATGTGTATTATTTTGACATTGTGTTTAATTTGCCCATCTCATTCTAATTTAAATATTTCTAACATATATTTGTGGATCTTTGTAGATCTTAATTGTAATTTAATTATTTAAGAATAAACTTTCTGTTTGTGAATTTCCTTTTTAGTTGAAACAATTCCAGCCCTAAACCTTTGGGAAAAGGGTTGGGAACCGCTGGTCTAAGAGAGAGAGACCAATATGAACAGATTGTAATACTAAATCATCATTTGTTTTACAGTGTATGGAATCACTCAGTTCTTGTAGTTTTACTGTAATGTCAGTAATATTGTAATATTCCTCAACAGGCAATACATGAGATAAATAACATGATGATGTCCAGATGGAATGAATGTGAGTAATGGCCAAGAACAGCTGCTGATGATGAGGTTCAGCATACAATTCTGTCATATCTGTGTTGAAATTTGCATCTATCATGGCTTGTAAGGACTCCCAAATGTTTTCATAATTTGGTTTTATTATAAGCAAGTCTGGCCTATGTTGAAATCTAAAGGTGAAGCGCAACATCATCCGAGTGGACCACACACACGGAGCATGAGCACATCAGCGGTTTGAGCAATCACTTACTCTTCAATTACTTCTCAAATATTTGCTTTGTATTTTTTGTTTGTTTGTTTTTTCTTCTTCTTTTTCGGGCCCAAAGAATTTCTTAAACATCCTGCTCTCATATGTGCGTGTCCCAAAATGTTTCAGGAGCCGAATAAAAAGTGGAAAACTGGAAAAATTCTGTATCATCACAACTTAATAAACAAACACTGTTTAGAATGTATTTACATTTTCTGTTTGGTATAAATACAATGAAACCACAGTAATGAAGCTATTAAATCTAGACGTGACACTGTGTTGATCTCTTACCCACCACGTGCATCTCCACCGCCTGCGCAAACACTTTCAGAAGAGAGTCTGTGATTCTGGGTCAGACACTGGACTCTTGCCTGGGCTCCATGGCTTCCACTAATGTTAATTCGCTAGTGTCCAGTAATGTATATTTTAGAAACACCACTTTAAAACGAGTGCTCACACAAAGATTTTAAAATCTGAGCATTTTTCAGAGACAGAAGAAGAATATTGTGAGCATATGTGGACAGCCTCTTCAAATTTCAATGAATCATTGAGTTTTAAAGCTTTAATAGAGCCCAAGTAGATCAGAGAGAGAGCAGGGGTTCCCACCGCTTTATTTATTTGTGTTAAATCATTTTTTGTCACTATTTTGTGCAACCCAGGCCACATTTTGACAATACATTACGTCTCATGTTTCACCTTCCTAGTGAAAGGTCCAGTGAGTGATGCTAAAAGATGAATGTGACTCTTACGTTAAAAGGTTAATGCTGAATATAACGTAAAGCCTAAAACTAACCGATAGTGTTAAATGAAGCAAACGTGAATTTGCTGAAGCCATTTTAGCTTGCTCAAGTTAAGCTCTGTATGTTATTGATATCTTAGAAACCAGAGGTTGAAGTCACAAGTCAAGTCCTCTCAATAAGGGCCGGTATTTGACCCCTTAAATTGATTTCTAGGGGCATTTTATTTTCAACCTTGTCAGTATTTAATCTTAAAGGTGAATGCATTTACACTGCAATTACAACTGCATAAATAATGTCATGAGATTAATGTTTAAAATATAGAATTATGAATATAGAAAATATTTGATGAAATAATAATTTTTATAATTATTATATTAAAACCGCCAGTAGGTGGCGGAAAATCACCGTCTTAATGAGTGAGTCATAAACTGCGTCCCAATTCAGAGGCAGCATCCTTCGAAGGGCTCATTCATAAGCCGATTGCGTCATCGCGGCGTGACGAAGGCTCCTCTAAATGCGTCCTTCGTTTCCTGTGAAATGAAGGATTCAACAGATGGATCCTTCACGGCCTTGTCAACCCCAGAATTCACTGCACAGTGATGACTAGGGGTGGGACAAAATATCGATACAGCAATGTATCTTTGTCCTTCTCTGTGCGATATGAGAATCGATACGCTGGTGCCAAATATCAACACCAAAAGTGGGTCGCAAGACCAATCTAAGTGGGTTTGTCAAGACCCTCAAAGATTTAACTGGTCATGAACACATCCAGAAAGACAAATTCCCAATTACCCATTTATGATGTGTCCAGTGTAAGTGTCAAACTGTTGTAGTGCGTCATATCATAAATGTGTCAGATGTGTTCATTATAAGCAAGACGCTTGTGTCCGCTCTAGACAGTTTATGTTGGGCCTTTTATTGAAACTAAAGTACTTTACCTGCTGAGACATGCCTTCATAAGAGCTGTGTGTGTGATGTTTTAATGGGGAGGCGGGGTTTGTTTGCAGGGCTGTTTGAAATATGCTTTATGTTTGTAATTCCACTAGGTGCCACTAGAGTCTCAGAAAATATCTATCCATTAATTCTCAGAGCCACACCCACCTATTACATCATCACCATGGACCAATGATAGTACGAAGAAGTTTACCGGTCAGAGTGAACTTTTCCGGAAGTTCACATAAAGATATTGTTTGGCATCTGAAGACTTAGACTGCAACACAAGTGGTTTTTATTACCTTTATGCAGTGTTTTGGTCAGTTTTTGCAATAAACACCTGTGACTGCACATTTATTTGCCTGTTACGTGTTTCAGATAGTTGAGAAGTGGGTAGGTTTAGGGTAGAAGTAGGGTTAGGTGCTCCAAAATCTTTATAAAATCATTGCTACTTTTACAAATGCATGAAAATAATAAAATGTGTCTTGATATGATGCACAAGGCAAACAACTGAAAGCAATGAAGTACCCTAATATTGCACAGTTACGCTAAAGGGTGCGCACCCTGTACATTAAAAAGTTCCACCAAGGGCTCCTGACCAGCGTTCATACTGGCTGAATTATCGGCATCATTTATAATGAAATGGACTAGCATTTGTGACAGCTCAAAAAGTGAATAATATTGCTGGTTCATAGTTGTGAAATGTTCGAGGTTTGTAGAGTAAAAGCACCGATAGTTCAAACATTTTCATAATATTTAAATTGGTCATGATTATTATTTCATTTATTTAATACTGTTGTCTGAGGTCAACTTATGACGTTTGTGTGGTTTTTACATTCATAAACATCATAATGAATAATTAATAGCTATTTTCTGCCCTGGTTTTGAGGCTCTCTCCTGGAACGCTCTGTTTTTATGGGCGTGCCGCACTGAACACTTGGAAGTAAACCCCCACTGCTATGATTGGATAACAGTTCTGCATATTATAATGAGCTTTGGCTCCCCATCAGTACACGTGGGGAATTGTTTTGAAAACGTGTGGAAAAATGGCAACCAGAATGATTCGCCAATGCATGATCGAGTCTGATCCTGAATCGCAGGACAACGAATCAACAACACCTCAAATACAAAGGATACTCCAGCTGTGACAGCGTGGTAATTATCGTTAATTATGTTTATTCTAATGTATCTTACGTGATTCATAGTTGGACCCTTCTGTGACTGGTTAGACACGTACACATAATCAGTAGATATCAAACGTAACAATGCAAAACATCACATATAAAATACATTTTTTACTCACCTTGCACCTTTCCTGTCGGATCCAATACAGAAGACACAGCATTGTTTTTAATCTCATCCTGTCTGCAAATCCAGTCTCTTGTTTACTAAAGAATCCGCAATGAAACGAAGCGAACAAACGCACAATATCTTACGTGAGCTGGATCTTCAGTAAAAATAAAGTTCAACCGCATTGCTAATATTGGCGTCCGAAGGAAGCAACTGTGTTCTTCCACTGAAGGCACTGCACAATATCATGCATATTTATTGCTTGGTAGCTCAATCCGTTTTTTTTTAACCAATTTTTTTGGTTTTCTATTTATTATTTATGTCATGCATAAATCGGTGGGCGGAGCTACAGAATTAGACGTTGGTCTTCTTCTGTTGAGGCGGCATTTTGCTGCTCTCTAAAGTTTTCAGATATGAAACTTACAGGATATTCTAACTGTGCGTTCACACCGCCGCCGGCGAGAGCGTCAAACTTCGCTCTGGCCGCCCTGCCATCGACGCTGTAGAAAGATTCGTGGACGCGCTGCCGCTCTGACGTAGATCGAATGCTTGGTCTTTTTTGAAACGGCATTTAAAGGGGCTGCAAAGCAAACACTCATGTTGATCGGCGTTTGTGCAGACTAACCACAGGTAGGGTATAACCGTATAATATAACCTCATGAAATCATTTAAATGTGAAAGTTTAAAAAAAGCAGATCGATGGAAAGAACTTAACAATTATAGTTACATGTTTGCTAACGAAATAAACCAATTAAAAGCCATTTGTGTGGTGGATAAATAATGTTGCACGTCTTCTTATCAAACCCGCCGCACCAGCAGTGATCAACCTCCTCTATTTTGCTTGGGAACTAATGTGGTAGGAACCGAAGTTTACAGCACTGCGTTCTCTAGAATCATCTCAAGCGGAGCACTACTACATTCCCATTGGTTGCCGCCGGCTGCCGCCGAACCGCGTCATAGCTCATTACCATAAAGTTGACCTGACTTCAACTCTCCTTGACGCCCAAATCGTCCAAGACGCGCCGCGCCGCTCTCGCCGGAGCTCGCCGCCGGGCTCCCATTGAGAATGAATGACTTCCGGCCACTTTGACGCTCTCGCCGGCGGCGGTGTGAACGCACAGTTATAATACAATGACCTTTTATATATCACAAGCTCAAGGAAAAGTTCTCAATTCATCACCCCTTTAATTTGTGAAAACACTCTTTAAGCACTGTAATTGTTGTCAGGGAAAAGCCTTTACAGAAACACGGCAGTGTGAAAAAGCCCATCGACTGCACTTCTATCCGCTTGTGATGCTGATGGACAGGACTGAATGATCAGGCTGCGTTTAGAACTTCATTTAAGGCTGCTCTGAAGGCTGAGGCTGTGAAATCATAGGTTTTTGGTTAAATCATTTGTGCAGGATTATTGTAGATGACAGCAGATTTGCATAATGGCTGAAATGAATCATTTAACCTGTTTAGTAAGACAGTATTTCAGTGATATACTGAGTATTTCTCAGTATTAATCCACAGTCAAGCCTAACCCCTCACCACACAGGCTGAGCCGGGCACAAATAATTAATGGCGCTCCCTGTGAGAGGAGGTGTCCAGTATCGCTTCACCTGCCCACAGGATTCACCACAGAAATAAAGCTCCCTCTGTCACATTTGAAAACACACTTGCACACAGACATTATACCTGAAAGTGAGGATGGTCAAAATAGTGAATGAACAACAAGACAAACTCATGGATTTTTGCTGATTTTCGGTTGCCAGCTGAAATCACGTCTCCAGCAGCGACCCCAGCTCCTGTCAATGTTCCCATGAGTGTTGGCTGAGAGTGTGGGTTAAAATTGATTGTAAGTGTTACATTATTTAGGCAGGTTCTTACAGTTTAAGAGAGTTTCTTTGGTTACATTAGAAATGCTTTCATAGCAAAACAAGGGAATATTATACCTCACAGGGCCCCTGCGGACGGGCCGATATCTCTCAGCCGAAGACAGAGAGGGATCAGAATACTGCATGAAAACACACACACACACACACACACGTTTGTTTTTGTGAAATGTGAGGACATTCCATAGGCGTAATGGTTTTTATACCGTACAAACCGTATTTTCTATCCCCTTACACTGACCCTGAACCTACCCATCACACACACACACACACACACACACACACACACACACACACACACACACACACACACACACACACACACACACACACACACACACACACACACACACACACACACACACACACACACACACACACACACACACACACACACACACACACACACACACACACACACACACACTGCCCCTGCCCCTAAACCTAGCCCTCACAGGAGACTGTGCAGTTCACTTTCTGTGAAAAAAACCTCATTCTGTGTGATTTATAAGCATTTTGAAAAGTGAGGACATGGGGAACGTCCTCATATTTCACCCTCTTTTTGTAATACCTATGTCATACCCATGTCATTATACACATTTGTGTCCTGATATTTCACAAAAACATGCCCACACACACACACACACACACACACACACACACACACACACACACACACACACACACACACACACACACACACACACACACACACACACACACACACACACACACACACACACACACACACACACACACACACACACACATCGCCAGTGGCACAGGATATCAGCATATGCATATACACATGTAGTGAAGTGTATGCTGGCCATTTAGTTGTTCATATTTCAGAAGCACTTGGTTGGGTATTTGTTGAGATGGAGGATTTCGCTGAAGGGCCCCTGAGAGCCTGGGGTCGCACCAGTTGCACCGCCCTAAGGACAGCCCTGATTAAGTTTAAAGGGTTAGTTCACCCAAAAATGTAAATTGTGTCATTAATGACTGAGCCTCATGTGGTTGGACACCCGTCAGACCTCCGTTCATCTTCAGACACAAATGAAGATATTTTAGTGTAAAGCTGATGCTGAGAAAGGCTTCAGATAGGCCTCCATTGGCATTCAGTACATTTACACTCACAAGACCCATAAAAGGCACTAAAAACGTCGTTACAAGGTCCATCTCACCACAGTGACTCTACAATAATTTTACGATGCGACGACAATAGTTTTTGTGCGAAAAAAAAATCAAAATAACACCTTTATCCAACTTGTTCTTGTCTTCCGTGTGTGTCTCCACGACGCATGCGTGAGAATATGACGCAGATCCGGCGTTCGGACACATGACCCAGAAGAGATTTGTTTACGAGCAGAGGAAGACGCGCGTATCTCAGCTGTTGAATTCTACACTGATCGTGCTTTAGGTCTCGCTGTAGTTCTCAAAATGGGGCTTAAGTGAGCATTTCATGGATTCCCGAACGCCGGATCTAGCCTTTCTCAGCCATCAGCTTTACACTAAAATATCTTCATTTGTGTTCCAAAGATGAACGGAGGTCTGACGGGTGTCCAACCACATGAGGGTGAGTAATTAATGACAGAATTTACATTTTTGGGTGAACTAACCCTTTAAGAATGTAGTAAACGTTGTTTGTACGGGAAGAAGGAGGCGGGAACCGGCGGACATTCAAAATGTTTAATCAAAATAAAGACAAAAATAAAATGGCGGCGGCAGCCCCTCACGGACGACTGCAGCGAACACAAAATAAAACATAACACAAAATCCAGGCCTGGTCCTCTCTCGTCCCTCACTGTCGTCGCTCCTCTTTTATACTCCCTCACTCCTCCGCAAGGGCCGAGATCGCTGCGGCTCGCAGCTGGCGCTCATCCTCTCTGATGAGCGCCGCCTCGTCCCGCCCTCACGGTCCCTCGGCCTCGCTGCTCGCCACAAAGAACAAAAGCCCCTGCTGTGTGTTGCTCTGAAACATGCATGCGTGTGAAGACACCTCACATTAGTACATAACTACACAAATATGGCCCCCGATGTACCACCGGAACTAATCTTGCAACACGGATTGTGTTCCTGATATTGTCATAAAGAGAAGCCGCACTTTGTGTCGCATGGCTCGTCCAGAACAGGTTCAGTGGCAGGGATCCAGAGTCATTCGATGTTGATGCTGTTTGTCCATTAGCAGATTTCCCGTGCTTTATTGATGGCGATGGCCCAAGCTCATTAGAAGGAGGTTGAGGTTCATTAGCAGCTGCAGGTGGTCTGGCTCCACCTGTTTTTGCTGTTGTTGGTTTTGGTATATATATATATATCTTTTAACATATATTAAAGCTACACTGTGTGATATTTTCCTCCATCTAGTGGTGAACTGGTTTATGACCATCCAGTGAATGTTAGTTTCTGTTCCTCTCAATTCCGATTTCGTTTTAACTCCTACGGTGGCTGATTTAGTCCAAGATTAACATGGCTTCCAGCTCGACCTCGTCCACATTGGACACGGAGCCATCGAGTGTTAAAACGCCAAAGGCCAAGCTTGAATTTACGGGAATGTCCCTCTTTGGCTAATGTACTTTCAAGATGGAGGAGCAACATGGCGACCCGCATTCGAACCCTCACCCGTATGTGTTTACAATGGCATATTATAAACTTACAAGAATACTTTATTACTTGAAAGAAGTAAATATACATTAATGAGCACATATATTTTTGAAAGAACTAAGTGTTTTTAGCTAAGAATAAACTAAAAAAGTTACACAGTGTAGCTTTAATAATAACAAATTAGTTGAATTCACACCATATCACAAAAGAAATCAGAATATTCAAATCCCAGACAAGAAATCAAATAATACTGTGAAAGGGGATGTGATAGTTGGGGTGTGCATCTTTGGGTAGACGGCAAATCGATTTGACTCATGATTCAAACGTCTTTGATTTGATTCAAGAATGATTTGATTCAATTCACAATTAGATTTGTTTAGAGTCGATTCAATTTCAATTAATGATTCGATTCTGTATTTGTTAAATGCCTTCATAGGATTATTTAAATGCTTCCCATAAATGTGTCAGGTAAGAAAAAGAAAATGTCAAACTTAAGGTTGTTTATTGCACCAGCTTAAAGGTGCAGTGTGTAGTATTTATGAGGATCTAGTGACAGAAATGCAATATAACATTCATAACTATGATTTCAGTGGTGTATAAAGACCTTACATAATGAACCGTTGTGTTTTTATTACCTTAGAATGAGCTGTTTCAATGTACACACACCGCCGGTCCCTTACACTGAAGACGCCATTTTGTGCCGTCATGTTTCTACAGTAGCCCTAAACGGACAAACTTCTCTACAGAGCGCTAGCTACTCTCTGCTTTGTCCTGTGTGGGCCACCGTAGCTTCTCTAAGTGTTTCGAAAGGGAGGCGTGAGCGTTGGGTTATTGTAATTTACAACCTCACCACTAGATGCCGCTTAAATTTACACACTGCGCCTTAAAGGGTTAGTCAAAAATGGAGGGAAAAAAAATCATAATTTACTCACCCTCATGTCATTCCAAACCCATAAGACTTTAGTTCATCTTCAAAACACATCTGAGAGATTTCTGTCCCTCCATTGACAGTCCACGCAACGACCACTTTAATCGCTTCAAAAAGTACATAAAGAGATTGTAAAACTAATGATTGTGTGCTGGCTTGAAGAGTGAGAACAAACCTCATTGGTTCTTGCATCTGATCATTAACTCTGATCATCGTTGTGTTGTCATTACTCACCTGTGTTTTTGCTCAAATAAAGCCTTGTGTTATCACTTATCCATCTTTCTTGAGTCTGCTATATCCTGACATCAACTACATAATTATTTAATTTAGAAAACAGAAAAAGCTGTTGTTTAAACCACTTTAATGCAGTCATATGATCTGAAGTCGTGTTGATCTGCCTTTTCATCAATGCAGAAATGATCTCTGAAAATACCTCAAGGCAAGGGTCAAGAGCCCAACACAAGTAAACACTGATCATCATAATGGTAACTAAACTTATTTTCAACCAAGCATCAACATCTATACCTGTTATTCTAAACAAGAACTTCTGTATACGAATGGCAAAAGTAAAGTCAAACTGGTTAGTCATAATCTTTCATCTCAATCTGTGGCTGGAAGTCATTTGTAGTTCTTGGAATGTTACAAATCAACGCTCATAAAATGTTCAGTAGTTCATTAAGTTTGTAAGAATCTTTCAGCAATACCATAACCTTTTAAAAAAACCTTCCACTAACATTAAACTGAGAGTTTGGAAAACTTTCTTAGAGCAAAAATGTGTTAGCTGGGCTCCGGTTTCCCCCACAATCCAAAAACTTCTTGTTGTTTTTTTCAAAACATTGAAAAAATTATAAAAAGAAGAATAATTGTGGGAAACAATAGAGCTCTTTTTGGTGCATGGTAGTAATATCGGCCATTAATGTACTACTACGAGCTTTTTTGGGGTAAATGTGTCCCTTTAGGGTTCTGGCCCAGGTTAGCTGTTCAACCCATGATAGTACAATGTGTGCCCATTTCTGTTTTATTGGATGTTTTTCAACAGTATTGAAGGAGTTTCCATGTATGCTGAGCATTTGTTGGCTTCTTTTCCACCTCTGTGTTTAATATGTAGTAACCTGTTTTATAAAAGCCATAAGACAATCATTGCTGTGCTACTGTATTTTGTGAGTACATGGCCACAGAAACCCAAAACCTGCTCCTTGCATCCCGAGACCCAGGTTGTCACTAAATGATGTGTTGAAATTTTAATTCTCTGATCACATTAAGTGCTCTGAGAAGACAAAATCTGAACAGAGGATCTTGGCAGTGTCATCTTTTTTTCTGGAGAGAGATAGACAGTGGCCTGTAAAGTGTGTTATTGTGGTGTCTTGTGTCACCCTGCACATTTAGATGATGAAGGTTGAGGCATTTATACACCACCAAACTGAACGTTTAACTGGATTAGCAATGAAACATCATCAAAATGCACATATTTTAAGTAAGATTTGGTATTTACTATTATACTATTTTTCTATTTCTATTTTATTTACATTACCATTTTAAAGTTAGGAGTCATGAGAGGACTGAACTGAATTGACAACTTCAATCTTTTTTGGTGTCACAGACAATTCAATCAAAACTATTCTGTCTTCTGCTCGAGTTTAACTTAAAGAGCACCTATCATGGAATTTAGAAATTTACCTTTCATGTAGTGTGTAACATAGATCTAAGTGAACAAAAACATCCTGTGATAGCTTGAAATATGACCGTATATATAGTTATTTTCTTTCAAAAGTAAGAGTCGACTCGGAGTCATTTTTAAGAATCGTTAGAAGACCGAAGCTTTTTCTCTGACTAGTTGACGTCAACTTGTCAAGTTATTTGAATACGATACGCCCACTTATTGCGCTCCAATACGCCAGTGAAAACTAGAAAACATCATGGCCACGAGACGCCAGTGAAAACTAGAAAACATCATGGAGACGAGACGCTGTGTTCTGAAGTGCGACTCAAAAGCAAACTTCTTTCATCTGCCCAAGGATGAGCATTTGAAGACTAAGTGGCTTGAAGACAAACCATACATCGTCGCGATTGTGTGTTTATTAGTCGTCAAATGTATGTTTCGCGATCTCAGGAAGCTTTTATTATGGACTTCTATTATGGCACATGGTTCTTCTTCGTCTGTCTGTACATGGACTACATGTGCACAGAGCGCCCTCCGGCTGCCAGTATGAATTGAAAACAACACATAAGAGATTCAATCGCTCATGATTAGGCTATATCTGCGCATTTTGAGGAAGTATTGAATAAAAAATACTCCTCTGTTTAGAAATTTCACACAGACATATGAGAATCTATCAATATGCTCCTCATATGCACACTTTTGAACTAAAAGCCCTGAGGGATGTTGATTTGTCGCGAGTCTTCGTGAGGAGAATAGAGGAGTTATTTTATGAATGAGATCAGCTGAGGCTCATATTACAATCAAACAGTACCGACGCGGTTTTCATATTCATAACTCCTGACACATATTAACAAATTACTGTCACTATAAGACTTTGATGGGCGCTCCGTTTCCGAAAATATCTGCACAGACTAAACCAATCACAACTGACTGGGTCATCGGACCAATCAGCGCAGATTAGCGTCACGTAAAGGCGGGGTTTTGAAAAGTGAATCACTAAAGGAATCATTTGAGAATCGCTGTCAAAACAGGTAAAAATAAATGCATATTATAAGAAAACTAAAGTCTTTTTTGTCATTGCATGCATGCAAAACTGTTGTTGGGGACTTCTAAAACAATATTTGGAACATTTTAAATGCCATGATAGGTGCTCTTTAAGGAACCCTCTTGGCCTGTATTGGCCTGTAAGCTCATACCTGTTGGCTGCTTTTCCACCTCAACTCCTCTTTAAAAAACAATAATAATATTTATAATGTAGGTTACACTTCAGTCTTCTCTGGTTTAAATCAGATGTCATTCACACTGTAGTGACCAGCAAGTAAACAGGAGGACCACATGTGGAAAAGTTTCACTTAATGTGTTTGGGATTCTGTTGACATCACAGAAGATGTCTTTTGCCTCAGATAAGACAACACCATCTATCGTGAAGAACAAACAGGGATGGGGCTGACTTTAACACAGCCCAATCACAGGAACTGCTTAGTTCTCCCTCGTTCTTATCCACAAGTGTGAATGATCTCCAAGGGAAAAAAGGTTTTGCAAGGACACTACACAAAACTGACACTATTTCCATATCTATATGTGCTTAATGAGTACTGTTTATGACACAACACTGTATACAAACTTATCTGTTAAAGGGATAGTTCACTCAAGTCATCCTAGGTGTATATGAATTTCTTATTTCAGACAAATAAAATTGATTATATTAAAAATGTCCTGGCTCTTCAAAGCTTTATAATGGCAGTGAATGTTTATGTCGTTTTTGAAATCCATTAAAGTGCATCTATCTATCTATCTATCTATCTATCTATCTATCTATCTATCTATCTATCTATCTATCTATCTATCTATCTATCTATCTATCTATCTATCTATCTATCTATCTATCTATCTATCTATCTATCTATCTATCTATCTATCTATCTATCTATCATAAAAGTGCATCTATCCATCATAAAAGTGCATCTATGCATTATAAAAGTACATCTATCCATCATAAAAGTACATCTATCCATCATAAAAGTACATCTGTCCATCATAAAAGTACATATATCCATCATATAACTGCTCCACACGGCTCTGAAGCGAAGTGGCACATTTTTGTGAGAAAAATATCCATATTTAAAACTTTATGGACTAAATTAACCAGCTTCCAGCAGTCAGCAGTACGCGTTGACTTTCATCGGCCTCATCTCCTCTTCTCCGTTATTATCGATCTCTCAGCTCCACCTCAAGCCTCCAAGCCTCTGACTCCACCTCGGCCCTCTGACCCATCGGCTCCACCTTGGCTCAATACTCCCTTGGCTCCATCATGGACAGCCATCCCTGAGGCTCCGCAGAGCTCCCCGTCCCTCTGGCTCCACCTTGGTCCACCGTCCCTCTGGCTCCACCTTGGTCCATCGTCCCTCTGGCTCCACCTTGGTCCATCGTCCCTCTGGCTTCACCTTGGTCCATCGTCCCTCTGGCTCCACCTTGGTCCATCATCCCTCTGGCTCCACCTTGGTCCATCATCCCTCTGGCTTCACCTTGGTCCATCGTCCCTCTGGCTCCACCTTGGTCCATCATCCCTCTGGCTCTACCTTGGTCCATCGTCCCTCTGGCTCCACCTTGGTCCATCGTCCCTCTGGCTCCACCTTGGTCCATCGTCCCTCTGGCTCCACCTTGGTCCATCGTCCCTCTGGCTTCACCTTGGTCCACCGTCCCTCTGGCTCCACCTTGGTCCATCATCCCTCTGGCTCCACCTTGGTCCATCGTCCCTCTGGCTCCACCTTGGTCCATCGTCCCTCTGGCTTCACCTTGGTCCATCGTCCCTCTGGCTCCACCTTGGTCCATCGTCCCTCTGGCTCCACCTTGGTCCATCGTCCCTCTGGCTTCACCTTGGTCCACCGTCCCTCTGGCTCCACCTTGGTCCATCATCCCTCTGGCTCCACCTTGGTCCATCGTCCCTCTGGCTTCACCCTGGTCCATCGTCCCTCTGGCTCCACCTTGGTCCATCATCCCTCTGGCTTCACCTTGGTCCATCATCCCTCTGGCTCCACCTTGGTCCATCGTCCCTCTGGCTCCACCTTGGTCCATCGTCCCTCTGGCTTCACCTTGGTCCATCGTCCCTCTGGCTCCACCTTGGTCCATCGTCCCTCTGGCTCCACCTTGGTCCATCATCCCTCTGGCTCCACCTTGGTCCATCGTCCCTCTGGCTTCACCCTGGTCCATCGTCCCTCTGGCTCCACCTTGGTCCATCGTCCCTCTGGCTCCACCTTGGTCCATCGTCCCTCTGGCTTCACCTTGGTCCACCGTCCCTCTGGCTCCACCTTGGTCCATCGTCCCTCTGGCTCCACCTTGGTCCATCGTCCCTCTGGCTCCACCTCGGACTTCCGAGTTGGCAGCTTCTCCTCGTCCCTTCACCCCTCTGGCTCTGCTGGGCTCCTTCTTCTCTCCGGTTCCACCACTGTCCTCTCACCTACCATCTCTGCCCTGGCTCCCTCCCACCTTTAATCTCCTCCCTGGTCATCATCTCCTTGGAGTCTTCCTCTGCTTGTTCCTCGTCCTCCTCCAGAGCTCCCAAGCCCTCCTTCCTTCCTTCCTTCCTTCCTTCCTTCCTTACTGAGTTTGGACTGTGTTTTACAGCACGAGGACACAATTTACTAGGAGTGGGGAGTTATGTCACGGTCATGTTCTGTTTCTGTGTTTGGTTTTAGTCATAGTTTTCATTGTCTCTGTTTTGCCTTAGTTTGAGTCACTCATTAGTTGTCATGGTTTCAGATTAGTCCTCATCTTTTTCTTACTCCGTTGATTCTCATCCTTCATCTATTTAAGCCTTCATTTCTCCTCTGTCCTTTGTCTTGGCTGAAATTTATTATTTTCCTTTTATCACTGTAAAGCTGCCGTGAAACAATCTGTATTGTATAAAGTGCTGTATAAGTAAAGGTGACTTGACTTTTTGTTATACTTTTTGTTTCTGGATTGTGTTGTAGATCTCTTTTTGTGTTTATTAAAGGATATATTTATCATTCAGTCTGTGTCACACATCTCTCGTCATTTGTATTATACAGCTGAGCCAATATTTGTATCTGTATTATGATAAAACCGGAAGTGGAAGTGACTAAAATTACACGAGAAGCCATTTTATATGTAATTCAATTCCCTTCATAGTTTTCATTGAACAATTATGCCTCGTATAACACAAAAGTACTATTTTTTATTATAATTATAAAGTTTCTTTATCTTCTAAAAATTATAAAATCTAAAATAATAATACATCTTTATCTCTCTATATAAAATAGCTGATTAGAGAACATGGAAGTTGAAAGAAAAAATATTCAGTATTTCAGTTTCAGTATATAAAACCTGAACAATTTATAAAGAATATGTTATAAATACATTTTCATTTAATTTCTAAAGATGTAATTTCTACCGTACACAATAGAGTCTCCTAACCATTTCTTAATTTACATGTACTCTATGGAATAAGAAAAAACAGACAGACAATCACAATCATTTATTCCAAAAATGGCAAAAGCAGAACAAAAGTAGTTTAAATCATGATGTATTGCATTCAATATGCTCTCTAGAACATGAATATAGTGTTGTGTGAGGTACAGAGTGGAGTTTAAATGGTTAATCCCTGAAAATGTTATCCTGCTTGCTTGAATAATCTGAAATATGGCATGCTTGAGGCAGCAAATTTAGAATTTGAACACAATTATGTCCTGCAGCAACCTAAATAAAAATCACATAAGCAAAAGACAGAAATTCTAATCATTGATTTTCTTTTTTACATTATGGAATCCTCTGAAATGACTTTAAAATGGCACCAGAAGACACACTGAATACAATGAAATGTTATAATTTCAAATGTGGCAACTGTATTAAATAAATGTGATTGCATTGAACATATAATTAATCCACAAGAGAATAAACCATTTATGTGTTCATTTGTAAATGATTTCTTTTTTAGATGCTGTCAGTATTGCATGTTTCAGTGTCTATGCAAATGTAAGTAAATGTATGTGCTAGAAGCACACTTTCCATAAAACACAAATGAATACCCATGAGATCATGTTGCAAACACACACACACACACACACATTTCTGCAGACAATAGCAAATCTGACAGTGTAATCCTGCCGTGAGCATTAACACAGGAAATCCCAATTGATGTGTCCACACAAAAAACAATAACTGACAGAGGACAGCTGTGTGTGTGTGTGTGTGTGTGGCTGGGGAATACAAACATAAATCTTTTTTCAACAATCTATTTTCCATCATAGCTATTCACAGGGGACGTCTCAAAGTGCTCTTTAGCTTTTCTGTCAATGGCTGTCCCCATCCATCAGTTTCATAGAGAATTATTCCCCAGATCGATGGGATCACCAGCGCTCAGCACTATTAGGGCTAATAGGAAGACGTGTGTGTGTGTGTGTGTGAAGCTGTCACACACTCATCGCAGCTGATTTACATCTAATTATACATGACACTGCAGTATGTTCGTACTCAAGCATATGATTAGCATTACATAATAAAGACTATACTTGATAATTATAGGTGTAATTCCACTTTTTGATAATTCTTTTGCCTGATAATGAACATATATAATAATTAAATGACAATTTTTAGTACACAGAGATCTAGAACAAAAGGAGGGTAGCTATTCAACCTTTAGTCATCTCTAAAATACAGATATCCTGCAATCTTCAGAGAAAACACAAAGCAACAAATGTTCCAGTCTGACTAGATGAATAACCTTAACTAGGTCATTTCAGAATATTTAGTGTCCATTACAAACCCGTGACAGGGGTATTCAGGTCAGATAATGCAGCTATGAAGAGAAGCTGAATGCGTAATTGTTCTCAATGAAAGATTTATGAATGAAATTGGGAAGAGGCGTCGAGTGGGCCAGAGATCAAATTCATAAATCAAACGACAATACATTTACATTACGCCTGCTCAAATGGACACGCGTTCTTTAGAAGTGAGCATTTAATTTGCACCAGAGCGAGGTAAATTAAGTAGGCATAATTATGCCTATCTTCCACTCAAGCATTGTTTCACATGAATCTTTTAGCAAGGCAACCATTAGCTACAAACTAATGCCAGAGACACCTAAGCAAACTGAATTATTCAATCTGTCAGCGAATATCCCATTACCTTCTACTTATGAATACTTGATTTTATTTTGTATAATTGACCAGGCTTGTTTGTCAGACAGGGTTTGATCTGTCTATCAGCATTTGAGTGGATGTATGAAAGTCTTTATTTTCAACAATATTTTCAATTAACATTTATTTTGTGAAATGTTTGACTTAAAAGTGTTCATGCTCCAAAGAAAAATCGGTGCCTTAATATTAGTGTAAATACTGTATGCATTAAAGTGTATTTCAATGTTCGGAATGTAAATAAACATTAAACCTAGTGCTATTTCTACAACCCCAAATCAGAAAAAGTTGGGACAGTATTGAAAACGCAAATAAAAAAAAAGAAGTGATTTCTAAATTTACTTTGACTTGTATTTCATTGCAGACAATATGAACACAAAATATTTCATGTTTTGTCTGGTCAACTTCATGTCATTTGTAAATATTAGGGTGTAACGATTCATCTACTACATCGATGTATCGATTTATTTTCCTATGATCGAACTACATCGATCTGTGCTCGGCAAGTTGGCCTTCCGGACGACATATATCGATCTAACATCGTTTTAAAAGGTAATCAATCGATTGTATCGATCATAGGAAATAACGTATTGGATTTAAGCACGTCAGACTTTATAAGGATGTTTTTTCTTAGCACTTTTAATGATATAGGCGTTAAACGTTACTCGATTCAGTCTGCCTATCTGTGACATCATCGCAACGCACCAGCAGCAGCGCTCATTGAAAGGAATGGGATTGTGTCGCTTTGTCGCTGCGTGTTGCTGGCGGTGTGAACAGGGCTTGAGAAAACAAAACATAGCATGGCGGATGGCAGAGGAGAAGCCAACGAGCGAGAAATGATCAAGCCACCAAGAGAAAGAGCTACCTGTACTTACAACCCTTGCTTGTTACCTGTGCATTCCTGACACCAGTGCGCCAGCAGAGCGAGTTTTAGTACAGCTGGCGACATAGTGAACGCACAGAGAAGTGTTCTGCGGTCAGATCATGTTGATATTTTTGAAAAAGAAATCTGTAGAGTCATTGAAGAGTAGTTGGTTACATTTTATCTTATGTTAAATATTGTTTATTTATTAAACTGAGAGTAGTAGCAGGTTCAGCCAGTTTATTCAACCTGAAGAAATGTTGGTTGCACTTTATTTTTTATATTAATATTGTATTTGTATTATTTTAATGTTGAAAAACAACAGCAAAAGTAGCAGGTAAACCTACTATTAATTAAATCTGAAGAGAAGTTAGTTGCACTTTATTTTTGATATTAATATTAGGGTTGGATAACAAAAGCAGAAGGAGCAGGTTAACCTACTGTTGAAATGTTGGTTGCACTTACTGTGCTTTTATTGAAAATGTATTGAATATTGAAAATGAGAGAAGAAAAGGTTAACTTCCTGTTAATTCAACCTAAACTGTCGGTTGCACTTTATTCAAATAAAATTTTAATGCATTTGCCATTAATTGTTGTTTACTTGTTTGTTTATATCCATAATTAATTGATACCTGATTCCCTTACAAGAAACAACAGGAATCTAGGAAACTTCACCTGCACTGACCAGTATCCAGATATTTATTTCAGTCACACAATTTTTGGCTAAAAAGTTACTGAATCGATTTCAAGTCACTGAATCGTTTCGGATCGTATCGTTCTAAATGAACCAATATCGTCCTTGAATCGTATCGACAACCTCAAATCGTGATATGAATCGTATCGTTGTTAAAACGAATCGTTACACCTCTAGTAAATATGCATCCTTTCCTGTCATTCAGACCTGCAACACATTTCAAAAAAAGTTGGGACAGTAAAGCATTTACCACTTTGTAATGTTGCCATTCCTTTTCACAACACTTAAAAGACGTTTAGGGACTGAAGACACCAAGTGATGAAGTGTTTCAGGTGTAATTTTGTCCCATTCTTCCTGCAAACAAGTCTTAAGGTGGGCAACAGTTCGGGCTCTTCCACACATTCTCTATTGGAGACAGGTCGGGACTGAGGCAGGCCAGTCAAGTACCCGAACCCTCTTCCTCCACAGCCAGGACTGCAGAATGTGTGCAGAATGTGCTTTTGCATTGTCTTGTTGAAATATGCATGGACGTCCCTGGAAAAGATGTCTTCTTGAAGGCAGCATATTATGCTCCAAAATCTCTATGTACTTTTCAGCATTAATGGAGCCTTCACAGAAGTGCAAGTTACCTTTGCCAAGGGCACTGACACAACCCCATACCATGACACACCCTGGCTTCTGGACTTGTTGCTGGTAACAGTCTGGATGATCCTTTTCTTCTTTGGTCCGGAGCACACGGCGTCCATTCCTCCCAAAAAATACCTCAAATACTGCTTCATCTGAGCACAGTACACGTTTCCACTGTGTGATGGTCCATCCCAGATGCCTCCGAGCCCAGAGAAGTCGACGGCGCTTCTGGACACTGTTAACATAGGGCTTCCTTTTGGCACAGTACAGTTTAACTGGCATTTGTGGATGTAACTACGTATTGTGGTACTTGACAAAGGTTTGCCAAAGTAGTCCTGAGCCCATGTGGTGATATGGCTTCTAGATGATGACGATTCTTGATGCAGTGCCGCCTGAGGGATCGGAGATCACGGTTGTTCAGCTTAGGCTTGCGCCCTTGTCCTTTACGCACTGAAATTCCTCCAGATTCCTTGAATCTTTTAATTATGTTATGCACTGTTGAATGTGAAATATCCAAATCTCTTCCTATCTTTCTTTGAGGAACATTGTTTTTAAACATTTCAACAATTTTCTCACGTATTTGTTGGCAAACTGCCGATCCTCTGCCCATCTTTGCTCCTAAAGGATTAGACTTTTCTTGGATGCTGCTTTTGTACCAAATCATAATTACAATCACCTGTTGACATCACCTGTTTCAAATCACATCATTATTTAACCATTTTACCTCATTACTAGCCCTAAATTGCTCCTGACCCAACTTTTTTTTTAAATGTGAATGACAGGAAAGGATGCATATCTACAAATGACATGACGTTGACCAGACAAAACATGAAATATTTTGTGTTCATATTGTCTGCAATGAAATACAAGTTTAGAAATCACTTCTCTTTTTTTTAATTTGCGTTTTCCATACTGTCCCAACTTTTTCTGATTTGGGGTTGTAGCAATCAGACTTGTTATTGAATCTAATATTAAATGCAACAAAGGTGTCATATTTTCTTTAATGCAAGTATTCCCTTTCAAAATTAAGTGTTCAAAAGGTAGTAGAAAACTAACTTACCCACACCACCACACATGTCCCTAACTCTACCCTTAAACTTACCCACACCACCACACCTGTCCCTAACTCTACCCTTAAACTTACCCATACCACCACACCTGTCCCTAACTTTACCCTTAAACTTACCCCCACCACCACACCTGTCCCTAACTCTACCCTTAAACTTACCCACACCACCACACCTGTCCCTAACTCTACCCTTAAACTTACCCATACCACCACACCTGTCCCTAACGCTACCCTTAAACTCACCCACACCACCACACCTGTCCCTAACTCTACCCTTAAACTTACCCACACCACCACACCTGTCCTTAACTCTACCCTTAAACTTACCCACACCACCACACCTGTCCATAACTCTACCCTTAAACTTACCCACACCACCACACCTGTCCCTAACTCTACCCTTAAACTTACGCACACCACCACACCTGTCCCTAACTCTACCCTTAAACTTACCCACACCACCACACCTGTCCCTAACTCTACCCTTAAACTTACCCACACCACCACACCTGTCCCTAACTCTACCCTTAAACTTACCCACACCACCACACCTGTCCCTAACTCCACCCTTAAACTTACCCACACCACCACACCTGTCCCTAACTCTACCCTTAAACTTACCCATACCACCACACCTGTCCCTAACTCTACCCTTAAACTTACCCACACCACCACACCTGTCCCTAACTCTACCCTTAAACTTACCCACACCACCACACCTGTCCCTAACTCTACCCTTAAACTTACCCACACCACCACACCTGTCCCTAACTCCACCCTTAAACTTACCCACACCACCACACCTGTCCCTAACTCTACCCTTAAACTTACCCATACCACCACACCTGTCCATAACTCTACCCTTAAACTTACCCATACCACCACACCTGTCCCTAACTCTACCCTTAAACTTACGCACACCACCACACCTGTCCCTAACTCTACCCTTAAACTTACCCACGCCACCACACCTGTCCCTAACTCTACCCTTAAACTTACCCACACCACGAAACCTTAAACTTACGCACACCACCACACCTGTCCCTAACTCTACCCTTAAACTTACCCACGCCACCACACCTGTCCCTAACTCTACCCTTAAACTTACCCACACCACGAAACCTTAAACTTACCCACACCACCACACCTGTCCCTAACTCTACCCTTAAACTTACCCACACCACCACATCTGTCCCTAACTCTACCCTTAAACTTACCCACACCACCACACCTGTCCATAACTATACCCTTAAACTTACCCACACCACCACACCTGTCCCTAACTCTACCCTTAAACTTACCCACACCACCACACCTGTCCCTAACTCTACCCTTAAACTTACCCACACCACCACACCTGTCCCTAACTCTACCCTTAAACTTACCCACACCACCACACCTGTCCCTAACTCTACCCTTAAACTTACCCACACCACCACACCTGTCCCTAACTCTACCCTTAAACTTACCCACACCACCACACCTGTCCCTAACTCTACCCTTAAACTTACCCACACCACCACACCTGTCCCTAACTCTACCCTTAAACTTACCCACGCCACCACACCTGTCCCTAACTCTACCCTTAAACTTACCCACACCACCACACCTGTCCCTAACTCTACCCTTAAACTTACCCACACCACCACACCTGTCCATAACTATACCCTTAAACTTACCCACACCACCACACCTGTCCCTAACTCTACCCTTAAACTTACCCACACCACCACACCTGTCCCTAACTCTACCCTTAAACTTACCCACAACACCACACCTGTCCCTAACTTTACCCTTAAACTTACCCACACCACCACACCTGTCCCTAACTCTACCCTTAAACTTACCCACACCACCACACCTGTCCCTAACTCTACCCTTAAACTTACCCACACCACCACACCTGTCCCTAACTCTACCCTTAAACTTACCCACACCACCACACCTGTCCCTAACTCTACCCTTAAACTTACCCACACCACCACACCTGTCCCTAACTCTACCCTTAAACTTACCCACACCACCACACCTGTCCCTAACTCTACCCTTAAACTTACCCACGCCACCACACCTGTCCCTAACTCTACCCTTAAACTTACCCACACCACCACACCTGTCCCTAACTCTACCCTTAAACTTACCCACACCACCACACCTGTCCCTAACTCTACCCTTAAACTTACCCACACCACCACACCTGTCCCTAACTCTACCCTTAAACTTACCCACACCACCACACCTGTCCCTAACTCTACCCTTAAACTTACCCACACCACCACACCTGTCCATAACTATACCCTTAAACTTACCCACACCACGAAACCTTAAACTTACCCACACCACCACACCTGTCCCTAACTCTACCCTTAAACTTACCCACACCACCACATCTGTCCCTAACTCTACCCTTAAACTTACCCACACCACCACACCTGTCCATAACTATACCCTTAAACTTACCCACACCACCACACCTGTCCCTAACTCTACCCTTAAACTTACCCACACCACCACACCTGTCCCTAACTCTACCCTTAAACTTACCCACAACACCACACCTGTCCCTAACTTTACCCTTAAACTTACCCACACCACCACACCTGTCCCTAACTCTACCCTTAAACTTACCCACACCACCACACCTGTCCCTAACTCTACCCTTAAACTTACCCACACCACCACACCTGTCCCTAACTCTACCCTTAAACTTACCCACACCACCACACCTGTCCCTAACTCTACCCTTAAACTTACCCACACCACCACACCTGTCCCTAACTCTACCCTTAAACTTACCCACACCACCACACCTGTCCCTAACTCTACCCTTAAACTTACCCACGCCACCACACCTGTCCCTAACTCTACCCTTAAACTTACCCACACCACCACACCTGTCCCTAACTCTACCCTTAAACTTACCCACACCACCACACCTGTCCATAACTATACCCTTAAACTTACCCACACCACCACACCTGTCCCTAACTCTACCCTTAAACTTACCCACACCACCACACCTGTCCCTAACTCTACCCTTAAACTTACCCACAACACCACACCTGTCCCTAACTTTACCCTTAAACTTACCCACACCACCACACCTGTCCCTAACTCTACCCTTAAACTTACCCACACCACCACACCTGTCCCTAACTCTACCCTTAAACTTACCCACACCACCACACCTGTCCCTAACTCTACCCTTAAACTTACCCACACCACCACACCTGTCCCTAACTCTACCCTTAAACTTACCCACACCACCACACCTGTCCCTAACTCTACCCTTAAACTTACCCACAACACCACACTTGTCCCTAACTCTACCCTTAAACTTACCCACACCACCACACCTGTCCCTAACTCTACCCTTAAACTTACCCACGCCACCACACCTGTCCCTAACTCTACCCTTAAACTTACCCACGCCACCACACCTGTCCCTAACTCTACCCTTAAACTTACCCACACCACCACACCTGTCCCTAACTCTACCCTTAAACTTACCCACACCACCACACCTGTCCCTAACTCTACCCTTAAACTTACCCACACTACCACACCTGTCCCTAACTCTACCCTTAAACTTACCCACACCACCACACCTGTCCCTAACTCTACCCTTAAACTTACCCACACCACCACACCTGTCCCTAACTCTACCCTTAAACTTACCCACACCACCACACCTGTCCCTAACCCTACCCTTAAACTTACCCACACCACCACACCTGTTCCTAACTCTACCCTTAAACTTACCCACACCACCACACCTGTCCATAACTCTACCCTTAAACTTACCCACACCACCACACCTGTCCCTAACTCTACCCTTAAACTTACCCACACCACCACACCTGTCCCTAACTCTACCCTTAAACTTACCCACACCACCACACCTGTCCATAACTCTACCCTTAAACTTACCCACACCACCACACCTGTCCCTAACTCTATCATATCCCACCTCAATATCAGTAAAAGTGTTTTGCAATATAATAAGAACACAATAAGTAAATTGTACCTATTTTTTTTATGTAAGTACATAGTAGTTAAGGCCACCTGATTTAAAGCGGTACTGATAAAACTACACCCATAGCACATTATAAATCTTTCACAAACACACATAGAGATATAGTCACTGGCATTTGCTATAGATTGATGAAAATGACTTCCAAAGTGTTTATTTCTCCTAATACCCCTGAAAGAAGCGTTTGCACTCAGGAGATATTTGATCGGAATGAGGGAAACTGATGGAGCAACTGATTAATTGGAATTTAATCCATCAGTCACCAAAGCATCAGCCACATCATTTACATTCCAAACAATCAGCTGATGGACCAATAGGACGTGGGGTATTAATACGCACCAGTCAATATGATACCACAGAGCTGTCACGTACCTTATTGACAAGCACAATGGCTCTTTTAATCCTGCCTTGATCAAATTGCATATATTTCAGGGTTTCCACGAGATTCGGTACGTCTTTTGAATTTTTCATCTGAGGGAGGCGAGAGGGGGTCGGTTCGATTTATGCGTTTTCCCCCCACTGTGATTTGCTGGAGTTGTGTGGCTGATATTGCACAGGTTGCTTGTGTCAAAGTATGTAGCTCTGATGAATGATGAATGAACATACAGATATCATTTTACCATCCAAATAAACTATTATTAATGATGAAGACGGGAAGCCAATCTGCTAGATGTGCAACAATAAGATGACGCAACACACTTTCTGAGAATGCTCCACAACCCAAATCTTTTCAATTTCAAAGTGAGCTCAGATAAAATGCAAACGCCTGATCACTGAAACACAAAGCCTAACCTGTTCTCTGACTTCACAGCGTTAGGTCTGAGTGTTTTAATGAGGTCTGTTCACTATATCAGTGGTGTTTACAGTGCTCTTTTACCTTTTCTCCAATGGCGCTCCATCACTGTAATGAAGTTTGTCTTGACGTATGAGGGTTGATCTGGGCGACAGTATGTAATATCGCCCTTCACGGATCACATATCTGAGACATTTAATAGGCTGCTTATCATGTAGCCCTAGGTTAATCATTTATCAGTACTCATCAGATCACTCTGATGGATTATTCTCAATAAAGGCGCCTCGCCGAGCTCATTCACTACCGCTTATTACCCCGAATTACACCACATCGAAGCATCCTCCTTATAACGTGTGATCAGTCGCTAGTATCACGTGTTAAAATGGTGTCAAAAGTGAGTCCAGTCCGAGGCCTGAATAAAAACGACTGTTGAGCTTGTGAAAGCGAGATTAAGGCTCTTGACTGTGGTTGTTGGCAGCTGCACATACGCTATGGAAGGCTTTAGTGCTACCATTTGTCACCTTCCAAAGCAATACGTCTGCGAGTGTCAGCCTCCGCAAAACCCCAGAGCGGTTCACTGCCATCCACCGGCTGATCTCCACACGCCTGCACAGGGGAGCTTCTATTCCAGCTGGCCAGCAAATTCGTTCATTCCTGTGTTTTTCCCCCCACACATTTTGTGTGAACTTGACCTGACTAAAAGTACAATCTCTGATTTACATTCCTTCCTGCTAACCATATAGATAGATAACGCAAGGACACGGGAAAACTGAGAGAACGCAAACCGTTGGGAAAGTATCGGATGTGTATCAGTACTGGATCCGTGCGTTCAGTCTTAAAGTGACAGCAGTCTAATGAATAAAAATCACTCAGTGTTCTTGACTGAATAACTTTGATAGCTTTAATAATAATAATTATTAATATTAGGGATGCACCGATATGATTTTTTGGGGCCGATACCGATTTTAACAAACAATTATTGGCAGATACCGATATTTGTCACTTGCCCTCTTATTGGAAATTTTGTCATTTAAAATAGTGTTTTTTAAGTAAAAAAAAAAACATTATTAACTCATAGCCTACTAGCTAGTTTATTGCTGCATTATCAAATAATTTCTAATGAACATACACTGGATCCTTTTAACATTCACCAGGCCAACACAAATATTATTTATATATATATATACACACACATATACACACAACAGAAAATATGAAATAAAAAGTGCTTTTTAAGTAGGTTTAATGTTAAATAACACTGCATATTCTTCACTGTATAAATTAAATTCATATATTATTATTACATTGAGACATAGCTCTTCTGTACAACATTAATCCTGTCACAATTACTTTGTTAAACTGAACTTTTATTTTGACGGGTTGTCGTGTGCTTCGAGTTCTTGTGTGGGGGGTTAGATATGATGATAGATTTTGTCGAATAAAACGGTAAAATGCTCATGAAGTGACTGGAGATGCATTCGTGTTTCTTATTGAAGTGGCAGAACATGAAAAACACCGTGAGTTTCAGTGTGTGTGTGTGTGTGTGTGTGTGTGTGAGAGAGAAAGGTAACGTTAGGCTAAATGAAGCCGCGCGTCTCTATTTATTTACAGAGACAGAGAAACATGCATGATTTATATTAATGCAGTCTTTTTGGGGCTTAATATTCACAGACACTAGTATGCATCGCGATTGATTTAAGTGACTGACCAACGTTTTATTTATTCATCAAATCATCCGCATTATGCAGTAAATGTCGTTTTTATGACTGGATTCTGTCTGCGTTGTCCACTTCGCGGAAATGAATCCTTATGAAAGTTTAGTCAAGAGTAGTGAGCGATGTCTTTTTTTGTTTGTTGGTCTTTTGTTGTTTGATAAACATTAAAACACAGACGCAGCGCAGCAGGAATATTACATATAATCTTGGATTATATAGCAGACATTACACAGCTCAGTGCCTTCACACTGTTCATTAATAAACCATCGGTGTGTTATATCGGCTTCTCATGATATAGCCGATATGCCGACGGTTGTAAATTGATCAAAAATCAGCCGATACATCGGTGCATCCCTAATTAATCTACAGTCAAACCCAAATTTATTCAGACACCTTCAACATTTCTCACATTATCACCGTTTATTGGCTATAGTTTAGAAAATGGTAATACAATATGAGCAGAACTCAGAGTTAAACTGAACAGATTCATCTTGATAATGTCAGATCACTTTGATAGAAAGGGATGTAATGGATTACAGCTGTTAGATTTAAGAACACATAGATAATACCAGTTTAGATCAACCAATGAGCAAGCAATCCTTCATTTAGTTCAGTCTGTGGGGTCAAAGGTCACATTAGCAATTAAAGAACAAACACTTCAGCCGAACATGCTCAGCTCAAAGTGTGGGAATCATTTTGGTCCTAATGTGTCTCAGTTTGACTGGTGATCACTGTATGAAGAGTGTTTGGGTTTGTCACAGTTGACTGTATTTTTCAGTCCTCACTTCAGAACTGAACTATAGTGTCCTCACACACTAGAGAAACATTAATTCTGTGTCTGAATCGTGTTTGGTTTGACTGAAGCGCTGTGAGTGTGTGTATTGAAGACTTCTCAATGGGTCCAATGACTCTGATCTAGATCAGCCTGGCATTGATTCTCCAGAGCGGCGCTCAGATTACCTGCTCCATGCCAACACAGAGACGCATCAATACCAAACACTGGGTTCTGCAGCGCAGGCACGGAAACAACACACACACGGACACACACCAGACAACTGCTGGGAAATCATAACGCTGAATAATCCATGTTTAAGCAAAAAAGATTAAGCAATATTGCACTTTAGAAGCCAGGTAAACAAATGGTAAATTGAGCACTGATTCTGTCTAAAGCAACACACATGATCCAAATGTGGATCGGACAGCAACACACATGATCCAAATGTGGATCGGACAGCAACACACATGATCCAAATGTGGAGCGGACAGCAACACACATGATCCAAATGTGGATCGGACAGCAACACACATGATCCAAATGTGGATCGGACAGCAACACACATGATCCAAATGTGGATCGGACAGCAACACACATAATCCAAATGTGGAGCGGACAGCAACACACATGATCCAAATGTGGATCGGACAGCAACACACATGATCCAAATGTGGATCGGACAGCAACACACATGATCCAAATGTGGAGCGGACAGCAACACACATGATCCAAATGTGGAGCAGACAGCAACACATATGATCCAAATGTGGAGCGGACAGCAACACACATGATCCAAATGTGGAGCGGACAGCAACACACATGATCCAAAAGTGGATCGGACAGCAACACACATGATCCAAATGTGGAGCGGACAGCAACACATATGATCCAAATGTGGAGCGGACAGCAACACACATGATCCAAATGTGGAGCGGACAGCAACACACATGATCCAAATGTGGATCGGACAGCAACACACATGATCCAAATGTGGAGCGGACAGCAACACGCATGATCCAAATGTGGATCAGACAGCAACACACATGATCCAAATGTGGATCGGACAGCAACACACATGATTCAAATGTGGAGCGGACAGCAACACACATGATCCAAATGTGGATCGGACAGCAACACACATGATCCAAATGTGGATCGGACAGCAACACACATGATCCAAATGTGGATCGGACAGCAACACACATGATTCAAATGTGGATCGGACAGCAACACATATGATCCAAATGTGGAGCGGACAGCAACACACATGATCCAAATGTGGATCGGACAGCAACACACATGATTCAAATGTGGAGCGGACAGCAACACACATGATCCAAATGTGGATCGGACAGCAACACACATGATTCAAATGTGGATCGGACAGCAACACACATGATTCAAATGTGGATCGGACAGCAACACGCATGATCCAAATGTGGATCGGACAGCAACACATATGATCCAAATGTGGATCGGACAGCAACACACATGATCCAAATGTGGATCGGACAGCAACACACATGATCCAAATGTGGATCGGACAGCAACACACATGATTCAAATGTGGATCGGACAGCAACACACATGATCCAAATGTGGATCGGACAGCAACACACATGATCCAAATGTGGAGCGGACAGCAACACACATGATCCAAATGTGGATCGGACAGCAACACACATGATTCAAATGTGGATCGGACAGCAACACACATGATCCAAATGTGGATCGGACAGCAACACACATGATCCAAATGTGGATCAGACAGCAACACACATGATCCAAATGTGGAGCGGACAGCAACACACATGATCCAAATGTGGAGCGGACAGCAACACACATGATCCAAATGTGGATCAGACAGCAACACACATGATCCAAATGTGGAGCGGACAGCAACACACATGATCCAAATGTGGATCGGACAGCAACACACATGATCCAAATGTGGATCGGACAGCAACACATATGATCCAAATGTGGATCGGACAGCAACACACATGATCCAAATGTGGATCGGACAGCAACACACATGATCCAAATGTGGAGCGGACAGCAACACACATGATCCAAATGTGGATCGGACAGCAACACACATGATCCAAATGTGGAGCGGACAGCAACACGCATGATCCAAATGTGGATCAGACAGCAACACACATGATCCAAATGTGGATCGGACAGCAACACACATGATCCAAATGTGGAGCGGACAGCAACACGCATGATCCAAATGTGGATCAGACAGCAACACACATGATCCAACAGCAACACGCATGATCCAAATGTGGATCGGACAGCAACACACATGATCCAAATGTGGATCGGACAGCAACACATATGATCCAAATGTGGATCGGACAGCAACACGCATGATCCAAATGTGGATCGGACAGCAACACATATGATCCAAATGTGGATCGGACAGCAACACACATGATCCAAATGTGGATCGGACAGCAACACATATGATCCAAATGTGGAGCGGACAGCAACACACATGATCCAAATGTGGAGCGGACAGCAACACACATGATCCAAATGTGGATCGGACAGCAACACATATGATCCAAATGTGGATCGGACAGCAACAAGCATTATCCAAATGTGGATCGGACAGCAACACATATGATCCAAATGTGGATCGGACAGCAACACACATGATCCAAATGTGGAGCGGACAGCAACACGCATGATCCAAATGTGGATTGGACAGCAACACGCATGATCCAAATGTGGATCGGACAGCAACACACATGATCCAAATGTGGATCGGACAGCAACACACATGATCCAAATGTGGATCGGACAGCAACACACATGATCCAAATGTGGATCGGACAGCAACACGCATGATCCAAATGTGGATCGGACAGCAACACACATGATCCAAATGTGGAGCGGACAGCAACACACATGATCCAAATGTGGAGCGGACAGCAACACACATGATCCAAATGTGGATCGGACAGCAACACACATGATCCAAATGTGGATCGGACAGCAACACATATGATCCAAATGTGGATCGGACAGCAACACACATGATCCAAATGTGGATCGGACAGCAACACACATGATCCAAATGTGGATCGGACAGCAACACATATGATCCAAATGTGGATCGGACAGCAACACACATGATCCAAATGTGGATCGGACAGCAACACACATGATCCAAATGTGGAGCGGACAGCAACACACATGATCCAAATGTGGATCGGACAGCAACACACATGATCCAAATGTGGATCGGACAGCAACACATATGATCCAAATGTGGATCGGACAGCAACACGCTTGATCCAAATGTGGATCGGACAGCAACACGCATGATCCAAATGTGGATCGGACAGCAACACACATGATCCAAATGTGGATCGGACAGCAACACACATGATCCAAATGTGGATCGGACAGCAACACGCATGATCCAAATGTGGAGCGGACACTTTGAAGTGATGTGAGGTGAACTTGTGCAAGAGAGAGGTGGCCCGCTCTTATGGTGTGTGCACACCAAACGCAAGTTTCAGTCAATCAAATGTCAATCTTGAGTACCTATAGTGTAGTATTGCATCCTTCATATCTCCTAAAAGTCTTTAGTTTTATCGTATTTATAAAAGAAAGATATAAAGCCGAGCGGCTGGAGGCGTGTCGTGTGGGCGGAGCTAAAGAGTCACGAGCGCACAGCGATTGGGTTGAGAGCGTCTGAAAGCTCTGACATCCTTAAACGGGGAAAAAACGTTATCCTAAATAAACCATGGAGATCAATCGGATTTAGCCACACATATATGATCCAGAATCAGATCTAAAGGCTGAAATTGAACAGGAGAAGCAGCGACGACTACAGCAGGACGTCTCTATGGCACTGGAACTGTATGACGTTATACTTGCTTAGCGGCTTGTCAGGCGCGAGTTTTACAACATGTGTGTGTGTTTACTCGTGATTTATGAGGATATCATTTGGTTTATGGACTATTATATGTGATTTAATGTTAGCAGTAGCAAGCGGAACAGCTTTGCACGTCAGACTAGTGCGTGTTTACATAGAAAAATAGAGTCAATAGCTAACAACACACAGACATTTGAAGCAGTTTTACTCACCGCCTGCTTCCAACACACGACCGTGAACCTCAATCGGTGGAACCGCTCCATCTTTCTGCATTAGACCAGCTACAAATCCGGAGTTGAACTGGGCCTTGCTTATAAACCATCGTCGCCGAAATTCAGGGAACAAACAAAACACTTGCACAACTCTGGAAACACAAACTCCATCCGCTGTCCCATTAACGCTGGGTTCTGTGGGAAGATGTGTAGGGTTGTCTTGCCCTGACAACCAAAAACGCACTTCTATGGTGACGTTGTCAGACAGACCCATACTCGAAAAAGTTTTTCCGAAACTTGTGAGAAACCGGAAGGAGTATTTTTGGCACAGAAACACTCCATCAAATGTCCAACTTAAAAAAAAAAACTTTGTCCATGTTTAGGATGGGAATCCCCGTCTTTAACAGTGTAAAAATCTCAGTATGCATGAAACAGCATTTCACCCACCCTTTAATTATTTGAGCGAGTAGATTACATACAAAGTCAATGCAAAGATGCGAATAGATGCGAATTCGCACCGGGCGACACAAATGACGCAAAGTGGGCAGCACGCGAACGTGTAATATTTGCCTCAAATGCGTCAAAATGTTTCAATCGAGCGGAAAATTCGCATGGCACGTTGTTGCGCAGCCAATCAGTGAAGAGCTATTCAGATAAAAACACACATGCACACATACGTATCCAAACACGCTTGCGTACATGCCATCGCCGTTTCATGGATTCGCCTTCTTAGGGGTTTGCGAGGATAAGATGATCGTACAGTTTCAAAACTATTTCAAACCTATTTCATGGTTTCGTTTTCCGGCCATCAGAAGCTGTTGCCGTGCGGATGGAGTCCGGAACGCATTGGGGGTTTCTGTTTTAATTGAGGATGGTGTTTTTACATGACACCAAATCAAATTACTAATCAGCTTTTACAACAGAAATTAATCAAAAACTTTTCTTCAAAAACAAAATGACTTTCCTGTTATCACTGTGAAGCTGCTTTGAAGCATCTGTGTTTAAAACGCGCTGTATAAATGAAGGGGACTTGACTTTAGTCTGAAGTCTGAATGAAAACTTACTCGTAAAGTAATATCTGGGGGTTCAAACATTCCCGCAGGCAGAAAGAATCGCACTTATGATTGGACAGAAAGTGAGGTTTCGTTTGTCATTGGTCATGTGATTTCTGTGTCAACACAAGCCTCGAATCAAGGCTTCATCTGGCACGCCCATTTATCGTTCAATGTCCCATCACGATCTCCAACATGTTTAATGTCGGAAAAAATGGCAGAAAGAAATGCTGTTGTGTGGATGTGTGAAAAAAAAAAAAAAAAAAAAATTTGCAATTTCCCAGCAGGCTCAAAGTAAAATGGATGTAAGGGACTACCAAACAAACAAATAAATTAATAAATTAATAAATACTATTTTATTTGTTTAATAATAAATAAATACTGTTTGAACACTTTTCCCACTTATTTTATGTATTACCATCCAATCTGCCTTTTACTGATAAAATGGTGTGCATGATGTCATCCTTTAAAAATATATTTTGGTGTATGGCAAAAGAAACCTGATATTTACACACTCCTAAAACTCCTTCTGACTGTCTCACTCTCTATACACTCTTCTATATATCTCTAAAATGCAGGATGTTATGAGGTAATTAACAAAAGGAATGCTTTTTCTCAGATCTGTTTCCATTGTGGTTAAAGAGTTTAAGTGCGTCTGACACACAGATCAAGAGCATGAACTTTAATATTTCATTAATATTAATATATAATTTAAAGGGCAATATCAGTCGTTTTACAGTTATCCAGAACACACACAAGTGACCTGCTAAACTTCTGGATTTTATTTTTGAGAAAACACTCATAATCAATTCCTCTATGTAGGTTATAAAATGAACCGTTGGCATGTACGCTCCATGTTTCAGTCTGGGATTGTGTTGCACTGGACTGAAACTCAAAGCCAGCTGGAAACAGCAGAGCCATTAAAGAGAACAGATTCAACCAGTGATGGAAGGACACAGGGAATGAACCTCCAATGGACTCAATCATCAGGGAATAACTCTATCAAAAGGGAATCCCATGAACAAAAGGATCAGTTATAAAAAAAAATCTGATGTGAATATTTGTCATACATTTTACCCAGTTGCTACATTTTAAAGCAAAACACTGTAGTATATGATTTACTATAGGCCTGATCTGCAATATACACAGGAAACACACAATAGCACAAATGAAACATGATTGAAAAGATGTCCGTGTGCCGCACATGCTCAAAGCTGCCTGCTTAAAACTGCTTTAAACTCTCCGTGTTTTTGACATGCAAAATGTTAGTAATAGCATATATTCCTAATCAGAGGCGATTCTAGGATGTTCATTTTAGGGCGGCTCAGCCTCAGTGAGGGTATGAAAAAAAAAAGTTGATAAGACTTTAGTTTAGGGTACAATTCTCACTATTAACTAGTAGCTTATTAGTATGCATATTAGGATATTGGCTGTTTATTATTTCGTTTTGGGGGCATGGCCCCTTGAGACAATTTTGATTTCTATGATCTACATATGTGGATTTTAAGATGTTCTGAATGCCAAAAAATGAGATAACAATAGCTTGAAAACCATGTCAGTGACAGATATGACCGATAAAGTTTTCCCATTTTTGTCAGTGAAGAAAGTAAACACGTTTAACTGATATTTATATGTTTTATGAATCATTTTCGAAGGGTAACAGTAAAGCTAGATAACTAAATTTATTAAATGAATTCACAATATGCACACATTCATTACTAATATTATGCCCAATACAAGCTGAAAAACTTTTTTATTTACTGAGAGCTACAAATGGAATTATTAATTTACAATATGCACACATTCATTAGCCTACTATTAATCTTATGCATAATCTGAAGAAAACGGCTTTGTTAATATTTCTTGTTTGTAAATTATATTATTAATGACATTACCAATTTCAAATCAAAATGGCGAAATTAGACAAAAGTTTATTAATTTGGCTGAATATTTTTGTCATGTGTTTAACATTTTTGACCTAAAGAAGCAGCTCAAATATGAAGCGTTTAGTTTAGCTTTACTAACCCTAATCTCTCACTTGACGTCGAGTCGCGCTGTTAAGATTCGTGCTCAGCCTCAGCAGCTTCTGTGAACGTAAAGCCCGCCTACTCTGATTTGATTGGTTTTCTCAAATATTGGTTTTCTCAAAAATATTTAGCTTGTGGAGGAGCACCACTGGCACACACACAGACACACCTTTACCTTAATCATGCTCTATTTTTCTGTTTTGTCTTTGTTTTGTGTGATATGGCGGTAGTCGTCTTCAGAGATGCATGGCTGCACCAGCTGAAATATAGTTAACACCATTATAACTGAAGGTTGGCTAAGAATTAGTAGGTATTTCCTGCTAAAGCAAGGCGGTATTTGACTCTGGTAAGCGTATCCCTAGAAGACTGGTGGGCGTGGCCTTGGGTGGCAACAGCCCAGTGCATTATGGGTGTTGAAGTTTTCCTAGCTATTTGGCAAAAGGGAATTGAACAGCTTTTTTTCTCTAGTCGGGTAGCACAGATTTCTCACCTTTCTACTGCATTGGCAGTTTTATCGACAGCCCATTTTGCCAGTGGTGGTGAAGTACCGCTTTAAATCACAAGACACAACAAAGGCAGAAACATTTGGGCTCTCAGATTTCCTTCGGTGTAACATTAGTGGATGTCATTGCATTTTCTTGCCACTTGCATAAACATTATGGCGTGAAACACGCTGACAAAAACAATGGCAACAAATCAAAATGTTTTATTAAGTCTGTATATCAATAAATTTAACACATTCAAGCAATGCTATGATTAATATTATCAGACACTTCTCTTACACCTGTTGTCAAATGACTGTTCTTTGCTACTCTACCCTTGTACTCTCTGAAGAGTAGACATATGAGCCCTTCATAACCCAACAGAGCCATTGCCATGACCATTTCATACCAGCAACTTCAGTCACTCAATGCTGATGGACAAGAAGAGCTAATCAAACTTATCAGAGCATTGGAATCAGCCACATGTGTGCTACTGTAAATCCCATAAAGAGATATTTTCTATAATCGTGAAATATCTTCTCAATATTCTCTCAATTCTCTTTTTTCCTTATAAAGTGAGCTTTATTTAGGACACATCCCAGAAATACTTCTAAGCTAGAAGTTCTCTCATATCTGCCATTAATGTCTAAATATTTGAAAAAGTTGTGCCCAATTAATTTTTTCCTAGAAAAATAATAATGTCCTATTTCCTTGTTCCCCCAGGGAGAAGAGGCGATTATCAGATGTCCTGCTGTTGTCATCTGACCACGAATCATCACTCTTCCAGCGCCACTTGATCTCAGACACCATAGACCACATTCTGTCTGTGCAAAGCTACGCTGTTGGTTCTTAACTGAGAACTGCTATCAAGCTCTTGAGCTTAATGCGGAAATGGTGTTTGATGTTTGTATCGATGTTTATCATTAAAAGCAAGTGTTAAAAAGTGTTTAGTGGTAATTGAACTGAGCTCTTTGTACTTATTTGGGAGGTTGTTGCCATTTGATTTTTAGCCTTTTTATCCAGTGTAGTGACTAGAGAGAGAGGCAAGCCTTTGCTAATTATTAATTATTATTATTATTATTTTTGACCCGACCATCTCATGAAGGTTTGTTCATTGTGGTCCCTTATGTTTTAAATACATCTATTACTCTGAACATCGTTTCTGCCATGTGCGAGCAGGAGATGTGACTCCAGGACTCATACAGTTTATTCCACCTATACTAGATTTAAAATATAACAACTGGGGGCTCGTCCATCATCTACACATGGAGACTCATTTGTTCATCAAAATACTCATTTCTTTAATAAGGTCTGTGTTGCACATCATAGAAGACAATGTCGCTAATTTTAATTCCAGGAGACAATCGGTTAATTTTCATCTTATTGTTTAAAATCTTTATTGTGTCAACATCATGCGTCAATGTATTCATGGATTGCAAATAAATTTGTACTCGCTTTGCAAGAATTTCTGCAAGGCATGAATTATTTTCCATACCATGAGTGTAACACGTGTTTTGAGCTTCTTGACATAACCAATCAAACAGCTTATATAAATGCTGCAAAATAAGTCTTAAAAGTTCTTAAAAATGCAATGGAACTTTTTTTTCTTATGCAGAGTATCAATGCAAACAAATGTAAACTGTGCATTAAATTATAGATATCAAAAATATTGTCACGATCACCAGTGAGAGTGCCCCTGACAACCACCAGAGGGCGCTCTACCCCGGACTGTCATTCCATCAAAGACTACATTACCCATAATCCTTTGCCCGAACTCATCAGCACTCATTGTATACACCTGTGTCTCATTTACCTCATTACCTCTGCCTATATCTAGCCTGTTCACCCTGTCATTCACTGCAAAGTCTTGTTTGTGTTACACTGCATCTCTGAGCGTTTAGCCCTGGGGTGCTTCTCAATATCTCAAAATCTCGCTCCTCCGTCCTGTGACCCGGAAACTGACTGAGCTCAGCCATCTTGTAGGACATCGCGAGAAGGCGAGGATGGAGTAGTGAGGAGGCGAGGATTAAGGAGTGAGGAGGCGAGGATTAAGGAGTGAGGAGGCGAGGATGGAGGAGTGAGAAGGCGAGGATGGAGGAGTGAGGAGGCGAGGATGGAGGAGTGAGGAGGCGAAGATGGAGGAGTGAGGAGTCGAGGATGGAGGAGTAAGGAGGCGAGGATGGAGGAGTGAGGAGGCGAGGATGGAGGAGTGAGGCGAGGATGGAGGAGTGAGGAGGCGAGGATGGAGGAGTGAGGCGAGGATGGAGGAGTGAGGAGGCGAGGACGGAGGAGTGAGGAGGCGAGGATGGAGGAGTGAGGAGGCGAGGATGGAGGAGTGAGGAGGCGAGGACGGAGGAGTGAGGAGGTGAGGATGGAGGAGTGAGGCGAGGATGGAGGAGTGAGGAGGCGAGGATGGAGTGTTTCATCGACTAAATGTGACGCACATATTAATTCTCCTCCCCCTTCACATCTTGCCACAGTTTATTCATTATTATTATTATGTTTACATGTACAAAAGTATGTCTGAGTATGACATACAGTGTATGTCTCAAATGTATGTCAAATAACAACAACTGACAGTTGCAGAATTATATCAAAGCACAAGAAAATGAAAGAAACAAACTGTAATACTATAGACAACAAATTAAAAAACAGTTCATAACTGGGAATAGTTCGTTGTTATTAATAACTGGTATATTAAATTAAATATGGACAATATGGTATTTTGTAGGGGTTGAAACTATTACAATATTAATAGTTATCTCTAATGTTCAAGAATCCCGATGTGCAAACTAAACCCAGCGGTGTAGAGTCAATATTAATTGACGACGCTGAAGTGATGCTAAAGGGAGCGAGGATATATCATTTCACTTGATTCAATTCCTCCGTCCTCGATGGAGGAGTGGGTGGAGATAAGACGCGAGGAAAGAAAGCTAGGAAAGGATACGAGGATGCACAAATAAGAATTGAGAAGCAGCCCTGGTTTCTGATGTATCTTGTTTCTGGACTACCCTTTTGCCTGTCACTCCTGCCTTGTTTGTTTGTTTGTTTGTTTGTTTGGATTGCCTGCCTGTTTATTGACCCATTGCCTGAACATTGGATTACATGTCTGGATTGTCCCTCTAATACAGCTGCATTTGGATCTCCAACCCAAAGTCTAAGAGCAGTTACGTAACAAATATTTAAATGCAAGAAACCCATGTCATATCATGTTTTCAGCCCCCAGACCTCTAACTACTCTAACATCATTGGGGCTGAAACACCACGGCTTTGAGGTGATGCCTAGGGCTGAGGAGACGCTTGCCAGCTATCTCTCCCCTGAATCAGCATCATCCCTTAAACATCCCTTAGACGTTACCCACTAAGCCTTTAAGAGCCACGTCAGCACTGGTGGGTAAAGCGTGTTCGGCTGCAGGTCAGGCTGCTGCATGTCTGCATACTATGTCCATCTTGCAGGCATACGTGGTGACCCATCAGAGCCCCGGAGGTGGTTCCCCTTCACAGCCACGGAGTTGGTTCCCCTTCACAGCCCTGGAGGTGGTTCTCCATCACTGCCCCGGAGGTGGTTCTCCATCACTGCCCCGGAGGTGGTTCCCCTTCACAGCCACGGAGGTGGTTCCCCTTCACAGCCCTGGAGGTGGTTCCCCTTCACAGCCCTGGAGGTGGTTCTCCATCACTGCCCCGGAGGTGGTTCCCCATCACAGCCCCAGAGGTGGTTCACCTTCACAGCCACGGAGGTGGTTCCCCTTCACAGCCCTGGAGGTGGTTCCCCTTCACAGCCCTGGAGGTGGTTCCCCATCACAGCCACGGAGGTGGTTCCCCTTCACAGCCACGGAGGTGGTTCCCCTTCACAGCCCTGGAGGTGGTTCTCCATCACTGCCCCGGAGGTGTTTCCCCATCACAGCCCTGGAGGTGGTTCTCCATCACAGCCCCGGAGGTGGTTCCCCATCACAGCCACGGAGGTGGTTCCCCTTCACAGCCACGGAGGTGGTTCCCCATCACAGCCCCAGAGGTGGTTCACCATCACAGCCCTGGAGGTGGTTCCCCTTCACAGCCACGGAGGTGGTTCCCCTTCACAGCCACGGAGGTGGTTCCCCTTCACAGCCCTGGAGGTGGTTCTCCATCACTGCCCCGGAGGTGGTTCCCCATCACAGCCCTGGAGGTGGTTCTCCATCACTGCCCCGGAGGTGGTTCTCCATCACAGCCCCGGAGGTGGTTCCCCATCACAGCCACGGAGGTGGTTCCCCTTCACAGCCACGGAGGTGGTTCCCCTTCACAGCCCCGGAGGTGGTTCCCCTTCACAGCCACGGAGGTGGTTCCCCATCACAGCCCCAGAGGTGGTTCACCATCACAGCCCTGGAGGTGGTTCCCCTTCACAGCCACGAAGGTGGTTCCCCATCACAGCCTCGAGGTGGTTCCCCTTCACAGCCACGGAAGTGGTTCCCCATCAGAGCCCTGGAGGTGGTTCCCCTTCACAGCCACGGAGGTGGTTCCCCTTCACAGCCACGGAAGTGGTTCGCAATCACAGCCCCGGAGGTGGTTCCCCATCACAGCCCTCGAGGTGGTTCCCCTTCACAGCCACGGAGGTGGTTCACCATAACAGCCCTGGAGGTGGTTCCCCATCACAGCCTCGAGGTGGCTCCCCATCACAGCCCCGGAGGTGGTTCCCCATCACAGCCCCGGAGGTGGTTCCCCATCACAGCCCTGGAGGTGGTTCACCATCACGGCCCTGGAGGTGGTTCCCCATCACAGCCCTGGAGGTGGTTCCCCATCACAGCCCTGGAGGTGGTTCACCATCACAGCCCTGGAGGTGGTTCCCCATCACAGCCCTGGAGGTGGTTCACCATCACAGCCCTGGAGGTGGTTCCCCATCACATCCCCGGAGGTGGTTCCCCATCATAGCCCGGAGGTGGTTCCCCATCACAGCCCCGGAGGTGGTTCCCCATCAGAGCCATGGAGGTGGTTCTCCGTCAGCCCCGAAGGTGGTTCCCCATCACAGCCCCGGAGGTGGTTCCCCATCACAGCCCTGGAGGTGGTTCCCCATCACAGCCCCGGAGGTGGTTCCCCTTCACAGCCCTGGAGGTGGTTCCCCATCATAGCCCAGAGGTGGTTCCCCTTCACAGCCCCGGAGGTGGTTCCCCATCACAGCCATGGAGGTGGCTCTCCGTCAGCCCCGAAGGTGGTTCCCCATCACAGCCCCGGAGTTGGTTCCCCATCACAGCCCCGGAGGTCATTCCCCCAGTCACGACCATGGAGATAGCTCCAGCTACCTGCTCTGCTGGTTCCTCCTTGGTACCCTGCTCAGGCCCAATCTTCTTTCCATGGACCTGGCCCTCCATCTCTCCCACTGATCTGCCTCCACTCCACCACCCTTCTGAACGGTACTTTGTGTAGTTTTCGTTTACAGTGTCAGGAGTTGCCTAGTGTAGAGGGTGGCCCTATCACGGTTCCCACGTGTTTTGTATTTTTTTGTGTTCTAGGACTTTTATTTTGATGTGTTATTTCTGTTTCCATTGTTCCCTGTGTTGACTTCCTGTGTTTAGTTCCTGTTTTACTTTGTTCCCATAGTTACCCTTGTTTATTACAATATTTATTACTTCCCCATACCTGTGTCTTGTTAGCCTCTCGTTAGCCTGTGTATATACACCCGTGTTTTAGTTGTTTTTCGTCTGTTGTTGTCTTTACGTGTTTTTGTAAAGCTGTTACGTTTCTCTTCCCAATGTTTGGTTTTATGTTTCTGGGACTGGACTGTACCAGGAGACCAGCGAGATGACTTGGAACTAGATGGGACCAGAGCAGAATGGAGACCTTGAAACAATTCAGCATCAGGTAATAATTCAGTGGAGACCTGGCTTATTGTATGCACCTCAGCGATGGAAGCGGCTGGGCTCTGGCTGGGCTCTGGCTGGGCTCTGGCTGGGCTCTGGCTGGGCTCTGGCTGGGCTCTGGCTCAGGAGTGGGGCTGGTGTTGACCTCATCCACGAGACAGACGGTAAATTGCGAATCACTCTTCACCAGCACCCACTCCACATATTAGGCAAAGCTCCCTCGAGGACCTTCCTCGCTGATGCTTGAGTTGTAAAATACACGAGAGCACAGTCGGGATAGTGGGCACTCCAGATCTAAAACATTCCTTGTGTGATCTTCGAGCTCTAGGAGAAGCAGACGGACCTGCATATCCATACTTTCTTCTTCACTTGTTATTGAGGGTTCTGCATTCTGTCACATGGCTGTGTCCAAAAGACAAGATGAATGATACATAATGAAAGATATATTTAATAATCACCAAAATGTTAAACACTACACACATAAACCATTAATGTTGATGTATCCCTTCCTGTTCGAACCTGCCCACTCCAAGCGGGACTCGAACCCGGGTCGCTAGCGCGTCTCTTGAGATCAGAGGAATGAGGTTTACTCGCACAGCAACTACTAGCTGACCTCCGTTACATAGACACAGAACCTAGAACTAGAAGGCTTAAATACACAAGGGTGATCATCAACTCAACAGGGAACAGGTGGGAAACTCAGACAAAGACAGTGACGATGAAACTAAACAGAACAAGCTAATGAAACCAAACAAGAAATGGGTCTATGTAAAGTAAATCCTAAATGAATCTAATCGGCTTTAAATGTTCCTCCCCCAGACATGGCACTATACCAAACAAACGGTGAGTAGTCGCTTCACGTGATGTTGTTTTCTTGTCTCAGTGGGCAGGTGTTGGCCAGCTGAAGCTGATCTAGATCCCACATCTTATGGCGTTACTATGGCCATCAGCAGAGCCATTCTTCTGGGTCAGAGATCATATACACACATTTATAATTGGATTACATGTGAGCAAATATATTTAGTCAATTAACATCAGTATTGTAATAAACAGCGGCTCACACTAAAGACGAGAACCCTACGAACACAGAACATATGTTTCATGAAACTGACAGGATTCTGACATAAACTTTAATAAAATGTCATGTTGAGACTTCAGATGTGATGAAGGGTTTGTGTGCCAGACTTATTGTATTCAGTTTGTGCTTATGATTTACACAACATGAATAGTATGAAAATATGCACTTCACAAAATAAACATTTCAAAGATGTATTGTAAAAGACTGCATTGCTATAAATGAACTGTAATAGCATTATCCTCAAAGATTAATATCCAAAATTGTATAAATGACACACATTCACAATGTAAAGCATCAGCATTGTTATGGTCTGAGTAACACCACACATTATTAATGCTGAATTATCGTATGGAGCTACTTGCAATGACACGCTGTTATTGGTTTTGTAAATAATCGTAGTCATTTGTAAAAGATTTGAGAGAATGGCTTTACTTCAGAATGTGTTCTGCTAATGAGGATTGTTCTTCAGTTCTCCAGACGCAATAATTATAATGAGCTTAGCTCAAATAAATTAAAGTGGATGACTGATACATAATTCAAACATGACATCAATTAGCATCAACTAACCGTTTGATTTGACACACTGCATACTAATATAACCAAACAAACCGATAAACAAACAGCTGTAAATGCATTAATAATTGTATGAATGATAACTGTGAAAAGGCTGTAGTTATGGTTTTTCCGCTGCTCGGCCTGTAGATGGAGCACACCGCCGGCAAACTGAGACACATCAGGGAGAAATATGTAATATCATTCCTCAGCTGTCAGGAATCATATCTGCTCGTTCTCATCATGTGCTGCGGTCACGCGTGTGAAGCTGTGTAGCGTGTGTTCTGCTGAAAGTGATCTGACATGACCAGCTTTACTGACCCAAACACTCACTAAACCTCACTTTCTTTCCTTTTTTTGTTGCTCATCCTCATTGGAGATCGAGAGAGGATGTCCTCACACGGCTTTCATGGTTAGAATATGGGTTTGTCCTTTCTGATAATAATAACTTTATTCTTCCATAGCGCCTTTAAAGGAGCTTCTCAAAGCGCTTTACAGTAAAAGAAAACACTCTAAAAAATTATGGGTTAACAATAACCTAAGTTGGGTTGAAAATGGACTAACCCAGGAATTGGGTTGTTTTAAGCAAACATTTAACCCAACCGCTGGGTTTAAACAACCCAATTGCTGGGTTAGTCCATTTTCAACCCAACTTGGGTTATTTTTAACCCAGCATTTTGAGCGTGTACTACAAACAAAACGTAAATCTGACAGAAAAATAAAGGAGAAATAAAAACGTTTGCGTGTTTTGTTGTGTGTTGGCATGACGTTCATCATGTGTGTCCTGTAGAAAGTCACATGAGAATCACAGATCATCTTTTTATGATCAAATCACTTTTTATTAATTTTACATTTAAATAACTATTTTAGATTGACATAAATTCACTGATGTAAATTTAAAACACACATTCAGCTCCGCAGCCCTGACGAGATCTCTGACGGCGTACAGACACACGCGTGTCAGGAAACACATGTTTAAAATACACAGCCCGGTCAACACATCACATCATAAATACAGTGTGTAAATATTACAGTACTCAAGTTTGAATTCTTGACAATTGTACATGTGTATTGTTTGAACAATATCGACGAGCCGCTTCGAGTGTGTAGTTCCTGAACACTGAAGACATCGACTGCACCCTTCCCCTATCTCACTCACACACACACACACACACAAACACACACACACACAAACACACACACACACACACACACACACACACACACACACACACACACACACACACACACACACACACACACACACACACACACACACACACACTCACACACACACTCACACACACACACACACACACACACACACACACACACACACACACACACACACACACACACACACACACACACACACACACACACACACACACACACACACACACACAAACACACACACACACACACACACACACACACATGTTTGTTTTTGTGAAATGTGAGGACATTACATAGGCGTAATGGTTTTTATACCGTACAAACCGTATTTTCTATCCCTTACACTGCCCCTAAACCTACCCGTCACACACACACACACACACACACACACACTGCCCCTGCCCCTGCCCCTACCCCTACCCCTAAACCTACCCATCACACACACACACACACACACACACACACACACACACACACACACACACACACACACACACACACACACACACACACACACACACACACACACACACACACACACACACACACACACACACACACACACACACACACACACACACACACACACACACTGCCCCTGCCCCTGCCCCTGCCCCTACCCCTACCCCTAAACCTACCCATCACACACACACACACACACACACACACACACACACACACACACACACACACACACACACACACACACACACACACACACACACACACACACACACACACACACACACACACACACACACACACACACACTCACACACACACTGCCCCTAAACCTAGCCCTCACAGGAGACTGTGCAGTTTACTTTCTGTGAAAAAAAACCTCATTCTGTGATTTATAAGCATTTTGAAAAGTGAGGACATGGGGAACGTCCTCATATTTCACCCTCTTTTTGTAATACCCATGTCA
>NC_137108.1:837500-852500 GCF_949357685.1 Gobio gobio | reverse complement strand
CAGAAGAGCCATGGGGTTCTCCACGGAGAGCCGGCGCCCCCTGCGGGCCGGAGCGTTGTTCCACATGTGTGTTCCCATGTGGACCTGGAGGGAGAACGCGGCCTCAGTTTATGTCAATCGCAAAAAACACGCCATACTCTTGATTCATATGCATTTCTGATGTCGGTCTGTTTTTGTAATACAAGTCTATTATACAAATATATATCAAATATATTTATAATTTGCTTTAGTAGCTTAGAGCCAGATTTACTAAACAGGGCAAATTAGCGTGAGAGCACAATAATCCCATAAAAACACAGAAGGGAGTGAAAAGTTCAGCGCAGACGACACACACACACACACACACACACACACACACACACACACACACACACACACACACACACACACACACACACACACACACGCACGCACACACACACACACACACACACACACACACACACACACACACTACCCCTAAACCTACCCATCACACACACACACACACACACACACACACACACACACACACACGCACGCACACACACACACACACACACACACACACACACACACACACACACACACACACACACACACACACACACTACCCCTAAACCTACCCATCACACACACACACACACACACACACACACACACACACACACACACACACACACACACACACACACACACACACACACACACACACACACACACACACACACACACAGACACACACTACCCCTAAACCTACCCATCACACACACACACACACGCACACACACATACACACACACACACACACACACACACACACACACACACACACACACACACACACACACACACACACACACACACACACGCACGCACGCACACACACACACACACACACACACACACACACACACACACACACACACACACACTACCCCTAAACCTACCCATCACACACACACACACACACACACACACACACACACACACACACACGCACGCACGCACGCACACACACACACACACACACACACACACTACCCCTAAACCTACCCATCACACACACACGCACACACACACACACACACACACACACACACACACACACACACACACACACACACACACACACACACACACACACACACACAGACACACACTACCCCTAAACCTACCCATCACACACACACACACGCACACACACACACACACACACACACACACACACACACACACACACACACACACACACACACACACACACACACACACACACACACACACACACACACACACACACACACACACACTACCCCTAAACCTACCCATCACACACGCACACACGCACACACACACACACACACACACACACACACACACACACACACACACACACACACACACACACACACACACACACACACACACACACACACACACACACACACACACTAACCCTAAACCTACCCATCACACACACACACACACACACACACACACACACACACACACACACACACACACACACACACACACTAACCCTAAACCTACCCATCACACACACACACACACACACACACACACACACTACCCCTAAACCTACCCATCACAGGAAACATTCTGCATTTTTTAATTTTTAATAAAACATTGTTTAGTGTCCTCATATTTCATGTTTATGTCATAATACCAGTGTAATACCTGTGTCATTATACAAATTTGTGTCCAAAAACAAACACACACACACACACACACACACACACACAGTCGGATAATTTCCATAATGACCAACACAATCTACCAAGAGCGGCGCAAATTAGCGTCTGGTTTAAGACGTGCTTTTAAGCTGTAAATCAGGGCTTTTCAAACTTTATGATGCCAAGGACCCCCAAATATGATGAACCTTTATGAGGGACCCCCTTCCTAAAATACATCTATATTTATGTACGAAAAAATATTTAAACTGTTAGATAAATAGTAAGGGTGACATTATAAATACAACATATTGTTTCCCAACTTAAATTGGCTATTAATGTTGGATGTATAAACCTAAAAAAAAAACATTTTTCAATTACAAATAATTTGTATAAGCAATTTTCACAATAAATGTATGTAAGCAGCGTACGCACTGCGTTAAGAATACCGCCTTACAACCCCATGAGCGAGATAAAGGGGACTACAGTGAGAAAAACAAACTAAAGATACAAGGCAAATGTATGCAATTCTGTAATGTATACTGCAAGAAAGGAGAGAAACATTTAGAAATGAAACCGTTAGAATATTCAGTAGACTAAAGAGGGTTTGTGCTGATGCAACCTGTTACTAAATCTGGCCCTTAATCTCATTTGAACTTCATAACTAGTAAAGTTAGTTAAAATAAAGCTGCAGATTCGAGACAGATCTAAAGTAAATATAAAAATTGCATTCCTGATGAAGATTTTACGAAAAGTGATTTCAAAGCCTTTCCTAAATTTCCTAAACCAAATGAATATGGGATTGTCAGGGCACATGCAAACTTTCTTGTCAATATGCCAAAATGTTGCTTTGAATTTTATTTTATTTTTAGGTGAAGATCCAATGAGCACTGAGTTCAAAAATATATTTTCAATTTGATTTCAAAAGGCGCACAGGCAATATGGCCAACCATGGCAAAATGAGTCTCACTGTAATCTGCATGACCCAGTGAGACCTGCTTATGAATAGGTCAAATTTTGGTCAATATTTTTTGTTTGGTTTTGTTTGTTGGGTCTATTATTTGATCTCTAGGTGGTGCTATAAACTTTTTATGTACCCCCAAGATATGTTGCCAATAACTCTTTACCCGCCAGCATTTTTGATCATTTTCACTAAATGTTCACGGCCCCCAGAATATTTTGTTTCATGAACATGCAATATATCAAAAGAAAAACAGAGCACCTGTTTTATTCAATATTTATTATCAACCCTTGAAAGTGGGTACATTTCATTAAAAAAAACAAGTTTTTGAACAAAAAGCTGAGAAAAACTCAGTCAAAGACTTCAGTCAAAGACTTCATCCGGATGGGATTCAGAGTGATAATCAAACACAGATGGAGTAGATCAACACCTCACAGTCGTTTCCTGGGTTCATCATCTCATCCAGTAACATTAGGCAGTTTTGATTAATATGCTGTTTAATTTAGATGATCGCGTTATTTTACACGTGCATCTGCTTATCCCTTGTTTTTGCTTCTTCATCGCATGTGTTTTGATCAGGATATTCAGTTCTCTTTCATAAGATACGTAATAGCGCCCCCTACCGTATAACAGGGGAAATACCGAAAGCCGGAAATTTACATCAATGGCGGGGAAAGAGTTAAATACTACATTTGTAAATTGATCATGTTTAAAAATATATATAATTCACTTATAATATATATTAGCACAAACACAAATAGCAAAACATACGTGAACCATACCTTGAGATTTCCCTTTGTGGTGAAGGCTCTTCCACAGATGGAGCAGCCGAAGGGTTTTTCTCCTGTGTGCGTGCGCTCGTGGATCTGAAGAGCACTGGCGGATGAGAAATTCTTCCCACAGGAGTGGCAGTTGTGTTGTTTGGGGGTCCGCCGAGGGGGGGGCGGAGCCAGCATTGGAGTAAGGTTGGGGCTTATTGTTGTCTGAGGGGTTGCGGTAGGAACCTGGGGGCCAACGGGTAAGTGGGGCCCCTCACACGAGGCCGGTGGTTTACTGTGTCCATTCTCATATTTTACTGTGCTTGATTCTGCGCTCAAAATACTGGGAGTGTTTAAACCTAAAAAAAAAAACATAAATTACAGAAAAATGTTTCAGTTCTTTACTTTAGATTTTATTGTATATTTTAGTAATGAAAATAGGTAGAAGTAGACGACTTAAAAAAAACTGTGAGTCATTTGCAATGTTGTATATATGACTATCTCTGTCCACAATTAAATACATGACTACCTCTGTCTCTTCCCAGGAACAGAAGACTGAAGTGATTCTCATCTTTGACAAAGGGCCTGGTGAGCTGTGTAGCAGTGAGATCTAATGCGCCGGTGTTTTCTGATCCAGGAGATCCAGGGGTGTCTGCCTGTTCAGACTTCACTGAAGTGGAATGAAAAGCCTCGTCCTTGCTGCCGCTGCTGCTGTTTGCCTGAGAAGGGGACTTGACTCTCGATGGCTCGAAGCGATGACTCTCAGACTGGCTGAAGGAGGGAGACACAGCCTGCATAGAGCCAGATGATTCAGACTGTGCTGGACTCCCAACACTGTGGTTCTCCAAGTCTCCTACTGTGGAAGATGAATCATTCTTAAACATGTCTCCGTTTTCCCCATCAATTTCACTCCCATTTTCTGAAGGCTTTAGGCTGAAGGAATGGGTTATGTTAGCTGTTGGGTCAGTCAGCTTCATTTCATTCTCCAAAGCAACGATGCTAGAGATAAGAGAGATTGGGGGCGAGGTGCATGGAGACATCTCTGAGTATAAATTGAGTTGTTTGGGTGAGTCCACATTCCCTTCTTTAAGACCTGTTTCATCTTCCATTGCTTGGTCCATCTCATCAATTAGCTCATCATCGTAGTTGCTCATGTTGTCTAAGCTCTTTTCATCAAAGGAGAGATCTGTGTCAATGTCGTGAAAACTCTCAGGCAGGGGTGTGTTAGGAATCTGTCCACCCATATGCATGCGGATGTGTTGCTGCAAAACTACGGCATTAGTAAACTTTTTCTGGCATATGGGACAAGAGTGCTGTACCCGGAGAGGGGGCTTTGTTCTGTGAACCCCAAAGTGTGTTTTCAAATTGCCCTTGGTCGTGAAAGCGCGCCCACATATTTTACATTTAAAGGGTCTTTCTCCTGTATGGATGCGATAGTGCATCTTCAGGGCACTCTGACAACTCAGCACACGATGACAGATGACACATTGGTTGGGGTCTGTCATCTTCTTATCAATGTTTTCCACCAGTTGCTGTAGTTTTGAGGTCTCTGATGGTTGCATAGAGTCCAGGAGGCCACCGAAAGGAAACTTGGGCTTAAACTGACTGGACACCATTTGTAGGGAAGGATGAGAGACGGCAGATGGAGTATTCGTTGAGTCTGTGATCTGCGTTCTGGTGCTAGTTGTGGTTGTAACTGTGGTTGTAGAAATCACTTGGGGTATGGAAGTAATCGATACGCTGGTTTCTCCAGACCTCGTGGTGGAGTTGGGTGGTAGGTGAAAGGCTTCAGGTTTAAGAACTGGAGGTGTGTCACTCATCACATTAGGTTGTGGTGAACTGCAAATTTGAGCAATACTGGCATCAGCAATGAGAGGAGACAAAGATGTGCACTCGCTTGATGGCGGGGATGGCCTTTGAGGCGACCTGCTTAAAGGGGTGAAACTAGTTGAATCCCCATAGTTTCCTATAATACTGGGTATAGTTGGTGGGAGTTGCAGTGCTACTGATGTTGGGATTGTAGACAAAACAGGTTTGCTGTCCAGCCATGTGGTAACAGGTTTTTCTGGAGGCAAGGACATCCCATAAGGTATACCCGAGCTAGTTGGAACATTGTCCAGATACTCAGGAACAGGATATGGGTTCATTTGGATGTGAGGATACTTTTCTTTGTGTCTCTGAAAATGAACCTTCAAGTTACCCTTTGTAGAGAAACGATTACCGCAAATGTTGCATTTGAAAGGCCTTTCACCAGTATGGGAACGAAGGTGGATTTGCAGGGCACTGTCACTTCCAAAGACCTTGGCACAAAATCTGCACTTGTGTTTGAAGAAGGGATCTTCTGAACTTGGTTTGGTGTCAAACACAGAGACATTTGGGGGCTTTCCTTTGCGGTGCTTCATTAGGGCGGAAAGAGGATCAAGAGCATTTGTTGTTGCTGCAATACTGGCGAGAGGATTAGGGAAGATAACACTGTTGGGTGAGCTGTGCGGTACAAGGGGAAGGCTGGAGGGGGACGTTAGCAATCTTCCATGAGTCAGCGTTAAAGGACTAGGTGTGTTTCTTGGAAGTGAAATACAACAACTTACTTCACCCCCAGTTCCTGTGCTACTACTGGTGCAGCTACTGCTGCTCATCGACGCTGAGCATGGTGGCATTGGAGAGGGAACCACATTACTGGTTGTTGGATACAAGGAATTCATTGTGATATTGCTTTTCATCCCACAACTCGCCAGTTGGCCACCAGTCTGAGTGACATTGGAACAGGCTACCTCCAGAGCTGAAGATAATGAGGCCGAGACCTGTCCGTTTAAATTGGAGGGCCCCTTGATGGGGAGCTGATGCACCGGGGGTGTAATGAAGCCACGTAGATGAAGCTGCCCAGACATGGTGGGTATGCTGGAGGATGAGGTTACTTGTAAGGCATCATTCATGCTGTGGTCTACTTGACGGTTGACAGCTGTCTGTGTGGGAGCCTGCTTGTTAATTAGCGCCACCTGGCTCCGAATCTGCTCTATCAGTTGAAGCTGATGGAGCTGTTGCTGCTGCAAGGCCATGAGCTGGTCCAGGATCATGGGGATGGCCATAGTTGACACTTCACCAGCTAGTGCACGGGCACCCTGAGAGAACTGGGCCACAGCCACACGGGTACCATGCAGTGTTTCCAGTGTGACATTAGTGCTGGGTATGGAGTACCCCGCTCCAGAAGACTGCTTGTGATCCTCAAGTTGAGGTAGGCTTATGTCTGGCTCTGCCAGTGTAACTTGATCTTCAGAATCTAGGGGCTTCTCGGGAGACAGTTCCACTTCCATGGGTTCATCTTCTTTCTCCAGGACAGCACCTGGATCAAGTGTCATCTCGGCTCCTTCATCACCTTCAGCGGGCACATGGCTTCCGTCTACTGCATCCTCGCTGTCCGCCGGCTCGCTGCTGCAGCTGGGCACTGGGGACAGCTCAGGTAGGTAGTCCTGTGTTGGGTCTGAAGTCACCTCATTGTCACTGATAATTAACACAAGTGGATTCTTGGTACAGGTCGTCAGATGTTCACAGAAATCCGACCACTTAAAGAACTCAGCGCAACATTTCTCACACACATGGGTCTCTTCACTCCCACTGCGGCTCTCGTTTCCACTGTCTGAATCATCCACTCCTTCACCTGAGACTGAGGGGAAGAAGAGGAAATTGAAACACAAAAATAAATTAATCTTTTTAGTAATATGCACAAATCAAATCAATTTTGCCCTTTCTCAGGACCCAATTTTGATAATTCCACTCTTCCCTGTATAGCCAGGTAATGATTCTCTTTGTGCAATCTCTCTAATAAGGGCTTATCAGTACTGGATATTTCCATTTAAAAATGGATTCAAGACAAGTCACTGATTTTCAATGTTTTCATTCAATTCAGTTCTTAGTCTCATTCCCTTCTGCGAACATGAAACCTCAATTTTCTGTCAGATGTGTCATCTATGCCTATACCATCCCAACGGAGCTACACAATAGCTAGGAACCCACTTTATATTAGGCAGCCTTAACCACTATGTACTTACATTTAAATTTAACATTTGATACAATGCACTTATTGGGTACATGCATGTTTTTTACATTGTGCTTATATTTAAAAAAATACCTGCATGTGATTCCATCTGTAATTAAATTCTGTAGTTAAATTTATAATTACACTGTTGACCAATCTCTTACACCGTAACCAAACCTTAAACTTACCCACACCACCACACCTGTCCCTAACTCTACCCTTAAACTTACCCACACCACCACACCTGTCCCTAACTCTACCCTTAGACTTACCCACACCACCACACCTGTCCCTAACTCTACCCTTAAACTTACCCACACCACCACACCTGTCCCTAACTCTACCCTTAAACTTACCCACACCACCACACCTGTCCCTAACTCTACCCTTAAACACACCACCACACCTGTCCCTAACTCTACCCTTAAACTTACCCATACCACCACACCTGCCCCTAACTCTACCCTTAAACTTACCCATACCACCACACCTGTCCCTAACTCTACCCTTAGACTTACCCACACCACCACACCTGTCCCTAACTCTACCCTTAAACTTACCCACACCACCACACCTGTCCCTAACTCTACCCTTAAACTTACCCATACCACCACACCTGTCCCTAACTCTACCCTTAGACTTACCCACACCACCACACCTGTCCCTAACTCTACCCTTAAACTTACCCACACCACCACACCTGTCCCTAACTCTACTCTTAAACTTACTCATACCACCACACCTGTCCCTAACTCTAATGGTAAATGGTAAATGGACTGCATTTATATAGCGCTTTTAACAGACCTACGGCCATCCAAAGCGCTTTGCATTTTTGCCTCACATTCACACACCGACGGCGGTGTCAGCCATGCAAGGCGCCATCCAGCTCGTCGGGAGCAGCTGGGGTTAGGTGGGGTCTTGCTTATGGACACCTCGACACTTGGTCAGGTGGAACCGGGGATCGAACCACCAACCTTCCGGTTTGTAGACAACCTACATGAACCACTGAGCCACTGCCGCTCTACCCTTAAACTTACCCACACCACCACACCTGTCCCTAACTCTACCCTTAAACTAACCCACACCACCACACCTGTCCCTAACTCTACCCTTAAACTAACCCACACCACCACACCTGTCCCTAACTCTACTCTTAAACTTACCCACACCACCACACCTGTCCCTAACTCTACCCTTAAACTTACCCACACCACCACACCTGTCCCTAACTCTACCCTTAAACTTACCCACACCACCACACCTGTCCCTAACTCTACCCTTAAACTTACCCACACCACCACACCTGTCCCTAACTCTACCCTTAAACTTACTCACACCACCACACCTGTCCCTAACTTTACCCTTAAACTTACTCACACCACCACACCTGTCCCTAACTCTACCCTTAAACTTACCCACACCACCACACCTGTCCTTAACTTTACCCTTAAACTCACCCACACCACCACACCTGTCCCTAACTCTAACCTTAAACTTACCCACACCACCACACCTGTCCCTAACTCTACCCTTAAACTTACCCATACCACCACACCTGTCCCTAACTCTACCCTTAAACTTACCCATACCACCACACCTGTCCCTAACTCTACCCTTAAACTTACCTATACCACCACACCTGTCCCTAACTCTATCCTTAAACTTACCCATACCACCACACCTGTCCCTAACTCTACCCTTAAACTTACCCACACCTCCACACCTGCCCCTAACTCACCCTTAAACTTACCCACACCACCACACCTGTCCCTAACTCTACCCTTAAACTTACCCACACCACCACACCTGTCCCTAACTCTACCCTTAAACTTACCCACACCATCACACCTGTCCTTAACTTTACCCTTAAACTCACCCACACCACCACACCTGTCCCTAACTCTACCCTTAAACTTACCCACACCACCACACCTGTCCCTAACTCTACCCTTAAACTTACCCATACCACCACACCTGTCCCTAACTCTACTCTTAAACTTACCCATACCACCACACCTGTCCCTAACTCTACTCTTAAACTTACCCACACCACCACACCTGTCCCTAACTCTACCCTTAAACTTACCCACACCACCACACCTGTCCCTAACTCTACTCTTAAACTTACCCACACCACTACACCTGTCTCTAACTTTACCCTTAAACTGACCCACACCACCACACCTGTCCCTAACTCTACCCTTAAACTTACCCACACCACCACACCTGTCCTTAACTCTACCCTTAAACTTACCCACACCACCACACCTGTCCCTAACTCTACCCTTAAACTTACCCATACCACCACACCTGTCCCTGACTCTACCCTTAAACTTACCCATACCACCACACCTGTCCCTAACTCTACCCTTAAACTTACCCACACCACCACACCTGTCCCTAACTTTACCCTTAAACTTACTCACACCACCACACCTGTCCCTAACTCTACCCTTAAACTTACCCACACCACCACACCTGTCCCTAACTCTACCCTTAAACTTACCCATACCACCACACCTGTCCCTAACTCTACCCTTAAACTTACCCATACCACCACACCTGTCCCTAACTCTACCCTTAAACTTACCCATACCACCACACCTGTCCCTAACTCTACCCTTAAACTTACCCACACCACCACACCTGTCCCTAACTCTACCCTTAAACTTACCCACACCACCACACCTGTCCCTAACTCTACCCTTAAACTTACCCACACCACCACACCTGTCCCTAACTCTACCCTTAAACTTACCCATACCACCACACCTGTCCCTAACTCTACTCTTAAACTTACCCTTACCACCACACCTGTCCCTAACTCTACTCTTAAACTTACCCACACCACCACACCTGTCCCTAACTCTACCCTTAAACTTACCCACACCACCACACTTGTCCCTAACTCTACTCTTAAACTTACCCATACCACCACACCTGTCCCTAACTCTACCCTTAAACTTACCCACACCACCACACCTGTCCCTAACCCTACCCTTAAACTTACCCATACCACACATCTGTCCCTAACTCTACCCTTAAACTTACCCATACCACCACACCTGTCACTAACCCTACCCTTAAACTTACCCACACCACAACACCTGTCCCTAACCCTACCCTTAAACTTACCCACACCACCACACCTGTCCCTAACTCTACCCTTAAACTGACCCACACCACCACACCTGTCCCTAACTCTACCCTTAAACTAACCCACACCACCACACCTGTCGCTAACTCTACCCTTAAACTTACCCACACCACCACACCTGTCCCTAACTCTACCCTTAAACTTACCCACACCACCACACCTGTCCCTAACTCTACCCTTAAACTTACCCATACCACCACACCTGTCCCTAACTCTACCCTTAAACTTACCCACACCACCACACCTGTCCCTAACTCTACCCTTAAACTGACCCACACCACCACACCTGTCCCTAACTCTACCCTTAAACTTACCCATACCACCACACCTGTCCCTAACTCTACCCTTAAACTGACCCACACCACCACACCTGTCCCTAACTCTACCCTTAAACTCATTCATACCACCACACCTGTCCCTAACTCTACCCTTAAACTGACCCACACCACCACACCTGTCCCTAACTCTACTCTTAAACTTACCCACACCACCACACCTGTCCCTAACTCTACTCTTAAACTTACCCACACCACCACACCTGTCCCTAACTCTACCCTTAAACTTACCCACACCACCACACCTGTCCCTAACTCTACCCTTAAACTTACCCACACCACCACACCTGTCCCTAACTCTACCCTTAAACTTACCCACACCACCACACCTGTCCCTAACTCTACCCTTAAACTTACCCACAACACCACACCTGTCCCTAACTCTACCCTTAAACTTACCCACACCACCACACCTGTCCCTAACTCTACCCTTAAACTTACCCACACCACCACACCTGTCCCTAACTCTACCCTTAAACTTACCCATACCACCACACCTGTCCCTAACTCTACCCTTAAACTGACCCACACCACCACACCTGTCCCTAACTCTACCCTTAAACTCATTCATACCACCACACCTGTCCCTAACTCTACCCTTAAACTGACCCACACCACCACACCTGTCCCTAACTCTACTCTTAAACTTACCCACACCACCACACCTGTCCCTAACTCTACTCTTAAACTTACCCACACCACCACACCTGTCCCTAACTCTACCCTTAAACTCACCCACACCACCACACCTGTCCCTAACTCTACCCTTAAACTTACCCACACCACCACACCTGTCCCTAACTCTACCCTTAAACTTACCCACACCACCACACCTGTCCCTAACTCTACCCTTAAACTTACCCACACCACCACACCTGTCCCTAACATTTATTTGAGTATCTTTTCGGAATGATAGATTCAAATTTAGTTACTTTTACTTTAACTAGAGTAAATTACTAATGAAAAACCTGTACTTTTACCTCGTTACACTGAGCGATGTTCCTCTTGTTACTTTAGTTTAATGCAGTACATGTTAAGAGATATGTTATTTCCCAGTGCAAGCTGTCTCTTTTTCTGGGACATGAGCGATGCATTCACAAATAGACCATTCGGATATCTTTGGAATACTCTTCAACATACCACGATTTGGGACATACTAATTCTATTTTAGAATACTATTTAGTATGGATAGTATGCAAATTGGGACGCAGCATCTGAATTGGTTTTTAATGATTTGTTCAGTTCCCTGCGCGCAGTGAAGCGTTTCTCACTCGGAGTCGTAACAGGGAATGTAAGAACATCAAGAGCGCTGGATGAAGTCTCCGTGGACCTAACCTTACAGTCAACTGAGAGCAAATCTGCAAATGCGTCCTGGGCTATTGTTTGCCAGCGATGGACATCTTTATTTGTTGAACATCTGTGTATGCTGTTTGTGAACGAGCTACCTTTGATTTCAATTCATTCAGGTAATACATTTTACAACCAAACATATTATTATGCCACGATATACTGCTACAAAGTCTGACATTATTAGTAATATTTGGACATATACCTCAATTTATACATTAGATGAATGAACACCCGCCTTCCCGCGGTAATTTGAGAGTATTGCGCAGTGGCAGAGATCTGTTCGTCTTGAAAATAAATCTTTACTTACACACAGTTAAAGGGTAAGTTCACCCAAAAATGAAAATTACCCCATAATTTACTCCCCCTCAAGCCATCCTAGGTGCGTATGACATTCTCCTCTCAGACGAATACAAATTGAGTTATATTAAAACATGCCCTGGCTCTTCCAAGCTTTATAATGGCATTAAATGGCAGCCCAAAATGTTAAGCCCAAAAAAGTGCATCCATCCATTATAAACGTCCTCCACACAGCACAATAAAGGCCTTATGAAGCGAAGCGATGGGTTTGCGTAAGAAAAATATCCATATTCCACATGCTATAAAGTAAAATATCTAGCTTCCAGCGGACCGCCTTCCGTATTTAACTTACGGAAAAAGCTTTTAATACTGTTCAAATAACACAAATAAGAGTCGGGACAACGATGATCTTCTATTGGTTTACCAAACTCTACGAACACCGGTCTGAACTGGCCAACCCAAAACTAACCCAGAGTTAATCTCTAGACTGGCCAAACAGAGCTTATTCCTGAGTTTACACACAACCCAAAACCCTACAGTTCACTTTGAACGCAAAACTCTGCAGGCTGACATTGTCTAATAATCCAGAACGTTAATATTATACAAAGCAAAGAATGTGCAATGAATCCAGAAATAATGCTTGGCTCTTCTGTGTTTGTTGCAAAGATATCTAATTTTGATAATAATAACAATTTAAATTCAATATCTATCTAAATACTAGCTACTTGATTTTTATTGGAAATGTTTTTACTCTTACTCGAGTAACTATTCAGATTAGTACTTTCACTAATATTTCAATAAATACAGTTTATTTTATTTTTTTGCAATATAATATGAACACAACAGGTATATTGTTCTTATGATTTGATGTCAGTATATAGTAGTTAAGGCCACCTGATTTAAAGCGTGTCCTGTACAGTGGACTTCATCGCAGGCCTAATTCATTTCTGATCATGCCTCAGCTGTTTAAACCACACATTTCTTTGAGATATTAATCTGTATAAATGAACTGAATGCAGAATATGCGGTGTGTTTGTACGCGTCACATGCTTTATGGTAATTATTATCTGGTAATAGTGCTTGACTGCAGAGTTTGGGTTGGGTCTGAGATTTTCTTAATTATGTTACGCAGACAACTGTGAAGAATTAACTTTATAAGCTGAATTAAACATGTCTAAATTGTGATTAGACCTTGCGGAGTAAAAAATGATTTTCCCTTTTATTTATTTATTCTTTTAACATCCCGGCGGTTGATAATGTTTAGCAGATCAATCATAGTGTATGTTCTTCTGTAATATGGATGCTTATTGTTTTTTAAAAAGCAATTATTTCTTACATTACAACAGAAAATAGAGTCAAAGAATACATATATAACGATAAATGTATTTGACGACAAAGAAATGATGATGATATAAACGCAATAAGAAGAAGAAGAAGAAGAAAGAGGAGGAGGAGATGTATTTCCTTTATGTCGATAGTGACTGGAATAAAATTAATTAGTAATGCTTTTTTAATTTAAGAGAGAATAATAATAACTATGATTCATATACTGTCTATTTCAAAGACAAACTGCAAAAGTATGATTTTCTATAAGAGTAAAACAGACTGATATGATTCATAATTTCCTGTTCAATGATCAAATATTGATATGCCAACTGAAACCAGATCATATATCTGTTATATTATACTATAATCTGTTATATTATGTATTTATGATATAAAGTGTTAAAAGGATAAATAGAGTAAATACACTTCTCATTCTTCGCCATTTCAAAATTAATTTTAAGATGCATCAAACAAACAACTAAAATTCCTAATTTCACAAATGTGTTAAATGCAACTAATTGACTACCTTTTATTAAAAATAATAAATAAATAAAACCTTTTTGTGATAAGCCAAAATGGCTGGAAGTATTTTTCGTACACACACACACACACACACAAACTACTCAATGCTCTTAACCTACAGCATTTGCTTACTATTACATCAAATGAAATGCATGCATTTCTAATATGAATGTTGTTCAGTGTTCATATGCAGTGATGAAGCACATGAGCGATGAGGACAGACCTGAGCTCTGATAGCCCAGGAAAGACTCCACAGCACCTGAGCTTTTGTCACGGATGCAGATGTACAGCACAAATATATAGATTTCATATTAATATGCTTTATCAATAGACCTCATGTACATTTAGAGCAAATTACTAAAAATGTGAGAGACAATTAAATGATCAACATTGATGAACAGTAAATGAGCAATAAAATCCCTGTGAACATGTTTTATGATGACTGTCTAAATGAAAATGTTCAGGTCAGGGAAAAAACATGAACTCAGCGCCTTGGAAACATCAAGCACAGGGAAAGAATTCAAGTGCGATTAATTATGATACTCTCCATATTTATTAAAAAGGGAAATAATAGTAATTTAGTACTAA
>NC_137108.1:735000-830000 GCF_949357685.1 Gobio gobio | reverse complement strand
GGGTAAGTTTAAGGGTAGAGTTAGGGACAGGTGTGGTGGCGTGGGTAAGTTAAAGGGTAGGGTTAGGGACAGGTGTGGTGGTGTGGGTAAGTTTAAGGGTAGCGTTAGGGACAGGTGTGGTGGTGTGGGTAAGTTTAAGGGTAGAGTTAGGGACAGGTGTGGTGGTAAGGGTAAGTTTAAGGGTAGAGTTAGGGACAGGTGTGGTGGTGTGGGTAAGTTTAAGGGTAGCGTTAGGGACAGGTGTGGTGGTGTGGGTAAGTTTAAGGGTAGGGTTAGGGACAGGTGTGGTGGTGTGGGTAAGTTTAAGGGTAGGGTTAGGGACAGGTGTTGTGGTGTGGGTAAGTTTAAGGGTAAAGTTAGGGACAGGTGTGGTGGCGTGGGTAAGTTAAAGGGTAGGGTTAGGGACAGGTGTGGTGGTGTGGGTAAGTTTAAGGGTAGCGTTAGGGACAGGTGTGGTGGTGTGGGTAAGTTTAAGGGTAGAGTTAGGGACAGGTGTGGTGGTAAGGGTAAGTTTAAGGGTAGAGTTAGGGACAGGTGTGGTGGTGTGGGTAAGTTTAAGGGTAGCGTTAGGGACAGGTGTGGTGGTGTGGGTAAGTTTAAGGGTAGGGTTAGGGACAGGTGTGGTGGTGTGGGTAAGTTTAAGGGTAGGGTTAGGGACAGGTGTTGTGGTGTGGGTAAGTTTAAGGGTAAAGTTAGGGACAGGTGTGGTGGTGTGGGTAAGTTTAAGGGTAGGGTTAGGGACAGGTGTGGTGGTGTGGGTGAGTTTAAGGGTAGAGTTAGGGACAGGTGTGGTGGTGTGGGTAAGTTTAAGGGTAGAGTTAGGGACAGGTGTGGTGGTGTGGGTAAGTTTAAGGGTAGCGTTAGGGACAGGTGTGGTGGTGTGGGTAAGTTTAAGGGTAGAGTTAGGGACAGGTGTGGTGGTGTGGGTAAGTTTAAGGGTAGCGTTAGGGACAGGTGTGGTGGTGTGGGTCCGTTTAAGTGTAGGGTTAGGGACAGGTGTGGTGGTGTGGGTAAGTTTAAGGGTAGCGTTAGGGACAGGTGTGGTGGTGTGGGTAAGTTTAAGGGTAGAGTTAGGGACAGGTGTGGTGGTATGGGTAAGTTTAAGGGTAGAGTTAGGGACAGGTGTGGTGGGATGGGTGAGTTTAAGGGTAGAGTTAGGGACAGGTGTGGTGGTGTGGGTAAGTTTAAGGGTAGAGTTAGGGACAGGTGTGGTGGTATGAGTGAGTTTAAGGGTAGAGTTAGGGACAGGTGTGGTGGTATGGGTAAGTTTAAGGGTAGAGTTAGGGACAGGTGTGGTGGTGTGGGTAAGTTTAAGGGTAGAGTTAGGGACAGGTGTGGTGGTGTGGGTAAGTTTAAGGGTAGAGTTAGGGACAGGTGTGGTGGTATGAGTGAGTTTAAGGGTAGAGTTAGGGACAGGTGTGGTGGTATGGGTAAGTTTAAGGGTAGAGTTAGGGACAGGTGTGGTGGTGTGGGTAAGTTTAAGGGTAGAGTTAGGGACAGGTGTGGTGGCGTGGGTAAGTTTAAGGGTAGGGTTAGGGACAGGTGTGGTGGTGTGGGTAAGTTTAAGGGTAGCGTTAGGGACAGGTGTGGTGGTGTGGGTAAGTTTAAGGGTAGCGTTAGGGACAGGTGTGGTGGTGTGGGTAAGTTTAAGGGTAGCGTTAGGGACAGGTGTGGTGGTGTGGGTAAGTTTAAGGGTAGAGTTAGGGACAGGTGTGGTGGTAAGGGTAAGTTTAAGGGTAGAGTTAGGGACAGGTGTGGTGGTGTGGGTAAGTTTAAGGGTAGCATTAGGGACAGGTGTGGTGGTGTGGGTCAGTTTAAGGGTAGGGTTAGGGACAGGTGTTGTGGTGTGGGTAAGTTTAAGGGTAAAGTTAGGGACAGGTGTGGTGGTGTGGGTAAGTTTAAGGGTAGGGTTAGGGACAGGTGTGGTGGTGTGGGTGAGTTTAAGGGTAGGGTTAGGGACAGGTGTTGTGGTGTGGGTAAGTTTAAGGGTAAAGTTAGGGACAGGTGTGGTGGTGTGGGTAAGTTTAAGGGTAGGGTTAGGGACAGGTGTTGTGGTGTGGGTAAGTTTAAGGGTAAAGTTAGGGACAGGTGTGGTGGTGTGGGTAAGTTTAAGGGTAGGGTTAGGGACAGGTGTGGTGGTGTGGGTGAGTTTAAGGGTAGAGTTAGGGACAGGTGTGGTGGTGTGGGTAAGTTTAAGGGTAGAGTTAGGGACAGGTGTGGTGGTGTGGGTAAGTTTAAGGGTAGCGTTAGGGAGAGGTGTGGTGGTGTGGGTAAGTTTAAGGGTAGGGTTAGGGACAGGTGTGGTGGTGTGGGTAAGTTTAAGGGTAGCGTTAGGGACAGGTGTGGTGGTGTGGGTAAGTTTAAGGGTAGCGTTAGGGACAGGTGTGGTGGTGTGGGTAAGTTTAAGGGTAGAGTTAGGGACAGGTGTGGTGGTATGGGTAAGTTTAAGGGTAGAGTTAGGGACAGGTGTGGTGGTGTGGGTAAGTTTAAGGGTAGCGTTAGGTACAGGTGTGGTGGTGTGGGTAAGTTTAAGGGTAGGGTTAGGGACAGGTGTGGTGGTGTGGGTAAGTTTAAGGGTAGCCTTAGGGACAGGTGTGGTGGTGTGGGTAAGTTTAAGGGTAGCGTTAGGGACAGGTGTGGTGGTGTGGGTAAGTTTAAGGGTAGAGTTAGGGACAGGTGTGGTGGTGTGGGTAAGTTTAAGGGTAGAGTTAGGGACAGGTGTGGTGGTATGGGTAAGTTTAAGGGTAGAGTTAGGGACAGGTGTGGTGGTATGGGTAAGTTTAAGGGTAGAGTTAGGGACAGGTGTGGTGGTATGGGTGAGTTTAAGGGTAGAGTTAGGGACAGGTGTGGTGGTATGGGTAAGTTTAAGGGTAGAGTTAGGGACAGGTGTGGTGGTGTGGGTAAGTTTAAGGGTAGAGTTAGGGACAGGTGTGGTGGTGTGGGTAAGTTTAAGGGTAGAGTTAGGGACAGGTGTGGTGGTATGGGTAAGTTTAAGGGTAGAGTTAGGGACAGGTGTGGTGGTGTGGGTAAGTTTAAGGGTAGAGTTAGGGACAGGTGTGGTGGTGTGGGTAAGTTTAAGGGTAGAGTTAGGGACAGGTGTGGTGGTGTGGGTAAGTTTAAGGGTAGAGTTAGGGACAGGTGTGGTGGTATGAGTGAGTTTAAGGGTAGAGTTAGGGACAGGTGTGGTGGTATGGGTAAGTTTAAGGGTAGAGTTAGGGACAGGTGTGGTGGTGTGGGTAAGTTTAAGGGTAGAGTTAGGGACAGGTGTGGTGGTATGGGTAAGTTTAAGGGTAGAGTTAGGGACAGGTGTGGTGGGATGGGTGAGTTTAAGGGTAGAGTTAGGGACAGGTGTGGTGGTGTGGGTAAGTTTAAGGGTAGAGTTAGGGACAGGTGTGGTGGTATGAGTGAGTTTAAGGGTAGAGTTAGGGACAGGTGTGGTGGGATGGGTAAGTTTAAGGGTAGAGTTAGGGACAGGTGTGGTGGGATGGGTAAGTTTAAGGGTAGAGTTAGGGACAGGTGTGGTGGTGTGGGTAAGTTTAAGGGTAGGGTTAGGGACAGGTGTGGTGGTGTGGGTGAGTTTAAGGGTAGAGTTAGGGACAGGTGTGGTGGTGTGGGTAAGTTTAAGGGTAGAGTTAGGGACAGGTGTGGTGGTGTGGGTAAGTTTAAGGGTAGCGTTAGGGACAGGTGTGGTGGTGTGGGTAAGTTTAAGGGTAGCGTTAGGGACAGGTGTGGTGGTGTGGGTGAGTTTAAGGGTAGAGTTAGGGACAGGTGTGGTGGTGTGGGTAAGTTTAAGGGTAGAGTTAGGGACAGGTGTGGTGGTGTGGGTAAGTTTAAGGGTAGCGTTAGGGACAGGTGTGGTGGTGTGGGTAAGTTTAAGGGTAGAGTTAGGGACAGGTGTGGTGGTATGGGTAAGTTTAAGGGTAGAGTTAGGGACAGGTGTGGTGGTGTGGGTAAGTTTAAGGGTAGCGTTAGGTACAGGTGTGGTGGTGTGGGTAAGTTTAAGGGTAGGGTTAGGGACAGGTGTGGTGGTGTGGGTAAGTTTAAGGGTAGCCTTAGGGACAGGTGTGGTGGTGTGGGTAAGTTTAAGGGTAGAGTTAGGGACAGGTGTGGTGGTGTGGGTAAGTTTAAGGGTTGGTTAAGTTATAAGTTATAAATGTAACTACAGATGTAATCACATGCAGGTTTTTAAAATGTAAGTACAATATAAAAACATGTATGTACACAACAGGGATGGAAATTAACTTTTTTGTCCACCGGCCACTGTGGCTGGTGGATTTCAAAATCTACCAGCCACTCAATGTTTTTACCAGCCATTTCTTGTGTTTAACCGACAATGTGTAACTGCATGTGAAAATTAATACTACAAGCTCTACAATACTTCAGCAGTTTATTTAATCTCAAGTCTCAATGAAATACTGGCATTTTCTCTTTCTCTCTTATACACACACAAACCATGAACTGATATTAATTTCATTAAATGAGTAGGGCAGATTAATGGATGTGGCATTTGGATGATTCGTGGTCTTTTATGGCTTCCAGTTTTAGGTTTTTAGTCCCAACAATGAAACTATTAGTTTGGGCATCTTCTGAAGCGTGTTGACGACACACTAGGGTTACCACCTTCAGTGTGGCAAAATAAGGGACATCCATTCACGACAATATAACATTTTTATATTATTTTACATTTGATTATTTAATTTATTTCTAAAGCCTATTTGGTGCACTTTAAAGGGATAGTTCACCCAAAACTAAAACATTCTGTCATCATTTACTCTCCCTCATGATGTTCCAAACCTGTATGAGTTTCTTTGTTCTGCTGAACACAAAAGAAGAGATTTTGCTGAAAGTTTGTACCCAGGCTGCTTTGGGGGCACCAATGACTTCCATAGTAGGAATGAATCTTCCAATGTGTTCAACATAACAAAGAAATGTGTACATGTTTGGAACAACTTGAGGGTGAGTAAATGATGACAGAATTTTCATTTTTGGGTGAACTGTCCCTTTAAGCAGTCATTCTGAACCACTAATCACTTTTTTGACAATTCTGAAATTCAAAATTGTTAAATTTTGTATTAATTTACTTAAATTTTGACTGTTATTATGTAATTATTTGTCCCATTTTTATCTAAATATTATTTTAATAAATGGCAAACTTTATATGGCAGGATTATTTATTATGTATGATTAAAATTATACATTAATAATAACATTAATTAGGCTATAATCTATTAATTAACCTGTCTAAAAATATATAATAATTCTGTCTGTCAAGCTCTGATAATGTATGGAATTTTATATAAATATATTATCCATTTAAAAAAACAATAGACCTATACCTTGTAACAAGTACAATTGGGTGCTGCTCCTTTAAGGGGGAAGGCACTTATTTTACTCACTCGCTGAGTGGGCAGTCCTTAGATGGAGCACGAGCTGTGAGCTGCATGTATGCTTTATATATTTCTGTTGCTCTTTATCGTTTATTTTTCCATTCAATAACGCTGTTGTCAGTGAAGTGTTGCAAACTAACGTTACCCCATTAGTGCATGGGAATGGCGCTGATAATAAACCCCATGTGAAACGTCAGATAGCCTGCCTACGTGAGTTTTGCTTGCACTTGGCTGAAGCCATTCGGTCCAGCTATCCGGTCTCTCTCTGTGTCACTGCTGCTGCTTTTCAGTCAGTCTGAGCAACTGAAATGCTTCTCATAAAGTGTGCAGTTCGCCTGAGGTTCATCACGAGTTACTGGACAGACCCATTGATACATTTTTTTCTATTCAGCTCTATATCTGGAGATCCTCTTGCGTTACATTTACATTTACATTTAGTCATTTAGCAGACGCTTTTATCCAAAGCGACTTACAAATGGGGGCAATAGAAGCAGCTAGAGCAGTCGAAGGGCAACAATATCAGCAATATGTAAGTGCTGTAACAAGACTCAGTTAGTCTAGCACAGAAGTATACAAATTTATTTATTTATTTATTTATTTTTTTAAAAAATAAATTAGACAGACAGACAATGAATAGACGTTCAAACGGTGGATGCGACGCGAGCTCGATATGTCTTTAAAAAACCGCGCACGTTTCCAGCGCATGTTCTCGAGACTCCGCCGCTATGGCAATAAAGCCGCTTAACGCAACCACGCGCAAATTAACTTCTCTACTGCATATTGTGAATTTGATTTGTAACGGCACATTTCTTTTTGAAGGTGTGACTCCTCTAAAAGTGTCCGCCGTCCAGCTGAAACAGTCGGCTATGCTATTTTTATTTACCCGCCACGGTGGCCGGTAGGTGAAGCGAATCTACCCGCCACAACACAAAATCACCCGCATTTGGCTGGTGGCGGGTGCTAATTTCCATCCCTGGTACACAATAAGTGCATTTTATAAAATTATTAATTTAAATGTTATTCATTTTTAGTATTATTCATTTAAAGTATTTAAAGTAATATAAAGTTTAAATTATTATTTTAAAGTATCAGTCTTTGCTCTCATCCTTCTCAGATTAAGTACATGCAGCTAAATCTTATTTCCAAAACAAAATCAGCAGCACCTCAAACTCACGCACACTATTCAGAACATTCAACTCTCTGCTCTGTCCTCCTCCACCACCTCCACCACCTCCCTATCTCCAGACGACTTTGCACAATTCTTCACAAACAAAACAACAACTATCAGCAATCAGTTCTCACCCCCGTGCACTGTAGATTTTATATCAGCCACTTCCACGACCGAACATACTCTCTCCTCATTTTCCACACTCACTGAGGCCGAAGTATCTAAACTTCTCCTCTCCAGCCATCCTACCACCTGTCCTCTCGATCCCATTCCCTCACACCTCCTTCAAGCCATCTCTCCTACTCTCCTTCCTGCACTCACACACATCATCAACACATCGCTCTGCACTGGCATTTTCCCTACCACTTTCAAGCAGGCTCGGGTAACTCCACTGCTTAAGAAACCCACTTTAAACGCATCACTCATAGATAACTACAGACCTGTCTCTCTCCTGCCATTCATAGCAAAAACTCTTGAACGAGTTGTTTTCAACCAGGTTTCATCCTTCCTCTCACAGAATAATCAGCTGGACGTTAACCAATCCGGTTTCAAAAGGGGCCACTCCACAGAGACTGCACTACTGTCGGTCACCGAAGCCCTGCGGATAGCTAAAGCTGATTCCATCATCAGTCCTTGTCCTCCTTGATCCATCTGCTGCCTTTGACACGGTCAATCATCAAATCCTTCTGTCCATCCTCTCATCACTGGGCATCACAGGGACTCCGCTCCATTGGTTTGAATCTTATCTCACAGGTAGGTCCTTCAAGGTTGCCTGGAGAGGAAAGGAATCCCAAGCACATCAACTGACCACGGGGGTTCCTCAGGGCTCAGTGCTTGGACCTCTCCTTTTCTCCATTTACACTACTTCATTAGGTCCCATCATTCAGGCACATGGCTTCTCATATCACTGCTATGCGGATGACACTCAGCTCTACCTTTCATTCCAACCAGACGACCCCACAGTAGCTGCACAAATCTCCGGCTGTCTGGCTGACATCTCTGCATGGATGAGTAAAAATCACCTACAGCTCAACCTGGCAAAGACTGAGTTCCTCATCTTTCCCGCCAGTCCCACTATGCAACATGACTTCACCATCCAGTTAGGTGCATCCCTGATCTCCCCTTCAAAATCAGTCAGAAATCTTGGAGTTACATTTGATGACCAGTTGTCCTTCAGAGATCACATTGCTAAGACAGCTCGCTCTTGCAGGTTTGCGCTCTACAACATCAGGAAGATCAGACCGTTCCTAACAGAACACGCAACACAGCTTCTTGTCCAGGCCCTGGTTATTTCTAGACTGGACTACTGCAATGCGCTTCTGGCTGGTCTCCCCTCTTGTGCGATCCAAACACTTCGAATGATCCAGAATGCAGCGGCACGTCTGGTCTTCAACGAGCCCAAAAGGACCCACGTCACACCACTCTTCATCTCTCTGCACTGGCTCCACTCGCTGCTCGCATCAAGTTTAAGTCGCTGACGCTTGCCTACAGAGCCACCACGCACTCAGCTCCTGCATACTTTGACTCCATTCCACAAATCCACACCCCCACCAGAAGGCTTGTAGTACCATCACAGAGAGGCAAAAAATCCCTTTCCAGAACATTTTCATTCAACGTTCCCAGCTGGTGGAATGATCTGCCCACCGCCATCAGAAATGCTGATTCGTTGACAACATTCAAAAGTCAACTAAAAACTCATCTCTTCCATGAGCACTTAACCTCTTTAAAAAAAAAAAAATCTTTCCTTTCCTCTTTTCCTCCTCTTTCCCGCCCTACTCTAGCCTGTGCTACACTGAGAAATGTACACGGTCTAAGTATTTCAGGCACTTGTTGCGCTCACTCGACTCTTCATGACCAATCGCTTATTGTACCCCCAAGTTGTAAGTCGCTTTGGATAAAAGCGTCTGCTAAATGCATAAATGTAAATGTAAATGTAAATGTAAGTCATAGTAGTTAAGGCCGCCTAATATAAAGTGGGTCCAGGTATTGCATATGGCATGTTTCTTCAGTATCGCACAGCCCCATGTGTTTGTAGTTTTAACTCTCTCTGTGTATTTTAGCCCCTGGTTCCCTTCGTTCAGTGTCATCTCTGTATGGCGTTTTAGTGTTTTACTGTAAATCCAGTGTTTTTCTGTTCGTCTCTCCTAATCACTGCGTGACACTCGGGCACAGCCGGTTAAATATTTAAAAGTACAAACATTGTCCCCCAATTAATTTTAGGCCATGAAAGCATCATGCATAAAAATTATAAAGGCATTTGCTCAATTTTATTTAAAGCCCATCATTCCAATGATTTGTTCATGTATATATTTTTGCCCTGTCCATGTCCTGAACTCGTGTCTATAGCCAGCCTGCAGATGCTTGGGCTGTGGAGATGCAATGTTATTTGTCATGCCAATAAAGCGCACTGGAGCTGATAAGAGGAGGACAGCGAGCGGAGAGAGGAGAATGACGGGCAGGTGGGGAGATAGGGTTGTTAGTTTATGTAGGCAGCGGTCGGAGTTGACTTGAAAATTTTGATCACTTTAATTCAGTAAATCCAGCACGGGCTCTCTCCCTGTCCAGTGCTTTTATCAAGGTCTTGTGTGCCGGTATTGATTTTTTATTTTCTGCCCTGGATAGAAGACAGAGAGGCCGTGAATGAGGAACTTTCCTTAGATTGCTGCTATTCTCCAGTTTATTGCATCCTGTCACTGGTAGTTTCAGCTGATGTCCAGTAAAGCAGCGCTGCTCAGGCCAGTAAAACAGATGCCTAACAATGGACAAGAGAGAGAGAAAGAGAGAGATCTTTCATTTCAATTCTCTCTTTTTTCATTCTAGCTTTATTTGTCATAAATATCAACGGGATTCCATATGATATTACAATAATGTGAACTGCACTTTTAATACAAAAGTGACCAAATTCCCTCTTAGAACCAACACTAATCTCGTCTGCTGTTCTGCTTTACAGTTGCACTTGAGGATGGGATGTTTAAAGGCATATTTGATTGTGTTGTGTGTTTTAATGGTTTTGATTGGAAGCGTGTGATAGCAGGGAGATAGAGAGAGGGGGAGGGAGAAGAGCACTAGAGGGAGGAGAGAAAGGTTACCAACAGTCTGATAAAAGATGTCTCCAAAACACTAATTAAAATTGACTACCCCCACAAACGCAGCACAACATGTTATCTCTGGCTAATTCATTTAGAGCCACTATCTCAGTGTGAGCATTTACCTTTAATCGCTAGTGCTTTAGTGCTCAAAAATGCTCTCTGCTTTTATTTCATTTTCCACACTTTACCTCTCGTTGTCTCTTAGGGACCTCAAAATGACAATAGTTTTTGCTTCACTCTGTCTCTTCAAAAGAGGACGCTAATCGAATCAAATCGGCTAATTTTTTCATTCCTGAATCGCTCTCCACGCCACGTCTACAGGATGTTTGGAAAATATAAAGCAACATCTCTAATCATTAGCGCGAGACACGAGCCTCAGCTCCCACAGGGCGATTGGAGGGAACGTGCAAATGTCTCTGGAAATTAAAACACTAAGAAAAAGCAGCTGATGCTTTCTGATATTGGGCCGTCAAAAACAAGTTTCATTCCCAGGAAAACTCTCTTGATCCCATTTTAAAGAACCCTTTATGCCCGAAAAGTTTTTCTAACGATAAAGTATGTTTAAGAGTCATCAAAATAAAACAAATGGATAAAACTACATTAATTAAAACTAAAACTTTTATATATGAAGAGCCTGATATAGAATAGCGCCTGTTACACTTCAGTTTCCTGGTTAAAGGTGCAATATGTAAGATTTTTTGACGTAAAAATATACACTAGGCCATTGTTTTATATTTTGTAGTTGAGTACTTACAATGTGTTTCCAACTATTTGTAAATAGTGATAAAATTGTGATTTTAATGAAGGAACCGGGACGTGTGAGGGCGTGGCCTGTCGATGACATCATATCCGCGTTAGCCTCGGTTTCTGCTTTTACTGACGTAGAAACCATGGCAACAGACGTGGACGACTGCGTAACGTCTAGCGCTGTTGTAGTTTCGCTCAAACGTTACGAACCATGGCAAGCAGACTTTGGAACAAAATGAGAAATCAAAAGAAGACCCGTATCAGCGTTTTCCAGACAGCAAACCTCCGTTTGAGATGCCGCTCTTGTGCTTTATTAAACCGGTGAGCTAATGTACATCAAACGAATCAATGTGATGACGCTCAACACGATGAGATATGGGAATATCTTATTATTAATCCCTGCTTCATACCACAGTCATGTTACAAACACTCATCCAGAAACATGATTAGATCCATCGGGATGAGTCCACGCTCATTCCCTGCGTCACCAGTCTACGCCTTTATTGTTTTACAGAGGTTAGCAAAATACATATTGTAGCTTTAACTTAAGGAACACGCTGACTTTTTGGGACTTTATCTTATTCATCGTATCCCCCAGAGTTAGAGTCCATACACACCATTCTATTCACACCGCTAGCACAAAGATTGGGGGAAAATGGCTCCAGCTAGCCTAGCTTAGCACAAAGACTGGAGGTAAACAGCTCCATCTCGACTGATATGGCTAGGAACTATACTCTCATTCCTGCGTAATAATCAAGGAACTTTGAGCCGTTCCACAGAAAAAATCACAACTTTTCATTTTTTTCCGTCTGTCTTAGTACACGATGTAGCTATACACATCACAACATGTAAATAGGAAAATGTTGGTGTTATTTTGTCACTTTTTGAGCAGTAGGCTAGCTGGAGCCGTTTACCTCCAGTCTTTGTGTTAAGCTAGGCTAGCTGGAGCCGTTTACCTCCAGTCTTTGTGTTAAGCTAGGCTAGCTGGAGCCGTTAACCTCCAGTCTTTGTGCTAAGCTAGGCTAGCTGGAGCCATTTACCTCCAGTCTTTGTGCTAAGCTAGGCTAGCTGGAGCCGTTTACCTCCAGTCTTTGTGCTAAGCTAGGCTAGCTGGAGCCGTTTACCTCCAGTCTTTGTGCTAAGCTAGGCTAGCTGGAGTCGTTTACCTCCAGTCTTTGTGCTAAGCTAGGCTAGCTGGAGCCATTTACCTCCAGTCTTTGTGCTAAGCTAGGCTAGCTGGAGCCGTTTACCTCCAGTCTTTGTGCTAAGCTAGGCTAGCTGGAGCCGTTTACCTCCAGTCTTTGTGCTAAGCTAGGCTAGCTGGAGTCGTTTATGTGCTCCTTTGTTCAGTTTACCGCCTCTCCTTTGTTACCATGGTTACCTTCCTTATTAGTTCATCCTGTTCAGCTGTGTTTGCTCGTTACCTTGTTTGTGTTCTTATATAAGTTTTTCCTCTTCTGTCATTAAATTAAAATTAAACTCTCACACTGACGATGCGTTCGCCTGACCAAGAGCTTCTGTTGGTCACACACACATTCACTTCCTGTCCTCGGCCTGACCAACATGTGATCTCGCTTTACAGATACACATTCTTCTGATGGTTAACCCATTTATAACCTCCAAACAACAGTTTTATTCGAAAAGTATATATATATGTGAAATGTCGAAATCAAGCCTTTCTCTGAACCACAGTTAGACACCAAACACACATGACTAATCAAAGTATGCTTACGTAGAATCAGTCCCTATCACAGAACATTCTCTTCTACTTTTGAAGAATATAATTAACATGAAGTGCTCTGACATGAGTAAAGGACTCCAGACGCATCAGTCTTCTTGAAAAGCGTTTGTACATCTGTGTGCATTCATTTAGCAGACGCTTTTATCCCAAGCAGCGTTCTCTAGGACAAAAGCTAGAGCAGAAGTGAAATGCAGAAGTAGAAGAGACACTTTTTTAAAGTTCTTACTGGAAGTGCCTTTGTTATTGCTGTGGATTTCTCCCTGTCTGTTTCATAAAAGTGATTGTCTCAACAGATCAGATGTCACAAGATGGGCCCTAAAATATCTCTGGAGACCCTCAAATTCTACTCAAGCCAAGTCAGACCTTCAGTAAAGCCAGTTTAAGTTATATCATCATTTTAAATGTAAGTTCAGGCGGAGCTTGATCCTTTAGTCATATATAAGCAGCCATGGTTGAGGCAGCAGCTTTTCCCCATGGCAAACCCATTGCTCACGCTATTCTCTTCTGTTGAATATCCCCCACAACTGATGAAGTCCAAAAGCCTCTTACACAGGAGATGTTTACCAGCGCTTCCCAACAGAGCTCCAAACACACTTACACCCCACCTGCTTCTTTCATTCTTCTGCAAGGGTATCAACATGCTTCAAAAACATTCAATCTCACATTTGGGAAGCTCATCGAGCTAATCAGCACTAAAGTCAACACACACATTTCAAATGAAAGGAATGGCATTATCCCTGGATAACTCTCGATTCACTATACGTTGGTGTTGTTCACATTATACACGCTTACGCGCCAATTGCCACACACATTTGACGAAAGCACACACATTTGACAGTTTCACTCACCGCCTGCGGTTTCCACTCATGACCGGGAACAAACACACACACACACACACACTCACACTCACACACACACACACACACACACACACACACACACACACACACACACACACACACACACACACACACACACACACACACACACACACACACACACACAACACACACACACACACACACACACACACACACACACACACACACACACACACACACATAACACATAACACACACACACACACACACACACACACACACACAAACACACACACACACACACACACACACACACACACACACACACATAACACATAACACACACACACACACACATAACACACACACACACACACACACACACACACACACACACACACACACACACACACACACAAACACACACACACACACACACACACACACACACACACACACACACACACACACACACACAAACACACACACACACACACACACACACACACACACACACACACACACACACACAACACATAACACACACACACACACACACATAACACACACACACACACACACACACACACACACACACACACACACACACACACACACACACACAAACACACACACACACACACACACACACACACACACACACACACACACACACACACACACACACACACACACACACACACACACACACACACACACACACACAAACACACACACACACACACACACACACACACACACACACAACACATAACACACACACACACACACACACACACATAACACACACACACACACACACACACACACACACACACACACACACACACACACACACACACACACACACACACAAACACACACACACAAACAAACACACACACACACACACACACACACACACACAACACACACACACACATAACACACACACACACACACACACACACACAAACACAAACACACACACACACACACACACACACACAAACACACACACACACACACAAACACACACACACAAACAAACACACACACACACACACACACACACACACAACACACACACACACATAACACACACACACACACACACACACACACACAAACACAAACACACACACACACACACACACACACACACACACACACACACACACACACACACACACACACACACACATAACACACATAACACATAACACATAACACATAACACACACAAACACACACACACACACACACACACAAACACACACACACACACACACACAAACACACACACACACACACACACACACACACACACACACACACACACACAAACACACACACAAACAAACAAACACACACACACACACACACACACACACACACACATAACACACACACACACACACATAACACACACACACACACACATAAAACACACACACACACACACACACACACACACATAACACACACACACACACACTTGCAGAACTCCGGAAACACAAACTGCATCCATTGCAGTCACTCTGGTTGATTAGCATTAGACCCCGCCTTTAAAATGGTTTTGCTCTAGTAAATTAATAAATAGCTTCAATGTATTACTTTTTTAAGAAGGGCAGTTTGTTAGTAGCCAAAACCATTGAAAAGCCCTTAGTTAATCAGTGTGTGTGTAGTGGAGAGCGGGCACAACCCAACGCTCTCTAACTGTCTCAGTTTGTGTAAATCCACTTGGGGTTCAGAGTATTCACTTTTTCTCTCATTAATTCCCCACATGTCTTGTACAAATATGTGGTTTTGTTTCATTCATACAGTGTATACTTTTTTCTTGATTTACCCTGAAAGAGTGAAAGTGAGATGTGACAACATGCCCCATCGGTGGAGTAACACGACCACATGACAGATTAAAATGTTACCTGATATAATCAAAAAAATATACAAGACAAACTAAAATATTTTGTCAATAAAATACAATTAATAACTTTTTAAAATAGAATAATGGCATTTTTTAATCATTAAAAATATACTGATTTTTGAGTTTGACAACAAACACATGCTAAATACAGCTAAACAGCACAGTTAAATACACAATGATAATGAATAATATCTGAACATTGACTCTCAGTCATTATTCACCGTTTTCTCGTGGTTTCTTCATAAAGGTATAGAATATAATAGTGTAGCTCTAATAGGGGCTCAGATATAAGATTAAAATAATATCAGATTTGTCTTGTTTTAAATAAACACAAAAAACAGAGATGAAAAATAAACTTAATTAAGAAATGTTATGCTATGCTATGGTTAAATAAATGTTCAGTGATATCTTCCAGAGATTTTTTAATTTTGCCGCAATTTTTTTCTCTTAATAATGTTGATATGACAACTGTGTTAGATTGTGCCTCGCGCTTCCCTACATGCAAATTCATGGATCGTCATGTTCCATGTTCATGTTTAGTTATTGAAGTGATTAGTATAACAGTGATAGTCTTAATCTTGATCAATTACTCTTTAAATGGCAGCTTGCTCATTTAAGGTCAACATGAGAATAGTAATTGAGAAGTCTCCTGTAAGCCAGAGCCATGAGTTAAGGAAGGCTCGAGCAAACAAACTCTATTTATAGCAATGGGCCAACATGCTTGTTTGCAATTAAAGCTTTATTCCCCCTTGCTAATGCTGTTTTGTGGGTTATATAAATCTTTTTTTTGTTGTTGTTGTTTTTCTTCAATGCCTCAGCAGTGAGCTCGCTTTCCCCTTTCCTTTCTTCACTGCACAAAACAAAACAAAAAACAGACAGGAGAAGCTGTGTGCTTTAAGATCGTGCTCAGTAATGTTAAATATGTTGAGATCAGGGTAGGATCAAGCTCTAAATCTTGAGGCATCTCGCAGATTGTCTAATGTGACTCAGACACTGAGAAACCTTGAAGGTTTAGCCCATTTCCACCTTCCTAATCTAAATCTACACTTTCAATAATGGTTTCCCAGTCTTTCTTGTTTAATAAATTATGCTGAACTTTTGGCACAATTTACTTTTGCAGATGACATTTTCCCATAACCAATAACAACATAAAACAACCTGTTAATATCATCCTGCCACTAATCAATCGTATCACATCATCTGCATATGCTAATGTTTAGTTGTGTTCATGTGTTCTCCATCAAATTATTAAAAATACTTTCTGAAGAATACTTTTACTTATCTCAGTAACTATAGCACATGTAATGACTTTACTGTGGTTAGAGATGTTAGCTTTTTTTGCTTTACTTGGGCAGCATAAATCAGAAATTCTGTCACAAATGTTGTAATAACATGTTTTGAAACGGGAACAAAGCTCAGCGAGAGAGAGAAAGATGCAAAAGTGCTGGGCCAGTGTTGTCACGTCAATAGCATCCCCAGCCTAATGCCATATCAAACATCTGATTATTTCCTGTCTGTAATACATTTATGAATAGAATAGTGTCCTCTTCATCACAGCAGGGATTACAATAAAAACAAAGTATGACAAAAATAATAATGGCTAAATTTGCTTTAGAATGGGATCCCTGGAGTGGACTTATACTAAGGGCTGTAATTTTTCACCAAAAAGTCACTTTTTATATCAGACGTGTTTATCACACAAAACAATTACAGTTGTTTGTTTTTTGCTCTTTTCTTCGCTCAGATGCCACCTCTCATACAGGTCCACTAAAACATCTTCATGAAAGCCAGAAAAGACAAGTGGACAACATGATTCACAAATAATGATACACAATTGTGCATATCTATTATACTGCTCATGAACATACATGTCCAAAAAGTGTTTAAACATGGCCATCTCTGTATCCATGTAAACCTCGTGATTCTATAAAACGTGTGCTTGTCCTTTATTTAAAATGCATGCAGTTTGCTTCTATATTTTAGTAATTAAATGGCATTGAAATTGAGTGTGTTCAAATAATTTTAAGCAGCTAAGAACAGTGACTAATGATGTATTATGTTAATATGGCATATGCTTCTATGAATTTTAGTAACCATCCAAAAATGCAGTGTTCCTGAAGCTCATATATGGGTTCAGTTCACAACTGTATGCCTTCAATGTAGTGTTGCTTGGTATAAAAGCATCTGCCAAATGCACAAATGTACATACTATATATTAATTGTGAGGTATAATTGGTGTCCCTCAGTTGTAGGGTTTAGCTAATCTATTCAGACTCTTATCGATTATCATCAGGTTGCTGGTTCAGAGCTCCTTTGGCCAAAAAGAGGGCTTATAGGAATAGGCTTATATATCTATTTTAAACAAGGACAAAAAAGTCTGTCACTAGTTTTTTAATACATTTGCATATTAGTTCTTATTTATTTACTTATTTCCTAAAGGTGTCTACGTTTTAGAACATTTAGTTTGGTTTGCTTTTTTGTGAGCCTTTAACTAAGACAGATTTCTATCACTAGCTGATAAAATGTTTTTAAATCTTGAATCTCCCGGCTTCCCAGCTCCATCTGGTTCTCCGGCTCTTCCGGCTCGACCACTGTTGTTTGAACATGAGCTTTAACACCATCCCATTCTTCACCTGTAGGGTTTAATATGGAGTCGCTCTAACAGCTTCAGCTCTTCTTTCCTCAAGGTTTAGGAGTGTGTTTATGGGGATTCTTCATTTGTGATGTTGGACGAGAAGGCCTGGCTCTCAGTCTCCGCTCTAATTCATCCCAAAGCTGTTCTATCGGGTTGAGGTCAGGACTCCAGTTCCTCCACCAAACTCCTCATCCATGTCTTTATGGAGACGCTTTGAGCACTGGTCATGCTGGGACAGGAAGGGGCCGTCCCCAAACTGGGCCCACAAAGATGGGAGCGTGAAATTGTCCAAAATGTCTTGGTGAAGCATTAAGAGTTCCTTTCACTGGAACTAACCCCTGAAAAACAACCCCACCCCATAATCCAACAGAATCGACAAAAAACAAATCATTCTTATATAGCGCAACACGGTTAGTCTTATCGTTTGATTCTCTTGTTTTCTTGATTTACTGTGAGTAACATGTTTGCATCATGCCTCATACAACAATATTCTGTCAAGTGACTCCAACTGTAGACGTGAAAAACATGATTGAGGATGAGTTGCAGTAATCCAATCGAGATGTTACAAAAGCATGCATAACCTTTTCAAGGTTCTTTAGAGACAAAAATGGCTTCACTTTCGTCAGAAGACAAAGATGAAAAAAACAGGACTTAATGACAGCACTTATCTGTTTATCAAATTTAAGTTTGTTATCAAACCAAAACACCCAAATTTCTTGCATGTGTAGTGCTGTATGGAGTAAGAAGTTCTGAATCAAAATCATGTACACAGTGGTCATTTGAGCCAAACAAAATAAATTCAGTTTTACTCTCATTGAGGCCAAAGTTTTAGTTTGTCTAAACAATCTAAAATAGGCTTTAAAGCCTGTTTATTATCACGCTTCAAAGGGATATACATTTGTGTGTCATCAGCATACAGATGAAAAGAGACCCCATACTTATTAAAAATAGATCCTGGAGGAAGCATATAAAGGGAAAACAGTACTGGACCAAGAATCGAACCCTGGGGAACACCAGACTTTAGATGTATTTCATATGAGGATTGGTTTCCAATGCTAACAACATACCTCCTATTAGTAAGATAAGAATGAAACCACTGCAACACCGTGCCCCGAAGACCAACACATGTCTCAAGACGTGATATAAGTGTATTATGATCAACTAAATCAAAGGCAGAACTGAGGTCTAACAGAACCAGAGCCATAGACTCCCCAGAGTCAGTAATCAGCATGATGTGAGATGGTGGTCTAGTGGGTTAAACTATGGAACTGATATGCAGAAGGTTGCTGGTTCAATCCCAGCGGTCACCACCAGTGTGTCCTTGAGCAAGGCACTTTACTCCATGTTGCTCCAGGGAGATTGTCCCTGTAATAAGGGCACTGTAAGTCACTTTGGATAAAAGCGTCTGCCAAATGCATAAATGTAAATGTGATATCATTCAAAACTCGTAACAGAGCTTGCAACCATATTTACATTTTTCAGAGATTGAGTTAATAGTCAAGTAAGATTGAAGTTGATTTAGAACCACTTTCTCTAAAATGTTGAAATAGTTTGAAATGGGACGAAAGTTAGCCGGTGATTGAATTCTAACCCTTCAGCTTCTCCTTGGCTCTATGCTCCCTCAGCTCCACTGGGATTCATCAGTCCTCGGACTCCACTGGGTTTTCTCGTCCCACCGGCCCCACCTTGGTCAGGCGTCGACCCTACTACACCACAGTCTTCTTTCCTCTGGCTATACCTCGTCCCTCCATCCTTCTGGCTCTGTCGGACTCCTCCTTCCCTCCAGCGTTGTCTTTGTCCTTGCTCGCCTTGCACCACCCCGGCTCTACCACGACCTGCCAAGCCCCCATCTCCACCTCAGTCCCCTGAGCCTGCAGTTCTGCCTCGGCCTTCCAGGTCTCCGGTGTCATCTCAGTTCTCCATCTAGCCAATTCCTCCTGGGTATCCATCTCCGTCATCTCCATCGGTCGTCCCCATTGAGGACCTCTCCACCATGGCTACTCCCTCCCTACTCCACTGTGAGCCTCATTCCTGGCTGGACTCTGGGTTCCCGTCTGGCTCCTCCCTCCATCCTCTCCGTTCTGGGTTCTCCCGCTGGAATTTTTACCTGTGTCCTGCCCTTCGCCAGCCCCTCATCCGCCTCTTGAGCCCCCCCCCTTCATCTTTTGGACTTTTTTTTAATGGTGTGAGGATGCGGAGGGGGTCTACTGTCACATCTATTGCTTGCGTTCTTGTCCTTGTGTTTTGGTTTGACCCAGTTGTGTTGATATTGTGAGCTAGTGTGTTACTCTGTTCAGTAAAACTCCTTTTCCTCTCGTCTTCTGGATTATGTACACGTGTGGCGCAGGACTGTTGAAACCTTTCTGCCCTGTGCATGTTCCTTCCTGGGACTTATCCTGGTTGTTGAGGACCAATCCTCAGTGGTTCTCTAAACATTTAATTTCCTTAAATGCATTACCTGTGTTGAATTTCTTTACATTACAATTCAGAAAAATCCTCTTTCTGTCATTCAAATTACAGTTCATGAATTGAAAGGAAACCAGTTCTTCAGTTCTGAATTTTGCCCAAATGAAGTCTGAATACTGGGTTTGGAAAATAATGACCGAATTTTCATTGCATGTGAACTAATGAAGAAAATCATAGAAAGAAGACAATGTTGTAGAAGAAAGTCATGTAATGTGTTTGTCAAAGAGATAAACAGACCGTATGTGTGTGAGTGTTATGTCAGAGTGATGGAGCACGGACACCTGAAGCTCTCATCTGACCCTCTAAAGCACACTATATCGCCCCACACACCATCGATCTGTAACTCGCACAGACATTTATCACCAGGATTCCTGAGGTTCATCCGTGGTGTCTCTGAATTTAAAAGCGTTACACCACTCACTTATGTACTGGCAGGAAACTGTGTTTATGAGTGACTGTATCTCATAATGAAATAAAGACTTTATGAACACAGGTCACATGTCCTCAGATATAACCATCATGGTAATCATTACCTCCTCTTCCCCTAGGAGAGCTTTTCATTAGTTCTTAACACCTGCTTGATACAGTAATAATAATGAAATAGGTTTGTACAATTAACATTATACAACATGAATTCATGCATAATTAATTACCATTCTCTTCAGACATCTATAAAGATTTTTATGGTAAACATTCTATGGTGAAAAGACACAGAGAGATGTGCACTGTAAAACATTTATGCATTTGGCTAGGGGTGTAAATCTTTTGGCAGACAGCAAATCGATTCGAGTCACAATTTGATTAAATTCCATTCAATTTCAATTAATGATTCATAGTGTCCCTATTATGCTTTTTGGGATATTACCTTTCATGCAGCGTGGAATGTCAAAGTGCAGATAAATGGAGTTATTGTCTCTTAAAAGAAAGAAGTGATTCTGAGCGGCCTGAAACGAGCCGTCCCGAATTGCAGTGTCACTTCCTGCTGAACCTACATTTGCATAATGCCAGCCTGTGGTCTTCATTCATTGGCTGTTGGCGAACTATGTCTACTCTGCCCCGCCCTCAAACACTGAAGTTGCTGCTGAGACTGGAGAGTTTGGTTTGTGTTGTTCATGTCGAGAGGACATTTTCTGCACTGCAAAATTTAATTTAATTTAATTTAACTTTGATGCACTTCCAAAGCATGAGATCGAGACGGTAAAACAACGCCATTGTTGCTGTTTGTGTCACTGTGTATTAGGGCTGTCACTTTAGTTTCGAAAACCATTTGCACAATCGATCGGACCAACCAACAGAAGTTTCGAAAGCGAAAATAGGGAATCGATTTTAACCAAATATGTACACTATTCATTTTAAACTAATTAAACAAAAAAAGATAGATGTAACAACTCACAAACAAGCAGAAAAATAAAATAGAGATTTTGAAAGTGCAGTAGGCGTTGCGAAAGCTAAAAAGGAGATTCTCACCAATTTGATGCTCCTATCATTTCAATCGCCGGTGATTAACTTGTGCAAAAAAGTAAAAACGAATGAAACTAATGAAAAATGCAAAACTATAATAACCTTGGTGATAACCCCTAATAACTCGAGGAGTTCGATATGGATGTGTTACAGTACACAGGAGGCAGACACAGACGTGACAGGTAATGGTAGTTTATTAGACCTCAGTAGAGCAGATGTTGAGACACAGGTGAGTAAACTGGTAGTTGGTAGACTAAGAGGTGATATGAGAGAGAGAGAGTTACTGTCCTTTGTTTTGTAGATCGTTGAACGTTGGAGATTGGAGATCGCTGGAGAACTGAGGAACTGACTGGACCACACCCACACAGCAGACGAGGAACACAGACGGAAGGAGACACGCTGGAGACAGGTAAGTATGTGTAGAGAAGTCCTTGAGGTAAGCATAGCCTTGCGTATATGCGAACGAGACCGGACATGGAGTGCTGTGTGAGTGTGTGACTTATAGTGCTGGTGATGAGTGCCGTGATGAGGTGCAGGTGATGGTGATCAGTACTCTGGGGATGGAGTGCGCTGTGATTGGTGGAGGTTGGAACCTGACGTGTCTGTGACAGGATGTACTTCAGGTTTTGGACTATAGATCAAATAATGAAGAAGGAAAAAGTGTTCTGCAAACGGTGTGATCGCGAGTTCCCATATCACAGCATCAGTACAGCGGATGGGTCCGCTTCATCATTATCAGATGAATACACACCTGGACCCGCTAGAGCTACGCTAGGCCTTCAGTGAATTTCACGTTTTATTTTCAGCCTCTTTTCATGGCTACAATCGCCTATGTAGGGGATATTAGTTTGACATTTCTAATGGTAAACACAGCCATGTTGAAGCCTGCAGTAATGCTGTTCACTCGGCTTGTTGTTTTTCGAGAGTTTTGCACTACTGTTTGTCATTTGTGCACGAAACTTCACGCCGATAAATCATCAGATATATTACTGACTTGTGCACCTCAAGCGCCCTCTTTAAGTTCGTCCTAATGCCTGTTAGCTGTCCGTGGAATGGCCTATAATTTGACGTTGAAAATGGAAAATCGATTTTACAATCTCAAAAATCTGGTACTGTGTATCCAGTGCTGAGGAAGAACTGAATTTCAGATATGCTAATGGATATTTGTTTTCCAACTCAAGCAATAAAAGTTTGTCCCATCACCACAGACTGGGCAATCTGACCAATCAGAGCGGGGCATGCTCTCGGAAAGGAGGGGTTTAGAGAGACCGTTTCACACACTGCATTATAGGGGCACATTAAAAAGATCCTTCTGTAATGTAGCATATGTCATTACATCAGCTTCACATCTACATGAAGAAACAAACTGGGGTGAAGAGGGACAATAAGCTTAAAGCTACACTGTGTAACTTTTTTAGTCGATTGTTAGCTAAAAACACTTAGTTCTTTCAAAAATATATGTGCTCATTAATGTATATTTACTTCTTTCAAGTAATAAAGTATTCTCGTAAGTTTATAATATGCCATTGAAAATACATAAGGTAATGGGATCTAACGGTGGTCGCCATGTTGCTCCTCCATCTTGAAAGTACATTAGCCAAAGAGGGACATACCCGTAAATTCAAGCTTCGCTTTTCGCGTTTTAACCGGTTTTAACACTCGATGGCACTGTACAAAATTCTCTGCCTCGCGCATGTGCGCGTCAACTTGTTCAGACTTGTCTGGTGCATGTGCAGAGAGTTTTCATCTCAGCAGCTCCAGTAACAGTTATACGGAGTTTTCCTGGCTTGTTTATTCCTCAAAAGTCTGTTTTTCCTTGTGTGGTATTTCTGTGCTCGTAAGTAATAATAGTTATTGTCATTGTAGATGTGTTTCAGAGTGTGTCATCGCGTAATTCAGTTGATGTCACCTCAGAAGTATTTTTGTGTCAACATAGGGTACAATAGCGTAATGCTCACCTATTTGAATAATCATTCAGTTATTTTGTTATCAACAATGTTTATTCGTTTATAGAAAATATTTGCTTGTAATGTATGTTGATGGAAATATGTATCAGGTCTGATCGGCATATTAACAATTGTTATACAGAGCGCACTGCAGTGCTAACGTTAAAGCTGCGCACACACTTTTGTAACCGGACACCGCTTGTTAGCAGCAGCGGCAGCTCCGCTCCTTTTAATGCAGCTGCATTTAGCGCCTATATATGGTACAATAAGCTCTGGTTTACGGTTACATTATACAAATGTAACTTATAAGTATAGTTATACAGTTCTTAACTGTGTATGTATATTTACCATCCTTATTTGTTCTCTCACAGAAACCACATTTATGTACATATCCACGCAAACCTGTTTATGCCTTGCAATTGGATGACTGAATAAACATTACTATCATCAAAGTTCACTCTGGATTAGCTGCAGTTCTTTCTAGCCGAATAATTAGGCCAGTTGAGTTCCAACCATCCCACTGCGCACAGAATATCCCACAGGCACCGTGTCCAATGTGGACGAGGTCGAGCTGGAAGCCATGTTAATCTTGGACTAAATCAGCCACCGTAGGAGTTGAAACGAAATCGGAATTGAGAGGAACAGAAACTAATATTCACTGGATGGTCATAAACCTTTTCACCACTAGATGGGGGAAAATATCACACAGTGTAGCTTTAAACAAATTAGCTTATCTTTTGGTTTTAAGTTGAAAGAAAATTTTGCTAAAACACTTTTGCTCTATCATCCGATTATATGCACGGAGCTAGCATGAGTAATACAATGTTTTCTCTATGTCCAGATTTGACTGAATAGAAAGTAGTCTTGAATAATGTCTAAATATATGTCCAAATGTAAAACATAGTACAAATGCGGGTAATTTAGCACCATTTGTCAGAAAAAGCCAAGTGTCCTGGCTAGATGTCACAGCTAGTGCTCATGTCCTGAACTCCCGCAGAGACGGTGGTTTGTGTCTCTGTTCTGCTAACTCTTCTTTACTTCATCAGCCTTCATGTAAACTCAAGACCAAGGGGAAAGAGCTTTTTCATACAAAGCCCCCGAAGTCAAAATGTTCACTTGCTGCCTAATATATCCCACCCACTAACAGAGATCATCAGTGTTATTCACTGGTCATATTGTTAGAGTAGCAGGTCTGAATCTGTCTGGTGTAGCAGAACTCGGGCATTACCCATCACAGACTGAGGGATGGGTGGTCGTTCAGCTGGGGACTGCATTAAAGGGTTAGTTCACCCAAAAATGAAAATTGTGTCATTAATTCCTCACCCTCATGTCGTTCGACACCCGTCAGACCTCCGTTCATCTTCGGTTCAACGCCGGATCTGTGTCATATTCTCACGCATGCGTCGTGGAGACACACACGGAAGACAAGAACAAGTTGGATAAAGTCGTTATTTTGATTTTTTTTTGCGCACAAAAACTATTGTGGTCGCATCGTAAAATTATTGTAGAGTCACTGTGGTGAGATGGACTTTGTAACAACGTTTTAAGTGCCTTTTATGGGTCTTGTGTAAATGTAAATGCAAGTGTAAATGTACTGAATGCCAATGGAGGCCTATCTGAAGCCTTTCTCAGCATCAGCTTTACACTAAAATATCTTCATTTGTGTCTGAAGATGAACGGAGGTCTGACGGGTGTCCAACCACATGAGGCTCAGTCATTAATGACAGAATTTTCATTTTTGGGTGAACTAACCCTTTAAGGTCGGATGGATGTCATCTCTGTCATGTTTCTCTCTCCATTCTGCATGATGTCTACAATTTGCTGAATTGATGTTTGTAGATGGGCTATAGATTTTCCTGGAGGAACCTTCCCTTCACACGTGTAAAAACTCTGGGAGATCCACCGTTCAATAGCAGGCCCTTTCTAAACATATAGATGTACATTACCATTACAAATTCACAGTATTGTGATGGATTTATCAGTGTGTGTCCCTGTAATCTTGACACTACTGAAGCTATCTGCGCATCACAGTGGTTTCAGGCACACAGTTCTTCTTAGTTGTGAACCGCCATAATGATGTATTTCCTGTGGTCTAGACCCTTCAGAGGAACATGTACTGAATCTTCACAATCTCGTCCAGCTAAAGATCATCCCTACAACACAAGAGAAATACAACATCCTTAATCACAGAGCCATAGCCCCCCTTAAAAACATCATTAAAAAACATAAATACTTAAAATAATTGTGTAAGTAGTAAAACAATACAAACGCAAACAAAAAAAAAAGTTTAGAAACATTTTGAGTCCCCATCTCTTGCCTCACAGTAGTTTGGTCCATCTCGCACCTCACACACACACACACACACACACACACACACACACACACACACACACACACACACACACACACACACACACACACACACACACACACACACACACACACACACACACACACACACACACACACACACACGTGTAATATTTATTGTCCCTCAACTGTTAGATGAAATTTACGCTGAAACTGCATGAACATTTCACATCACGATTATGGAAAATCACCACGGTTATCAGTATTATCAGCTATTGTTCATCTTCAGAAAGCACTGATACAAACTCTGAAATCATAACCAACCAACAACATTAGCAGCATTATGCACTTTATGTTTGCATAAACATTAAAATAATAATAACATTCATATTTTTAGAAACTCATTTTGGATTCACATCTTTTTTTTTTATAGCATATTTACATTATGATATCTACATTAAATTATTCACAGGAACTGCCTTTCATGATGATATTACTATCAAACTTTACATTTGCATCTTTTCACCATTATAATCTGTCCATCAGTCATAACTGATCATAATCAATGGCTCATTTGATTTATATTGCTGCATTAATCATTTCGATTATTTCTATAGAACTTGCCGGCCTAAATATTTTCAAAAATTGTATTATGTCAATTAATGAACTCTTTCCCTACCAACGCTTATTTTAATTCTAGCTTCATGCACTCTTTTTCATCAACACTTGAATGTGGGAACGTTTAATGATTAAAAAAGCAACATTTTGAGCAAAAAACCTGAGAAAATCCTGTTTTAGTCAAAGACTCCGCCTGGATGTGATTGAGAGCGATGATCAAACGCAGATGAGTCCATCAACACCTCACACTCGTTTCCTCTTCATGGGTTCATCCTCTCATTCAGCCACATCAGGCCGTTGTGATTTATATGATGTTTAATGTTTGATGATGGCGATAGTTAACCCTTCCTGCAGGCTACATGCTCAGTTTAACATTTCCTTCAAGGAATGTGGATAAAATCATATTTTTCTTGAATGTGTTGTGAATATCTCTGTCAGATTAAGCAAACAAAATGTACAGCATCGCTAACCCTGATCCTGAAGCACACAACACTACACATCCTGAACTCATCAAGCACACTTCCTTCAACTCATTGGGTAGAATACACTGTTGAAGAAACTCTACTGTACAGTTATTATTGCTTTTGTCATTCGCCTACTACACATCTTCCTTTCACTGCAGCCTTGGACGTCCGTCTTCATTTTCTGCAAGGTAGACACAATGACATAACATGGAATCGTTCAAAAAATGAAGATTGCAGTTTATTTTTTCCCTAGATGATCTCGATAGAAATAATCAAAAGTATATTTTTCCCCGCAGAATTGTGAATGGTTTTGTGTGTGTATGCTCTTTTGTCTTCTCGGCTACACTGGAAAAAGAGGCTTGATGTCGAGGAGCAAAGGAGCCCAAACAGAAATGATTATTGATTTAATCACATAATCAGCAGCCAGCACCTCAGGCCCAGATAGTAAATCCATAATAGCCTCTCCACGTAACCAACTCAACAAATTTACCATCAAAGCCATCCGTGCACAAACTCTAAACACTGAAGCCAAGGGTCACCTTCAGCGGCGGAGGGAATATTGACGCGCTGCTTTCAACACTTCTACACTTATCAAACACCACTGCAATCTCACACAAGCATCGCACACGCGCTTCTATTAAAATATGAGAAAACAGAAGAGGAGAGATGCAATCAGCTGGAGGAGATAATGCCCAGGCTGACATTAGTCCATCACTTTCTCCGGGGATAAAGACTTATACACATTTCTACATTTATCCATTCTATATGTGCTATATTAGATGAAAGAACAGCGGAGTTGAGAGCCTCTTCATCTGCTCAACAGCCACTCGAGTTAGCGAGACTCTTCACCTTGAGAACAGGTGTGTTTCCCCATCCACTAATAATCAATGCTTTCCTCCTCGTTTAACCATTCAACTTCAGAATTGAAGAATCAGCTCAACCCCCACACGATACTGAACTGAGACAGCCAGAGGAGGAATCGACTGAACTTCTGTTCTTGCAACAGTTCATTCTGCTCTTCTGATGTGAATGGGATTCAGAATAACGCAGAGCTGGACAGTAGCAAAGCACATTTACTTGAGTACTGTACTTAAGTACACTTTTTGAGTATCTGTACTTTACTGAAGCATTACTCTTTAGGGAAACTTTTACTTTAACTTCACTACATTTGAAAGACAAATATCGTACTTTTTACTCCACTACATTTCTATCAAGATCCTCAAAGTCAAAAGTCAGTGGATGATTTTTTTTCTTCTTTAAAATGTTTTTTTTTTTTTTTTTTTGCAAATGTAAATGTCTGGGAGAAAGAGAAGCATAGACATATGGATGAATCTGATAAAGCCTGATGAAAGATCAGTTCAGTCTGTTTTTGTGCCTCTGAGATGAGCTCGAGTACTGAATAGAGTTTTCTTTTGTGTGTGTTTTTCGCACTTAAACAGACCAATACACACAATGTCAATTTTCATTTTGGAAAGTATTCACGTAAACAAAGTTGATTATGTCTTAAGTGAACGTGAACAGTTGGGGGAATATCGGATGTGTATCAGTGTGTGGGATTTGTGCATTCTGCCTTAAAGGGACAGCAGCTTTGTAAAAGTATTTAAATGAGTTCAAGGTGGTCGTGTGGAGCATCACTGACTGGCTTAAACCACCGTGCATTTATACAACAATGCAACAATAATAAAATAATGCATTGACATAAAAAAGGAAATTTACTTTTGATACTTAAGTACTTTTAAAAGCAAGTACTTCTGCACTTTTACTTAAGTAAAAATTGTTTTTAACAACTTTCATTTGTAACAGAGTAATATTTGACCAGTAGTACTTTTACTTTCACTCGAGTAATGGAGTTACTCTGGTATAACGGCACTGGAGTGTTTTACTGCTCGACCAGCGAGGCTTCCTTTCTCTCTGACGAAACATCGCAAACTAAAGGGAGAGCAGGAGGAAGACTGAAGACGACGGACGAGGAAGAGTTGAATAACCAGACTCTGCAATAAACACACAGCAGGAGTAGAGCAACACTGACACAGTGAGAACACAAACAGAGGGATCCGCGGGAAAGGGAACTACAGGTGAGGAGGAAAACTCATGATGGTCATCGTGTGTGAGGAACCACTGCAAGAGCTCCGTCCAGCTTATTATCAACCAGAACTAGTCAAGTCAGCTTTATTTATATAGCGCTTTTACAGTGCCGATTGTCTCAAAACAGCTTTACAGTGTTAAACAGGAAAATAATGCAGCATAATTTTATTCAGCCGTTCTGGAGAAAACGGTGATGTCATCAGTTCATTTCAATTATCATACAGTGACAGTGTGGGCTTCAGATCAGTAATTTACTTTATATGGTTAATTTAGTTTAATAATTAGATCTATTTGGATATTTAGTTGAACATGTAGTGTCCCCAACTGAGCAACACAAGCCAGAGGCAACAGTGGCAAGGAAACCCAAACCCCATCAGGAGCAGAATGGAGAACTGCTCGGGTTATGTATATAACCCTTGTTCCCTGAGAAGGGGAACGAGCACTGCATCGGGACGACGCTTTGGGGATGCTCCCTTAGCATCAGCGAATCTGAAACCAGAATGCCAACTAGGCCAATCCGATTGGCGTGCGTGATGACGTCATCGTGACGGCATACCCGGAAGTATAAAAGGGTTGCTGGAGCGTAATGGCGGTAGTAATTGCTCTGAAGCATGCGCTCCAGGCGCGCCAAGGTGTGGCGTCGGGATGCAGTGCTCGTTCCCCTTCTCAGGGAACAAGGGTTATATACATAACCCGAGCAGTTCCCTTTCGAGGGAACTCGCACTGCATCGGGACGACGCTTTGGGGAACGAGTACCCACTAGGCCACACCGAAGGGTAGCGCCTGCCCTAGTGTGAAGCCGGAAACCGGGCACAGCTAGGACTGGAGCACCCTAGCACCAGGCGTCGTAGGGAGATCCAGGCTATAAAACCTGATAAAAGTGTGTGGGGTAGCCCACCCGGCCGCCTCGCAGATATCCTGCAAGGGGACCCCAGAAAGAAGGGCCACCGAAGAGGCCATGCCTCTGGTGGAATGAGCCCTCACGGCCACAGGTGAAGGCAAACTGCGCACCTGGTAGGCCATGGTAATCGCCTGGACAATCCAGTTACTGATTGTCTGAATAGACGCAGGCAATCCCTTCTTAGGTGAACCAAAACACACCAACAGTTGTTGTGATCTCCTCCACTGTGCAGACTTCGCCAGATAAACTCTTAGAGCCCTAACCGGGCAGAGTAGGTGAAGCCTCCCCTCTTCCGCCGTCACATGAGGCGGAGGATGAAATGCCTGCAGGACAGGGTAATGGCAAGGAGAAAAGCCACCTTAAGGGTCAGATCCTTTGGTCCAGCCGACTCCAATGGTTCGAAGGGGGCCTCAGCCAATCCTTCGAGAACCACTGCCAGGTCCCAGGTTGGAACTCTGGACCGAGCCGCAGGCCTCATCCTCCGAGCCCCACGGAGGAATTGTACAACCAGCTGGTGCCTACCCAGAGGCCCATCACCCAAAGGAGTGTGGAAAGCCGCAATGGCAGCCACGTACACCTTGAGTGTGGACGGGGTAAGCCCTGCAGAGAAACGATCTTGGAGGAACTCCAGCACTGAAGCCACTGGGCAGTAAACTGGGTCCACCTCACGTTCTCTGCACCAAGTGGAAAATACATTCCACTTGAGGCTGTACAGTCTCCTCGTAGACGGAGCCCTGGAGCTGAGTAAGGTCTCTATCACGTCTGCCGATAGGCCAGCCTCTATGAACCTGTTCCCCTCAGGGGCCAGACCCACAGGTTCCAAATCTCCGGGCGGGGGTAAAATATCGTACCCGCCGCCTGAGATAGGAGATCCCTCCTCAGAGGAATCTCCCACGGCTGACCTGCTAGCAGAGCTATGATATCCGAGAACCAAACTCGAGTCGGCCAACGGGGTGCTACCAGAAGTAGACTGACCCCCTGTCGACGGACCCTTTCCAGGACTCCCGGGAGCAGAGCAATCGGGGGAAATGCGTACAGACGCAGCCTCGGCCACGTCTGCACCATGGCATCCAGCCCCAGTGGAGCTGGATGCGTGAGGGAAAACCACAGTGGACAGTGGGACGTCTCTCGAGACGCAAACAGATCCACTTCCACTGGGCCGAACCTCTTGCATATGGCCTCCACCACCTCTGGGTGGAGTCGCCACTCCCCGGGCCTCAGCCCCTGCCTCGACAGGATGTCTGCTCCCTGATTTTGGACCCCCGGGACATACATTGCCCTGATGGACAACAGTTTCCCCTGGGTCCACAGGAGGACTTGGCGTGCTGTCTTGTACAGAAAGCGCGACCTCAGTCCCCCCTGGCGGTTGATGTACGCTACGACAGACGTATTGTCTGTCCGTACCAGGACGTGCTGGCCTCGGAGGTGCGGGAGAAAGCTCCTGAGAGCTTTGTATACCGCCATCATCTCCAGGCAATTTATATGCCAGGAGGAATGACGGCTCTCCCATGGGCCCCTCGCAAAGCGGCCGTCCATGACCGCGCCCCAGCCAGTGAGGGAGGCGTCTGTTGAAACGGATTTCCGGCAACAAGACGCTCCCAACACTGGCCCTCGGGACAGAAACCAAGGTTTCTTCCATATGGCTAGGGAACGAGAGCATTTGCGCGTTACCCTGATCATACGGAAAGGATTCCCTCTGGGGGAAAACCCCTTGGTTTTCAACCACCACTGGATGGGTCTCATGTATAGCAGGCCAAAAGGTATTATGTTGGACGCTGCTGTCATGTGACCCAGCACTCTCTGAAAGTGCTTCACAGTGATGTTGTGGCCTAGCCTTATTCCTGAGACCATCGCCTGTATTGTCTGGACTCGCGCGGGAGACAATCGTGCCCGCATCGTTGTCGAGTCCCACACGACCCCGAGGAACGTAGTCCTCTGGGACGGCGTCAACACGCTCTTTTTCGTGTTGAGTCTCAGCCCCAAGCATTTCATGTGGTTCAGAACGACATCTCGATGCCGAACCGCCACCTCGTACGACTGGGCCAGTATGAGCCAGTCGTCGATATAATTCAGCACACGGATGCCCTGAAGTCTCATTGGAGCCAGAGCTGCATCCATGCACTTCGTGAACGTGCGTGGGGAGAGGGCTAGGCCAAAGGGAAGCACTCGATATTGGTACGCTTCGCCCCCGAAAGCGAACCTCAGGTACAGGTTCCTGTGACATGGAAGGATGGAGACATGGAAATATGCGTCCTTTAGATCTATCGTGACGAACCAGTCCTCGGACTGGATCTGACTCACGATCATGGGAATAGTGAGCATTTTGAACCTGAAGCTCCTCAGAGACAGATTCAAAACCCTCAGATCTATAATCGGACGCAACCCTCCATCCTTTTTGGGAACTATAAAGTACCGGCTGTAGAACCCGGACTCTCTTTCCAGCGGAGGAACACGCTCTATGGCTTCCTTTGCTAGAAGAGTTTTTACTTCTAGTTCCATTACCCGAACCTGCTCGGGTATCACTGCTGTCCAGTATAACCCCCTGAATTGTGGAGGAGGAAAAGCGAACTGCAGTTTGTACCCCTTTTCTACAGTACGCAGGACCCACGTAGAAATATTCGGAAGGCATTTCCATGCGCCGAAATAATCTACTAAGGGAACCAGCCTCTCGAGGCTGGCGTCGGGTGTTACACGGTTCTCCGTGTGCGGACGCGCGAGCTAACCAGCCGCAGGTCTTTCCAGAGGCGGCTGGTGCAGCATGCGTTCGCGGGAAATCGATGTGGCCCGAAGCGTCATAGACGGCGGGATTACCACATCGATTTCCCCAGAGCGCCGCGGAGGAAACAACCTCGGTTGTTTCTCCGCGGGGGGACCGCTCTTAGAAGCCCAGCCGTGGCTAGGACTTCTTCCCAGCAGCCTTCCGCGCCTGAAGGACGTTCCGAAGATCGCCTTTAGGAGCTGAAGGCTGCTGCTGAGAGCGCCGCCTCTGTTGCCAGGCTCCCGGGGGAGGGGCTCTAGAAGCGACGCTCTCCTTTTGCACCTTCCGGTGCGAGGAGCTGGATGACGGCTGAGGCTGCCCGCTAGGGCCAGCCTTCCCAGGTTTAGAGCGGCGAGGGAGATACTGGTGGAAGGCTGCCGACTGTTTCTTCGCCTCCTGGTGTCTGGAAACGACGGTGTTAACCGCGTCTCCAAAGAGACCAGAAGGCGAGATCGGGGAGTCCAGGAGAAAAGCTCTATCCTTCTCCTTTATCCCCGACAGATTCAGCCAGAGATGTCTCTCCACTGTCACCATGGAAGCCATGGAGCGGCCGATAGTGCGGGCCGTCTCCTTGGTGACGCGGAGAGACAAATCTGCAGCCTTCCTCAGTTCCAGAATGTCCTCCGGAGAGGGACCATCTCCCTCGTCCAACTCTTTAAGGAGGTCGGCCTGGTAGGCCTGCAGAATTGATAATGTGTGCAGGGAACCACCAGCCCGACCAGCCGCCATATATGCTTTGCCCACCAAAGATGAGGTGTCCCGACAGGGTTTGGTGGGCAAAACCGGAGCCTTGAGGGACGATGCAGAGTCGGGTGAAAGATAGCTCGCGAGAGCTTCCTCCACCCGAGGCATCGCCCCATAGCCCGCCTCGCGTGCCCCCAGAACATTGGAATAGTCCAATACTGGGGGATTGCAAACACGCGAAGAATAGGGCCGTTTCCATGATCTACACACCTCGGTGTGTAGATCCGGGAAAAAAGGCAGGCCCCGGCGAGGTGTTTGAACCCGGTGTGAGAGGAACCGGTCATCCAGCCTGCTGGGTGGCTGGATTTCCGGAGCCTCTTGTGGCCAACTTATATTTAATTTGGCCACTGCCCGGGTCAACACCTCGACCAGCTCCTCTTGGGCGGGTGGATGAAGCGATGAAACAATTCCTGCTTCATCCCCCGCCTCGGTGCCTATTTCCTCCGGCTCCTCGGAACCGGAGAGAACAAGCATCGGACCTCCCACCCCGGGGGAAGAAGCCGCAGCGCGGGCTTCCACACGGGGAGGAAGATCCTCGGAACTGTCAGAGGAGGATCGGGAAAGTGCCGCAGCAGTCCCGAAACCCTCTGACAAATCCCGCTGTGAGCCCCATGATCTGCGACGCCGAGCCGCCTCAGCGACTGCGGGTCCAGAACCACGAGGCTCACGAGGCTGGCCGGCCTCATCAAACGCAGCCAGCCGAGAGCGAAGCACCCTGAGCGTCAGTTTTTCGCAGTGCTCACAAGCGGCTCCCTCGAGAGCCGCTTGGGCATGCTGGACGCCCAGGCAGTGCACACAAAGCAGGTGTGTATCCGAGCCCGACATGAACCTGGGACGCGGATGCACACACTGTTTGAACTCACACTTTCCATACTTTTTCACACACTTTCACTGACAAACAACAGTAAATAGACAGACAGTTTACAGATAGCGCTTGCTGAAGAGCAATAACTACCGCCATTACGCTCCAGCAACCCTTTTATACTTCCGGGTATGCCGTCACGATGACGTCATCACGCACGCCAATCGGATTGGCCTAGTTGGCATTCTGGTTTCAGATTCGCTGATGCTAAGGGAGCATCCCCAAAGCGTCGTCCCGATGCAGTGCGAGTTCCCTCGAAAGGGAACTACCAGGGGCCATCCCATTGGGCCGCTGGGCAAAGTGGGCCGACCCGTAGCTACGTAAATATATATGAAGAATGAATAATAGTACATTTAACCCACTGGGGCTCTTCAGTCATTTCTGACCCAAATCTTTTAAAATAAAAATTGTTAAAAATCGTAGCTTCATCGGAATGGTCCGAAACTTGGTGACTTTATTGGTACTTGGTGTATGAACACACAATACAATAAGTGGTCGTAAAAAAATAGTCACGCTCAGGACCTTTGGGTCAAAAATGACCCCCATAGGAAATGAATGGGAAATTGGCAAAAATATGAAAATACAGAGTGTTTTTCTGCATAAAATCTACAAATCAGCCAGGATGCAGAAAAAAAGGACTCAACAGTGAAGGGGTGAATCTCTAAAACATTAAGAGTGCAAAACAGACAAAAAAACTCACACACACACACAAAAACACAATTAGCTTTTGGAATGGCACGTGTTAATTTGTGTGTGAGTGTGTTTTTGTGTGTATAAGTGTGTGTGTGTGTGTGTGTGTGTGTGTGTGTGAGTTTTTTTGTCTGTTTTTGTCAGTCCTTTTTTTCTGCATCCTGGCTGATTTGTAGATTGTATGCACAAAAAAACTAATTTCCCATTAATTTCCTATGGGGGTAATTTTTGACCCGAAGGTCCTGAGTGTGACTATATTTTTGTACGACCACTTAGACTTTTCACATCCTGTCCCCAATTTTTTTGAGTGTTCATATACCAAGTACCAATAAAGTCACCAAGTTTCGGACCATTCCGATGAAGCTACGATTTTTCATTTTTTTTAATAAAATGCAAGATCCACTATAGGGGTAAAAATGCGCTATTGCGTGATAAAAATGCTCAATGTGTCCACCTCATTAAAAAAATTGCTTTCACGAGGCCTAGGCTTGACTCTAAAATTAAATACAGCTTTAATAAATAAAAAATAAATATATACATATATATATATATATATATATATATATATATATATATATATATATATATATATATATATATATATATATATATATATATATATATATATATATATATATATATATATATTTATTTTTTATTTATTAAAGCTGTATTTAATTTTAGAGTCAAGCCTAGGCCTATATATATAAAATTTGTATTATATTCAATGGGAAAAAATGGGTCATAATTATTGCATAAATATTAATTATAAATCATAAAATTATCTCAAAACACCAAAAAATAAAATAAAAAATATTATTGAACAAAAATATATTTCATTGATTTTACTCAAATCTTTTTTATCTTAATCCCGCCCGGGTCATTTTTGACCCGAAGGTCCTGAGTGTGACCCATAAATGAAGAACCCCAGAGGGTTAGTCTATATCCTTCCGTCAGCCCAGACGCCGAACGGCCCGCCTGAGGGAAAACTCTGATCTATAAAGCGCTCGTCAATCTCAAAATGTTTGAGATATCCAATCAAACTGAAGGAGGCGGGGTTTATTGTCAACAGAAACCGCGCAGCTTGAGTGCGAGCCGAGGTGAGATAAACCGCTGAACTACAGGAGTCAATACAGTAATATTTCCCCACTGTTATGATTTTTAAAAAAGTTAAACAATGCACATTCATTTCCAGGGATGCAAACTAAACGACTGCTGACCTTTTCCAATTTATCAGATTGTAATGCCATTTACGTTATTCGACACACAATGCACAAAGAAACATTAACACAGCAGTTTCAGCATCAGAGTGAATGTGTGTGTGTGTGTGTGTGTGTGTGTGTGTGTGTGTGTGTGTGTGTGTGTGTGTGTGTGTGTGTGTGTGTGTGTGTGTGTGTGTGTGTGTGTTTCTTCAGTAATATCACAGTCATTTGAAAATAATTCATAAAACTCAAAATATTATTTTCACTAAAACATGGTAAAACTGGCAACTTTCATATTCAAGTGTCCCGTGAAGGAACGGGTCATATAATAAAATACATATAGGCTATAATTTGCTAGTTTATTTGATTAAAAATACAGTAAAAACACAGTATTAAGAAATATGAATAACATTTCTAATATCTGTTGTGAATATATAGTAAAGTGTCATTTATTCCTGTGATCAAATCATCATTACTCCAGTCTCCAGTGTCACATGATCCTGCAGATATCACTCTCATATGCTGTATTTTTCATAACAAAAAACACTTCAGGACCAATATAATTTTGAAACTTGAATTTTGAAAACAATTGGAGCTCTATTCCATAAAATGACAGATGTCAAGCTCCTGAAAGGACAGATATCCACTAGAAAGGCACCATAAACACCCTAGACCACAGCACTGCTTTATATGAACTGATGAACTTTAGTGATATTAAACTTCACTGTATGGAAAAGATTTCAAAATGTGTACAAAAAAATCATAATAAGCATTTCATTAAAAACTGCATTTATATTTCTGTATAAATAGCATCTATTTTGTTATGTTAGTAAGTGGTGTTTAAAATGTCTCTGTGCATAATGAGCTGGTGAGTTTAAGGTGAGATGAAAAACTTGTCTTCAAAAGCTAAATTAATATCCTGTCATCACTGCTCTGAATCATCTGTGTTGTGAAAGCGCTTATAAATGAAGGCGACTGGACTGGACTGGACTGGACTTGTGGACCGGTGGTTATGGGCTGCTTTGAGCCAGAAAGTCCAGAGCCACTGTTTTGCCCCAGTCCGCTCCTGATAACTGCCCAACACCAGTCAATAAGGAACGTGGATGCAGACATTTAATGTGTATTGATTTGCAAATAAGCAGATGTTTTGGTAACACTCTACAATACGCACTATAATACGCATTAATGCTTAACTAATGCACAGATGATCTTGAGTTAATGTGTGACTCATGAAGAACTAAACCATTTATTAATGATCACTGCATCAGCAGCTAATGAACATTATATATTATTAATAGATTAAATAATACAACCCCAAATCAGAAAAAGTTGGGACAGTATAAGTGATTTCTAAATTTACTTTGACTTGTATTTCATTGCAGACAATATGAACACAAAATATGTCATGTTTTGTCTGGTCAACTTCATGTCATTTGTAAATATGCATCCTTTCCTGTCATTCAGACCTGCAACACATTTCAAAAAAAGTTGGGACAGTAAAGCATTTACCACTTTGTAATGTTGCCATTCCTTTTCACAACACTTAAAAGACGTTTAGGGACTGAAGACACCAAGTGATGAAGTGTTTCAGGTGTAATTTTGTCCCATTCTTCCTGCAAACAAGTCTTAAGGTGGGCAACAGTTCGGGCTCTTCCACACATTCTCTATTGGAGACAGGTCGGGACTGAGGCAGGCCAGTCAAGTACCCGAACCCTCTTCCTCCACAGCCAGGACTGCAGAATGTGTGCAGAATGTGCTTTTGCATTGTCTTGTTGAAATATGCATGGACGACCCTGGAAAAGATGTCTTCTTGAAGGCAGCATATTATGCTCCAAAATCTCTATGTGCTTTTCAGCATTAATGGAGCCTTCACAGAAGTGCGAGTTACCTTTGCCAAGGGCACTGACACAACCCCATACCATGACAGACCCTGGCTTCTGGACTTGTTGCTGGTAACAGTCTGGATGATCCTTTTCTTCTTTGGTCCGGAGCACACGGCGTCCATTCCTCCCAAAAAATACCTGAAATACTGCTTCATCTGAGCACAGTACACGTTTCCACTGTGTGATGGTCCATCCCAGATGCCTCGAGCCCAGAGAAGTCGACGGCGCTTCTGGACACTGTTAACATAGGGCTTCCTTTTGGCACAGTACAGTTTAACTGGCATTTGTGGATGTAACTACGTATTGTGGTACTTGACAAAGGTTTGCCAAAGTAGTCCTGAGCCCATGTGGTGATATGGCTTCTAGATGATGACGATTCTTGATGCAGTGCCGCCTGAGGGATCGGAGATCACGGTTGTTCAGCTTAGGCTTGCGCCCTTGTCCTTTACGCACTGAAATTCCTCCAGATTCCTTCAATCTTTTAATTATGTTATGCACTGTTGAATGTGAAATATCCAAATCTCTTCCTATCTTTCTTTGAGGATGATTGTTTTTAAACATTTCAATAATTTTCTCACGTATTTGTTGGCAAACTGGCGATCCTCGGCCCATCTTTGCTCCTAAAGGATTAGACCTTTCTTGGATGCTGCTTTTGTACCAAATCATAATTACAATCACCTGTTGACATCACCTGTTTCAAATCACATCATTATTTAACCATTTTACCTCATTACTAGCCCTAAATTGCTCCTGACCCAACTTTTCTTGAAATGTGTTGCAGGTCTGAATGACAGGAAAGGATGCATATTTACAAATGACATGAAGTTGACCAGACAAAACATGAAATATTTTGTGTTCATATTGTCTGCAATGAAATACAAGTCAAAGTAAATTTAGAAATCACTTCTTTTTTTATTTTATTTGCATTTTCCATACTGTCCCAACTTTTTCTGATTTGGGGTTGTATATGAATTGCTATTAATTAAATATGACATTGATATGATATTAATTCCCTAATAACTTATTATATTAACTAATAATGTAAATTAATGAGTCAAAGCCATGCTTTTCCACTTCCAGTTTTCTGCTTTGATGAATCATTAGCTAACGTTAACAGTCACGAGCCTCAACAAGTAAAGTCATAACATAATGAGACCTGTGGAAATCAGTGGATAATGATTCAATCAATGATCAAATCCTTTATGATTTACAGTAGAGGTCAAACGTGACGTCCAGAGGGGATGATTGTTTTAAATGACTCTACAAGTTCATTAATCCATCAAAATATGAGGAAAATATTATAGATATATTTGTAATATGTGTTCATAATGTCCTTGTATGACACGCCAGAACTTAAGTTTCATTGCGTAATTCAACTATGCAGCTACACAAACTGTAATGATTCCACTGTAGGCGAGTTTAATGAACCCAAGTGCAGTTTTATTGTGTGTTTTGTTCAATAATAATAAAAACCCTAATATGATCAATTAAAATGGTGTTTTCTGTCATTTTCTGCTGGTTTCATGTTACAGTTTATGATCTAACAGTTAAATGTTCTCAGGGACTTTGGTGTATAACTCCAGCTCTAGGCCTGCAGACGCTTCTACACACATTAGTGAGAGAATGGGCCGCTCTCAGGAGTGTGTGTGTGTGTGTGTGTTTGCTTCTACACACATTAGTGAGAGAATGGGCCGCTCTCAGGAGTGTGTGTGTGTGTGTGTTCGCTTCTACACACATTAGTGAGAGAATGGTCCGCTCTCAGGAGTGTGTGTGTGTGTGTGTGTGTGTGTGTTCGCTTCTACACACATTAGTGAGAGAATGGGCCGCTCTCAGGAGTGTGTGTGTGTGTGTGTTCGCTTCTACACACATTAGTGAGAGAATGGGCCGCTCTCAGGAGTGTGTGTGTGTGTGTGTTCGCTTCTACACACATTAGTGAGAGAATGGGCCGCTCTCAGGAGTGTGTGTGTGTGTGTGTTCACTTCTACACACATTAGTGAGAGAATGGGCCGCTCTCAGGAGTGTGTGTGTGTGTGTGTTCGCTTCTACACACATTAGTGAGAGAATGGGCCGCTCTCAGGAGTGTGTGTGTGTGTGTGTGTGTGTGTGTGTGTGTGTGTTCGCTTCTACACACATTAGTGAGAGAATGGGCCGCTCTCAGGAGTGTGTGTGTGTGTGTGTGTGTGTGTGTGTGTGTTCGCTTCTACACACATTAGTGAGAGAATGGGCCGCTCTCAGGAGTGTGTGTGTGTGTGTGTGTGTGTGTGTGTGTTCGCTTCTAGACACATTAGTGAGAGAATGGTCCGCTCTCAGGAGTGTGTGTGTGTGTGTGTGTGTGTGTTTGCTTCTACACACATTAGTGAGAGAATGGGCCGCTCTCAGGAGTGTGTGTGTGTGTGTGTGTGTGTTCGCTTCTACACACATTAGTGAGAGAATGGGCCGCTCTCAGGAGTGTGTGTGTGTGTGTGTGTGTGTTCGCTTCTACACACATTAGTGAGAGAATGGGCCGCTCTCAGGAGTGTGTGTGTGTGTGTGTGTGTGTGTGTGTTCGCTTCTACACACATTAGTGAGAGAATGGGCCGCTCTCAGGAGTGTGTGTGTGTGTGTGTGTGTGTGTGTTCGCTTCTACACACATTAGAGAGAGAATGGGCCGCTCTCAGGAGTGTGTGTGTGTGTGTGTGTGTGTGTGTGTTCGCTTCTACACACATTAGTGAGAGAATGGGCCGCTCTCAGGAGTGTGTGTGTGTGTGTGTGTGTTCGCTTCTACACACATTAGTGAGAGAATGGTCCGCTCTCAGGAGTGTGTGTGTGTGTGTGTGTGTGTGTGTGTTCGCTTCTACACACATTAGTGAGAGAATGGGCCGCTCTCAGGAGTGTGTGTGTGTGTGTGTGTTCGCTTCTACACACATTAGTGAGAGAATGGGCCGCTCTCAGGAGTGTGTGTGTGTGTGTGTGTGTGTGTGTGTGTATGTGTGTGTGTGTGTGTGTGTGTGTGTTCGCTTCTACACACATTAGTGAGAGAATGGGCCGCTCTCAGGAGTGTGTGTGTGTGTGTGTGTGTTCGCTTCTACACACATTAGTGAGAGAATGGGCCGCTCTCAGGAGTGTGTGTGTGTGTGTGTTCGCTTCTACACACATTAGTGAGAGAATGGTCCGCTCTCAGGAGTGTGTGTGTGTGTGTGTGTGTGTGTGTTCGCTTCTACACACATTAGTGAGAGAATGGGCCGCTCTCAGGAGTGTGTGTGTGTGTGTGTTCGCTTCTACACACATTAGTGAGAGAATGGGCCGCTCTCAGGAGTGTGTGTGTGTGTGTGTTCGCTTCTACACACATTAGTGAGAGAATGGGCCGCTCTCAGGAGTGTGTGTGTGTGTGTGTGTGTGTGTGTGTGTGTGTTCGCTTCTACACACATTAGTGAGAGAATGGGCCGCTCTCAGGAGTGTGTGTGTGTGTGTGTGTGTGTGTGTGTGTGTTCGCTTCTACACACATTAGTGAGAGAATGGGCCGCTCTCAGGAGTGTGTGTGTGTGTGTGTGTGTGTGTGTGTTCGCTTCTACACACATTAGTGAGAGAATGGGCCGCTCTCAGGAGTGTGTGTGTGTGTGTGTGTGTGTTTGCTTCTACACACATTAGTGAGAGAATGGGCCGCTCTCAGGAGTGTGTGTGTGTGTGTGTGTGTGTTCGCTTCTACACACATTAGTGAGAGAATGGGCCGCTCTCAGGAGTGTGTGTGTGTGTGTGTGTGTGTTCGCTTCTACACACATTAGTGAGAGAATGGGCCGCTCTCAGGAGTGTGTGTGTGTGTGTGTGTGTGTGTGTGTGTTCGCTTCTACACACATTAGTGAGAGAATGGGCCGCTCTCAGGAGTGTGTGTGTGTGTGTGTGTGTGTGTGTTCGCTTCTACACACATTAGAGAGAGAATGGGCCGCTCTCAGGAGTGTGTGTGTGTGTGTGTGTGTGTGTGTGTGTGTTCGCTTCTACACACATTAGTGAGAGAATGGGCCGCTCTCAGGAGTGTGTGTGTGTGTGTGTGTGTGTGTTCGCTTCTACACACATTAGTGAGAGAATGGTCCGCTCTCAGGAGTGTGTGTGTGTGTGTGTGTGTGTGTGTGTTCGCTTCTACACACATTAGTGAGAGAATGGGCCGCTCTCAGGAGTGTGTGTGTGTGTGTGTGTTCGCTTCTACACACATTAGTGAGAGAATGGGCCGCTCTCAGGAGTGTGTGTGTGTGTGTGTGTGTGTGTGTGTATGTGTGTGTGTGTGTGTGTGTGTGTGTTCGCTTCTACACACATTAGTGAGAGAATGGGCCGCTCTCAGGAGTGTGTGTGTGTGTGTGTGTGTTCGCTTCTACACACATTAGTGAGAGAATGGGCCGCTCTCAGGAGTGTGTGTGTGTGTGTGTGTGTGTTCGCTTCTACACACATTAGTGAGAGAATGGGCCGCTCTCAGGAGTGTGTGTGTGTGTGTGTGTGTGTGTTCGCTTCTACACACATTAGTGAGAGAATGGGCCGCTCTCAGGAGTGTGTGTGTGTGTGTGTGTTCGCTTCTACACACATTAGTGAGAGAATGGGCCGCTCTCAGGAGTGTGTGTGTGTGTGTGTGTGTGTATGTGTGTGTGTGTGTGTGTGTGTGTTCGCTTCTACACACATTAGTGAGAGAATGGGCCGCTCTCAGGAGTGTGTGTGTGTGTGTGTGTGTTCGCTTCTACACACATTAGTGAGAGAATGGGCCGCTCTCAGGAGTGTGTGTGTGTGTGTGTGTGTGTGTGTGTGTGTGTGTGTGTGTTCGCTTCTACACACATTAGTGAGAGAATGGGCCGCTCTCAGGAGTGTGTGTGTGTGTGTGTGTGTGTGTGTGTGTGTGTGTTCGCTTCTACACACATTAGTGAGAGAATGGGCCGCTCTCAGGAGTGTGTGTGTGTGTGTGTGTGTGTGTGTGTGTTCGCTTCTACACACATTAGTGAGAGAATGGGCCGCTCTCAGGAGTGTGTGTGTGTGTGTGTGTGTGTGTTCGCTTCTACACACATTAGTGAGAGAAGGGGCCGCTCTCAGGAGTGTGTGTGTGTGTGTGTGTGTGTGTGTGTGTGTGTGTGTGTGTGTGTGTGTGTGTGTGTGTGTTTGCTTCTACACACATTAGTGAGAGAATGGGCCGCTCTCAGGAGTGAGTGTGTGTGTGTGTGTGTGTGTGTTCGCTTCTACACACATTAGTGAGAGAATGGGCCGCTCTCAGGAGTGTGTGTGTGTGTGTGTGTGTGTTCGCTTCTACACACATAAGTGAGAGAATGGGCCGCTCTCAGGAGTGTGTGTGTGTGTTTGCTTCTACACACATTAGTGAGAGAATGGGCCGCTCTCAGGAGTGTGTGTGTGTGTTTGCTTCTACACACATTAGTGAGAGAATGGGCCGCTCTCAGGAGTGTGTGTGTGTGTGTGTGTGTGTGTTCGCTTCTACACACATTAGTGAGAGAATGGGCCGCTCTCAGGAGTGTGTGTGTGTGTGTTTGCTTCTACACACATTAGTGAGAGAATGGGCCGCTCTCAGGAGTGTGTGTGTGTGTGTGTGTGTGTGTGTGTGTGTTCGCTTCTACACACATTAGTGAGAGAATGGGCCGCTCTCAGGAGTGTGTGTGTGTGTGTGTGTGTGTGTGTTTGCTTCTACACACATTAGTGAGAGAATGGGCCGCTCTCAGGAGTGTGTGTGTGTGTGTGTGTGTGTGTGTGTGTGTGTTCGCTTCTACACACATTAGTGAGAGAATGGGCCGCTCTCAGGAGTGTGTGTGTGTGTGTGTGTTCGCTTCTACACACATTAGTGAGAGAATGGGCCGCTCTCAGGAGTGTGTGTGTGTGTGTGTGTGTGTGTGTGTGTGTATGTGTGTGTGTGTGTGTGTGTGTGTGTTCGCTTCTACACACATTAGTGAGAGAATGGGCCGCTCTCAGGAGTGTGTGTGTGTGTGTGTGTGTTCGCTTCTACACACATTAGTGAGAGAATGGGCCGCTCTCAGGAGTGTGTGTGTGTGTGTGTGTGTGTTCGCTTCTACACACATTAGTGAGAGAATGGGCCGCTCTCAGGAGTGTGTGTGTGTGTGTGTGTGTGTGTTCGCTTCTACACACATTAGTGAGAGAATGGGCCGCTCTCAGGAGTGTGTGTGTGTGTGTGTGTTCGCTTCTACACACATTAGTGAGAGAATGGGCCGCTCTCAGGAGTGTGTGTGTGTGTGTGTGTATGTGTGTGTGTGTGTGTGTGTGTGTGTTCGCTTCTACACACATTAGTGAGAGAATGGGCCGCTCTCAGGAGTGTGTGTGTGTGTGTGTGTGTTCGCTTCTACACACATTAGTGAGAGAATGGGCCGCTCTCAGGAGTGTGTGTGTGTGTGTGTGTGTGTGTGTGTTCGCTTCTACACACATTAGTGAGAGAATGGGCCGCTCTCAGGAGTGTGTGTGTGTGTGTGTGTGTGTGTGTGTGTGTTCGCTTCTACACACATTAGTGAGAGAATGGGCCGCTCTCAGGAGTGTGTGTGTGTGTGTGTGTGTGTGTGTGTGTTCGCTTCTACACACATTAGTGAGAGAATGGGCCGCTCTCAGGAGTGTGTGTGTGTGTGTGTGTGTGTGTTCGCTTCTACACACATTAGTGAGAGAAGGGGCCGCTCTCAGGAGTGTGTGTGTGTGTGTGTGTGTGTGTGTGTGTGTGTGTGTGTGTGTGTGTGTGTGTTTGCTTCTACACACATTAGTGAGAGAATGGGCCGCTCTCAGGAGTGAGTGTGTGTGTGTGTGTGTGTGTGTTCGCTTCTACACACATTAGTGAGAGAATGGGCCGCTCTCAGGAGTGTGTGTGTGTGTTTGCTTCTACACACATTAGTGAGAGAATGGGCCGCTCTCAGGAGTGTGTGTGTGTGTGTGTGTGTGTTCGCTTCTACACACATAAGTGAGAGAATGGGCCGCTCTCAGGAGTGTGTGTGTGTGTTTGCTTCTACACACATTAGTGAGAGAATGGGCCGCTCTCAGGAGTGTGTGTGTGTGTTTGCTTCTACACACATTAGTGAGAGAATGGGCCGCTCTCAGGAGTGTGTGTGTGTGTGTGTGTGTGTGTTCGCTTCTACACACATTAGTGAGAGAATGGGCCGCTCTCAGGAGTGTGTGTGTGTGTGTTTGCTTCTACACACATTAGTGAGAGAATGGGCCGCTCTCAGGAGTGTGTGTGTGTGTGTGTGTGTGTGTGTGTTTGCTTCTACACACATTAGTGAGAGAATGGGCCGCTCTCAGGAGTGTGTGTGTGTGTGTGTGTGTGTGTGTTTGCTTCTACACACATTAGTGAGAGAATGGGCCGCTCTCAGGAGTGTGTGTGTGTGTGTGTGTGTGTGTGTTTGCTTCTACACACATTAGTGAGAGAATGGGCCGCTCTCAGGAGTGTGTGTGTGTGTGTGTGTGTGTGTGTGTTTGCTTCTACACACATTAGTGAGAGAATGGGCCGCTCTCAGGAGTGTGTGTGTGTGTGTGTGTGTGTGTGTGTGTGTGTGTGTGTGTTCGCTTCTACACACATTAGTGAGAGAATGGGCCGCTCTCAGGAGTGTGTGTGTGTGTGTGTGTGTGTTCGCTTCTACACACATTAGTGAGAGAATGGGCCGCTCTCAGGAGTGTGTGTGTGTGTTTGCTTCTACACACATTAGTGAGAGAATGGGCCGCTCTCAGGAGTGTGTGTGTGTGTGTGTGTGTGTGTGTGTGTTTGCTTCTACACACATTAGTGAGAGAATGGGCCGCTCTCAGGAGTGTGTGTGTGTGTGTGTGTGTGTGTGTGTGTGTTCGCTTCTACACACATTAGTGAGAGAATGGGCCGCTCTCAGGAGTGTGTGTGTGTGTGTGTGTGTGTGTGTGTGTGTGTGTGTGTGTGTGTGTGTGTGTGTGTTTGCTTCTACACACATTAGTGAGAGAATGGGCCGCTCTCAGGAGTGTGTGTGTGTGTGTGTGTGTGTGTGTGTGTGTGTTTGCTTCTACACACATTAGTGAGAGAATGGGCCGCTCTCAGGAGTGTGTGTGTGTGTGTGTGTGTGTGTGTGTGTTTGCTTCTACACACATTAGTGAGAGAATGGGCCGCTCTCAGGAGTGTGTGTGTGTGTGTGTGTGTGTGTGTGTGTGTGTTTGCTTCTACACACATTAGTGAGAGAATGGGCCGCTCTCAGGAGTGTGTGTGTGTGTGTGTGTGTGTGTGTGTGTTTGCTTCTACACACATTAGTGAGAGAATGGGCCGCTCTCAGGAGTGTGTGTGTGTGTGTGTGTGTGTGTTTGCTTCTACACACATTAGTGAGAGAATGGGCCGCTCTCAGGAGTGTGTGTGTGTGTGTGTGTGTGTGTTTGCTTCTACACACATTAGTGAGAGAATGGGCCGCTCTCAGGAGTGTGTGTGTGTGTGTGTGTGTTTGCTTCTACACACATTAGTGAGAGAATGGGCCGCTCTCAGGAGTGTGTGTGTGTGTGTGTGTGTGTGTGTGTGTGTGTGTTTGCTTCTACACACATTAGTGAGAGAATGGGCCGCTCTCAGGAGTGTGTGTGTGTGTGTGTGTGTGTGTTTGCTTCTACACACATTAGTGAGAGAATGGGCCGCTCTCAGGAGTGTGTGTGTGTGTGTGTGTGTTCACTTCTACACACATCAGGAGCTCAGAGAACTCAAGTGTGGGGCCGTGATCGGTGGACACCTGTGCAATAAGGCCAAATATTACACTAAATATTCCACGCTCAACTGTTAGTGGGATTATAACACAGTGGAAGCCATTGGGAACAACAGCAACTCAGCCACAGAGCGGGGTCAGCGCATGCTCAGGGTCACAGAGCGGGGTCAGCGTATGCTGAGGGTCACAGAGCGGGGTCAGCGTATGCTGAGGGTCACAGAGCGGGGTCAGCGTATGCTGAGGGTCACAGAGCGGGGTCAGCGTATGCTGAGGGTCACAGAGCGGGGTCAGCGTATGCTGAAGGTCACAGAGCGGGGTCAGCGCATGCTCAGGGTCACAGAGCGGGGTCAGCGTATGCTGAGGGTCACAGAGCGGGGTCAGCGTATGCTGAGGGTCACAGAGCGGGGTCAGCGTATGCTGAGGGTCACAGAGCGGGGTCAGCGTATGCTGAGGGTCACAGAGCGGGGTCAGCGTATGCTGAGGGTCACAGAGCGGGGTCAGCGCATGCTGAGGGTCACAGAGCGGGGTCAGCGTATGCTGAGGGTCACAGAGCGGGGTCAGCGCATGCTGAGGGTCACAGAGCGGGGTCAGCGCATGCTGAGGGTCACAGAGCGGGGTCAGCGTATGCTGAGGGTCACAGAGCGGGGTCAGCGCATGCTCAGGGTCACAGAGCGGGGTCAGCGTATGCTGAGGGTCACAGAGCGGGGTCAGCGTATGCTGAGGGTCACAGAGCGGGGTCAGCGTATGCTGAGGGTCACAGAGCGGGGTCAGCGTATGCTGAGGGTCACAGAGCGGGGTCAGCGTATGCTGAGGGTCACAGAGCGGGGTCAGCGCATGCTGAGGGTCACAGAGCGGGGTCAGCGTATGCTGAGGGTCACAGAGCGGGGTCAGCGCATGCTGAGGGTCACAGAGCGGGGTCAGCGCATGCTGAGGGTCACAGAGCGGGGTCAGCGTATGCTGAGGGTCACAGAGCGGGGTCAGCGCATGCTCAGGGTCACAGAGCGGGGTCAGCGTATGCTGAGGGTCACAGAGCGGGGTCAGCGTATGCTGAGGGTCACAGAGCGGGGTCAGCGTATGCTGAGGGTCACAGAGCGGGGTCAGCGTATGCTGAGGGTCACAGAGCGGGGTCAGCGTATGCTGAGGGTCACAGAGCGGGGTCAGCGCATGCTGAGGGTCACAGAGCGGGGTCAGCGTATGCTGAGGGTCACAGAGCGGGGTCAGCGCATGCTGAGGGTCACAGAAGTGGCCAACTTTCTGCAGAGTCAAGAGCTCCAGACCTCCAAACTTCTGTGGCCTTCAGATGAGCTCAAGAACAGTGTGTAGAGCTTCATGGAATGGGTTTCCATGGCCGAGCCGCTCATCCAAGCCTTACAGCACCAAGTGCAATGCAAAGCGTGGGATGCAGTGGGGTAAAGCGCGCCGCCACTGGACTCTAGAGCAGTGGAGACGTGTTCTCTGAGTGACCAATCACGCTTCTCTGTCTGACAATCCCATGGACGATTCTGGGTTTGGCGGTTGCCAGGAGAACGGGACTTGCCTGACTGCATTGTGCCAAGTGTAAAGTTTGGTGGAGGGGGGATTATGGGGTGGGGTTGTTTTGCAGGGGTTAGTTCCAGTGAAAGGAACTCTTAATGCTTCACCAAGACATTTTGGACAATTTCATGCTCCCAGCTTTGTGGGATCAGTTTGGGGACGGCCTCTTCCTGTCCCAGCATGACCAGTGCTCAAAGCGTCTCCATAAAGACATGGATGAGGAGTTTGGTGGAGGAACTGGAGTCCTGACCTCAACCCGATAGAACAGCTTTGGGATGAATTAGAGCGGAGACTGAGAGCCAGGCCTTCTCGTCCAACATCACAAATGAAGAATCCCCATAAACACACTCCTAAACCTTGAGGAAAGAAGAGCTGGAGCTGTTAGAGCGACTCCATATTAAACCCTACGGATTATGGGATGGCATTAAAGCTCATGTGTGTGTGAAGGCAGGCGGCCTTTTACTTTGACTTTTGTCAACTAGGTTACACTTTATTATTTACTATAATTATACATTTAATTACAGAGTAATATTAAGTAACTACATGCATTACTATAGGGTTTGGTTGAGGGTTAGTTGCAAGTAATTATGCATAAATTACTACATGTAACAACGACACTGTAAAATAAAGTGTTACCAATAATTACATAAAAATGTATTACATAAAGTGGGTTCTTCTGGAATTTTCCCAAATGTTGTTTGTTTGACGGCGTGTTCATGAAAAGAGACACTTACAGCAGCTGATTGAAATCCTTTGAATTATATTTTCTGTTTGCTACCTTATTAAAAATAATTCAAATTCAGCTTTTACGTTTGAATTTAAAAGTCATTCTCATGCCACACAACCGCAGGTATACACAGCATTATGAATAGACAGATATTTCTTTACTCCGTCTCTTTTCTCCTCTCTCCGAGCGCCAGAGAACGGAAAGTGTTTACCAAAGAGTCGTGCCTCATTGGCCGCTGAAGATCGGCTTCTAATTAGCATCGAGTTTTCAGAACATGGCAGAATCATGTCCATTCTGCTTTCATCTAATCTCTACTCTTTCAAAAAATAATGAGATAATTTACACCTCATTAACATGGCCTGTAATGTCTGCGGATATATAATAATGATCGCTTATCATTTCACTTTGCATTATTATCTCCTCTAATGAAACTGTTCACACAGCTGTCAAGAGAGCCTTAATTGGTGGAGTAAAATCACAGACAGTTCGAGGTTACGTGTGTGAAGTTTTAATTTGCCAAAGGTGTGTTAATCCACCTGGTTCTGAGCGTCTGTTTGGCAGAATGGTTTGAGAAACTTCTAGCTTTCCCACAACATCTGCTGGGCCTGTGTGTGCTGACCCCGTGTTTTCTCGCTGATGATGGTCGAATGGGAAGTCGTTTAATTGCTGGACATGCTCCGCATAAGAACAGGCGTTTATCCCATGTTCCATTTTTGTTCTGCATGAAGTGGTGTGAGCACTCATAACCATAAGTTCTCTAATATAGGATAAAGTGAGCTCAATCCGCTGACCGTTGTGCCGAGGCGGCCATGCCTGGCCGGGGCAGGAGGGTGAGACGGGCTTGGCCGGCTCAGAGGGACTTTAGCGCGATGCTTTGCTGCTAATTGTGGCGTGTGCACAGTGAAGTGAGCAGTGGAAGGCCGTCTGTAAATTAAAATCTCAGTCAGCGTGTCTGAACGGCCCACTAGAAGAGCAAGAGCTCACAGTTCTCTCGCATTTGACCCCGGTCGGCTGTCTGTGTCCGCATCCACAAATCTATTTTATTCCTAGTGCCATATTTAATTATGCCGGTCCCCTGTGTGCGGTCTATTGGATATAGATCTATGGCAAACATGCGTGTGGGGGGGTTCGCCCAGTGTAATATGATAACTGCTCTGTCGATTGGCCCTGTCATATGCTAATAGTCTTCTCCGCGAGCGCCCAGGGCTGCTGTACTTATTTATGAGCAATAATCGGCTTTAGGCTGAATGCTCTCGACCCCGAGAGCGCTAGAGCCAGTGATTAATGGTTAACACACTCTCCAGCTCACAAATTGTCAGTTTCTCGCTGCATGAAATGAGAGATTTATGTAAACAACGCTGTGTGTGTTTTTGCTCGCTAGTTTGTCAGGTCCACATATCATCACGCGGATCATTCCAGCAAATATTAAACAAGACAAGCCCAATCAAACCTGTTAATACACATCATAAAGCGTTCATCGATCGGCCCTTCACCGGTCAGATTCATCTGTTTATTTGAATTAAACACTGGATGTATAATCCTAGCTGCTCTACGTAAAGATATGCAACTGTCTATGCTATGTAATAAAGTCGTCATGTCTCACTGATGATCCACCTCCAAATTCCCCAGATCTCAATCCAATCGAGCATCTGTGGGATGAGCTCAACAAACAAGTCCGATCCATCCCCGCCTCGCAACTTACAGGACTCAAAGGATCTGCTGCTAACATCATGGTGCCAGATACCACAGCACAGCTTCAGGGGTCTAGAGGAGTCCATGCCTCGACGGGTCAAAAAAAATAAAAGTTTGTGTTTACATAATATATGTGTGTGTACTCTGTTAATTATTATTTATATATAAATACACACACATTCATGTATATATTAAAGAAATATTTGCATGTATATACTGTATATACATTTATATAATCTATAATATAAATATAAATGTTTTATATATAAAAATAATATTTTTTCTTAAATATATACATGCTTGTGTGTGTATTTATATATAAATAATAATGAACAGAGTACACACACATATATTATGTAAACACAAACTTTTATTTTGGATGCGATTAATCGCGATTAATCTTTTGACAGCCCTAATGAAAATAATTAGAAATATTATTATATATCCATTTTTGCCATCTAAAGTTTTATAAAGTAAAACATAATTTCTCATATAGAAACATGTGAATAACTCTATAATCTACAGCAGTTATTATAAAGGAGAGTTTCTGTAAATCTCACTGTGTTTGTTTTGGTCTTTTAGGAAGTTTGAAGTCTCATTGGAGATGAAATGCTGGTCTTGGAAAGAGTTTTACTGAAAGCAGTGTGTGTGCTTCCACCACTCACAAACACACACACTTATTCTAAAAAACCTTTAGACAGACATTGTGCATTTAAATGTGCAAAATTGTGTTGATAAATGTGCAGGATTGTGTGTGGAGTGGAGGTGGGAGGAATATGGATGCTTTCAGTGATATGGTTAGTGTGCAATAAATCCACAAAAGGGTCTTTACAAATGAGCGAAGCTAAGCTCCTCTTATTACAGCCCTCCGCTCTCCTACAGTATTGAGTGAAAGATTCTCTCTCTCTCTCTCTCTCTCTCTCTCTCTCTCTCTCTCTCTCTCTCTCTCTCTCTCTCTCTCTCTCTCTCTCTCTCTCACTTCTGAAACTCTAAACCCAACTAAAGGCAATGAGAGCGATAAGGAAATTCTTTTCCTGTTGTCCATTACTTTTTGACTTTGCAAGGAACTTTGTCTTTATTGAAGGAGAATAATGTAACAAGTGTGGAGTGTAGCAGCTTTTCCCCGTGTCTGAAAGAAAGTGTGGGAAAAGCAGCGCTGGCAGCGGAGCGGGTCTGGACCGCCCCCACATCCCGGACCCGCAGCACCAGGTGTCCGGAGCATTCAAAGGATGCTCTTATTCATAGACGGACCAGATTAAAACTCTACATTTGCAACTGAATGCTGATATAATCCTGGAAATATATCTCCATTAGGAGCTCGCCCATTACTAGAACAATGAGGCCTTTGTGTACGGCTTTATATTTATCAAGAACGCTGGGGTGTGAATGAGGCAGGAGAGTGTGTGTGCGTGTGTGTGTGTGTGTGTGTGTGTGTGTGTGTGTGTGTGTGTGTGTGTGTGTGTGTGTGTGTGTGTGTGTGTGTGTGTGTGTGTGTGTGAAAGAGTGTGTGTTTTTTGGTGTTGGGTTGGGGGGGGGGGGGGGGGGTGTTTCCAACTGTTTACATGTTAATTTCACTCTTAACAGTCCTTGTCCATAGCTATTTATACATAAAATGCTAATCTTCGCTTCACCTTTCCGTCTCTTTCCGTCCGCCGTTCGCTCTTGACTGTAGATATGCTAATGTCAATATGTGTTTTTAATATCGTGACAACTTCAAGTCCAGAGGAATCCCATGATTGGTACTTCAAAATAAGAGATTCTTTTGTTAATTCGCACTTTTTTTTCTAGATCAGGTTGTTTTGAATGACAAAAGACAGTCATGAAAGAATGGTTTTCACATCTGTGGAAACACTCACACAAACACATGAGCGCTGGACATTAATATATGCTTTAAGATTGTCCATGTGCCAAATCACAGAAACTTTCGACATGGTGAAATGATGAGCGAGCTTCAGTCTGGCACAGTAACTCTGACAGATGTTTGATGTTTGCTTGTCTCTATTAAAAACACATTCATTAAAATGAGAGCAAAGCATGTATGATGAGTATAAGTCAAAGAGAAAAGCATTCAAGGCTGGAACACCTGGACTGTAGAATTGGCTTGATTTTAAATGTCGTCTTTATCCTCAGTTGATTCACTTTTGATGATAACGTTTTTATCTTAATAAATAACTGTCTCTTTTGATAGGAACACTTGATAGGTTTTTCTTTTCTCTTTGCTGAATGCAGCTCTTTATCACATGAGAGCATGTACACGCAGTCTATTAGATAATTGCTGTATATATGGTAAATATAAAGGAATTATTTATTTATTTATTTCACTGTCAATGCCATCTTCAAGTGTGTTTTTATTGTGGTAGCAGCACTTAGTTGTTCTGCTATATCATATAGACTATTCCGATCTCTTGCAACTTTAAAGTTTTATGTTTAAAACATGAATTATGAATCTCAACGAATGCATGTCACCTCTGAGCTGCATTAAACATCTAAATACACCTTTATTGTGGCCTGACTATAAAATCCTTTCTAAAGTATTGGCAATTAGTTCGGAAAAGTTTTGGAGGACGTCATCAATCCTGACCCGGTCTACTGTATGCCCAGCAAAGATTGATTGTTTGACCAAGTAGAGCATCATTATTTGTGGGAAGTTTTAAATGTTCTTGGTTTTATTTCAGATTTTATAACCTATCAAACTTATCAAGATTTTATACTTAGGAACTTGTGGAGGAAGAGATCATGGAGGAATCAGTGGTGGAGGAAGAGACCATGGAGGAACCAGTGGTGGAGGAAGAGATCATGGAGGAACCAGTGGTGGAGGAAGAGACCATGGAGGAACCAGTGGTGGAGGAAGAGACCATGGAGGAATCAGTGGTGGAGGAAGAGATCATGGAGGAATCAGTGGTGGAGGAAGAGATCATGGAGGAATCAGTGATGGAGGAAGAGATCATGGAGGAATCAGTGGTGGAGGAAGAGATCATGGAGGAACCAGTGGTGGAGGAAGAGATCATGGAGGAACCAGTGGTGGAGGAAGAGATCATGGAAAAACCAGTGATGGAGGAAGAGACCATGGAGGAATCAGTGGTGGAGGAAGAGATCATGGAGGAACCAGTGGTGGAGGAAGAGATCATGGAGGAACCAGTGGTGGAGGAAAAGATCATGGAGGAATCAGTGGTGGAGGAAGAGATCATGGAGGAACCAGTGGTGGAGGAAGAGATCATGGAAAAACCAGTGGTGGAGGAAGAGACCATGGAGGAATCAGTGGTGGAGGAAGAGATCATGGAGGAACCAGTGGTGGAGGAAGAGATCATGGAGGAACCAGTGGTGGAGGAAGAGATCATGGAGGAACCAGTGGTGGAGGAAAAGATCATGGAGGAATCAGTGGTGGAGGAAGAGATCATGGAGGGACCAGTGGTGGAGGAAGAGATCATGGAGGAACCAGTGGTGGAGGAAAAGATCATGGAGGAACCAGTGGTGGAGGAAAAGATCATGGAGGAACCAGTGGTGGAGGAAAAGATCATGGAGGAACCAGTGGTGGAGGAAAAGATCATGGAGGAATCAGTGGTGGAGGAAGAGATTGGAGGAACCAGTGGTGGAGGAAAAGATCATGGAGGAATCAGTGGTGGAGGAAGAGATCATGGAGGAATCAGTGGTGGAGGAAGAGGCCATGGAGGAACCAGTGGTGGAGGAAGAGATCATGGAGGAACCAGTGGTGGAGGAAGAGATCATGGAGGAACCAGTGGTGGAGGAAAAGATCATGGAGGAATCAGTGGTGGAGGAAGAGATCATGGAGGAACCAGTGGTGGAGGAAGAGATCATGGAGGAACCAGTGGTGGAAGAAGAGATCATGGAGAAACCAGTGATGGAGGAAGAGACCATGGAGGAATCAGTGGTGGAGGAAAAGATCATGGAGGAACCAGTGGTGGAGGAAGAGATCATGGAGGAACCAGTGGTGGAGGAAGAGATCATGGAGGAACCAGTGGAGGAGGAAGAGGCCATGGAGGAACCAGTGGAGGAGGAAGAGGCCATGGAGGAACCAGTGGAGGAGGAAGAGACCATGGAGGAACCAGTGGTGGAGGAAGAGGCCATGGAGGAACCAGTGGTGGAGGAAGAGACCATTGAGGAACCAGTGGTGGAGGAAGAGACCATTGAGGAACCAGTGGTGGAGGAAGAGATCATGGAGGAATCAGTGGTGGAGGAAGAGATCATGGAGGAATCAGTGGTGGAGGAAGAGATCATGGAGGAATCAGTGGTGGAGGAAGAGATCATGGAGGAACCAGTGGAGGAGGAAGAGACCATGGAGGAACCAGTGGAGGAGGAAGAGGCCATGGAGGAACCAGTGGTGGAGGAAGAGACCATTGAGGAACCAGTGGTGGAGGAAGAGATCATGGAGGAATCAGTGGTGGAGGAAGAGATCATGGAGGAACCAGTGGTGGAGGAAGAGATCATGGAGGAACCAGTGGTGGAGGAAGAGATCATGGAGGAATCAGTGGTGGAGGAAGAGACCATGGAGGACCAGTGGTGGAGGAAGAGATCATGGAGGAACCAGTGGTGGAGGAAGATATCATGGAGGAACCCGTGGTGGAGGAAGAGATCATGGAGGAACCAGTGGTGGAGGAAAAGACCATTGAGGAACCAGTGGTGGAGGAAGAGACCATTGAGGAACCAGTGGTGGAGTAAGAGACCATTGAGGAACCAGTGGTGGAGGAAGAGATCATGGAGGACCAGTGGTGGAGGAAGAGACCATGGAGGAACCAGTGGTGGAGGAAGAGACCATGGAGGACCAGTGGTAGAGGAAGAGACCATGGAGGAACCAGTGGTGGAGGAAGAGACCATGGAGGACCAGTGGTAGAGGAAGAGACCATGGAGGAACCAGTGGAGGAGGAAGAGACCATGGAGGAACCAGTGGTGGAGGAAGAGACCATGGAGGACCAGTGGTAGAGGAAGAGACCATGGAGGAACCAGTGGAGGAGGAAGAGATCATGGAGGAACCAGTGGTGGGGGAAGAGATCATGGAGAAACCAGTGGTGGAGGAAGAGGCCATGGATGAACCAGTGGTGGAGGAAGAGGCCAGGGAGGAACCAGTGGTGGAGGAAGAGACCATGGAGGAACCAGTGGTGGAGGAAGAGATCATGGAGGAACCAGTGGTGGAGGAAGAGACCATGGAGGAACCAGTGGTGGAGGAAGAGATCATGGAGAAACCAGTGGTGGAGGAAGAGACCATGGAGGAACCAGTGGTGGAGAAAGAGATCATGGAGGAACCAGTGGTGGAGGAAGAGATCATGGAGAAACCAGTGGTGGAGGAAGAGATCATGGAGGAACCAGTGGTGGAGGAAGAGACCATGGAGGACCAGTGGTGGAGGAAGAAACCATGGAGGAACCAGTGGTGGAGGAAGAGATCATGGAGAAACCAGTGGTGGAGGAAGAGGCCATGGAGGAACCAGTGGTGGAGGAAGAGACCATGGAGGAACCAGTGGTGGAGGAAGAGGCCATGGAGGAACCAGTGGTGGAGGAAGAGGCCATGGAGGACCAGTGGTGGAGGAAGAGGCCATGGAGGAACCAGTGGTGGAGGAAGACGCCATGGAGGAACCAGTGGTGGAGGAAGAGGCCATGGAGGAACCAGTGGATGAGGAAGAGGCCATGGAGGAACCAGTGGTGGAGGAAGAGGCCATGGAGGAACCAGTGGTGGAGGAAGAGGCCATGGAGGAACCAGTGGAGGAGGAAGAGATCATGGAAGACCAGTGGTGGAGGAAGAGACCATGGAGGAACCAGTGGTGGAGGAAGAGGCCATGGAGGAACCAGTGGTGGAGGAAGAGGCCATGGAGGAACCAGTGGAGGAGGAAGAGGCCATGGAGGAACCAGTGGTGGAGGAAGAGGCCATGGAGGAACCAGTGGTGGAGGAAGAGGCCATGGAGGAACCAGTGGAGGAGGAAGAGATCATGGAGGACCAGTGGTGGAGGAAGAGATCATGGAGAAACCAGTGGTGGAGGAAGAGACCATGGAGGAACCAGTGGTGGAGGAAGAGGCCATGGAGGAACCAGTGGTGGAGGAAGAGACCATGGAGGAACCAGTGGTGGAGGAAGAGGCCATGGAGGAACCAGTGGTGGAGGAAGAGGCCATGGAGGAACCAGTGGAGGAGGAAGAGATCATGGAAGACCAGTGGTGGAGGAAGAGACCATGGAAGACCAGTGGTGGAGGAAGAGATCATGGAGGAACCAGTGGTGGAGGAAGAGATCATGGAGGAACCAGTGGTGGAGGAAGAGATCATGGAAGACCAGTAGTAGAGGAAGAGACCATGGAGGAACCAGTGGTGGAGGAAGAGGCCATGGAGGAACCAGTGGTGGAGGAAGAGGCCATGGAGGACCAGTGGTGGAGGAAGAGGCCATGGAGGAACCAGTGGTGGAGGAAGACGCCATGGAGGAACCAGTGGTGGAGGAAGGGACAATGGAGGAATCAGTGGTGGAGGAAGAAATCATGGAGGAACCAGTGGTGGAGGAAGAGATCATGGAATAACCAGTGGTGGAGGAAGAGATCATGGAGGAACCAGTGGTGGAGGAAGAGACCATTGAGGAACCAGTGGTGGAGGAAGAGACCATGGAGGAACCAGTGGTGGAGGAAGAGACCATGGAGGAACCAGTGGTGGAGGAAGACCTTAGCAGAGCGGGAAGACTGAAGATCCACGGGTGGAGCCTGAGGAACCATTGACCATGATGGAGCCAGTGGATTTGAAGTCAGAGCCAGAGGAAGTGGAGACCAAGGTGAAGCAGAACGGAGGACTAGCTCGACATCGCTGGCTGGGAGGAATAAGGCAGAGCCGGAGGGTTGGAGGACGGAGGTCGAGCTGCTGGGAGTGAGGACAATGATGGCTCCAGATGAGGGCGAAGAGGCCAAAGGCCTGGAAGTCTGTGGTGGAGCAAGGGGGACGACAGACCACGGTGGAGCCCAAGGACTGATGGAGCAGGAGGATGAGGAGGGGTCACAGATGATGACCCTGGCAGAGTTAGGCCCTGTCCCAAACGACACCCTTCATGTGCACACCTGGGTGGAGAGGAGGAGATGAGCCACTGCTAGATCCATGTTTGTTGTCTGATCTTCTGTCACAGGTTGGTTGGACGGGAGTAGAGATGAAGCCAGGATTAATTTTTAATAATATTTTTGATACATAAATGTACTTAGTTAATAACCTTTTTAATCATTTAGCAGACACTTTTATCCAGAGTGATTTACAAATGAGGAGAAGCAATAGACCAACATCAGGGTCAGCAGTGTGAAGTGACCAGTCTCAGTTAGTCCAGCTCAGGACACACACACACACACACACACACACACACACACACACACACACACACACACACACACACACACACACACACACACACACACACACACACACACACACACACACACACACACACAGGCGCTTTTCTGCTTTATTAAGAACCATTTTAAACCTGGAATTAAAGTTTTGTTGGTGCCATGTTAAAGTCAAGGCTGATAATTGATTTTCAGTTTTCTAAAGCTATTGCTTGACTTGCAATCTTTAGAGACATTGTGACCTGTTATTGATGATGAGCTTCATTTTGCACAATTTAAATAATTAATATAATATATTTATTTACTTAACTTTGTGTGTGTGTGTGTGTGTGTGTGTGTGTGTGTGTGTGTGTGTGTGTGTGTGTGTGTGTGTGTGTGTGTGTGTGTGTGTGCGTGTGTGTGTGTATGTGGTTGACTGCGGTCCACTGAATTATTGAAAGATAATGCAACCCCGAGGTGTAAGGGCCACTCCGCTTCACCCTGATTGTACATTGTTTTTTAATAATTTAACAGCCTGTCATCAATTATTCATGACTTAAAAATCTTAAATAGCTTATCAAATTAATTGGATTTTTTTTTTTACACTGTAACTTCTGTCAAATTGTGTGGTGTGTGTCTTGCCTTTATACATGCAGATTGAATATCTATCGATATCGCTCAACCTGTGTTCGGAAACATGTACAGCTATTATAACATGTGATGCATGTGCTCTCCATGACACCACCTATGTCAAGTCCAGTCCCTTTATTTCTCCAGCTCTTCACACACACAGATGCTTCAGCTTTACACTGATGAGAGGAAATTCATTTTGTTTTTGATGAAAAGATTAAGTAAGTTTTTATTGATTCATTTCTGTTGTAAAAACTGATTTCAAAATGTAACAACGCATGTAAACATATGTTGCTCAAAATGAAAACAATTACATTAATAGTATTATTATAAGTTTGAAAAAATTAAAAGCGCATTTAAAAAAAATAACAAGCATGATTTCATCTCTTAAATGTCTTAGTGTGTGTTTTGGTCATAATTTAGACTTTTAAAAAAATCTAATTTCAGCTTTTTATCTCATAATTTAGACTTTAAATCCAAAATGTTGCTTTTTATCTCAGAATTGTTCAAGTCCTAATTTCAGCTGTTCATCTCACAATGACTTAGCATGTCATATTTTGACTTCTTATCTAATAATGAGGACTTTTAAAATCATATTTTCAACATTCTATCTTATAATGATGACTTAGCATGTCATATGTGTGCTCCATCATCTTGTCTACATGTGGAAGACATGGGGAACTTTCTTTTCTATGAGGTATGCTGGACGCCGTGTGATTTTGTAGTTTAAAAAAAAAACGTAAAAAAAAACTTGATGCTTCATCTACACTTTGATAGTAGGTTGGTTTGATTCAACTATTATTTGCTGTTTATGTTTGTTAATACTTTTAGTGTAAATTGTTGGCTTGTGTGCGTAACACAGAACGGTGTGAATCATAAATATAGCAAAAACATAAAACATTTGACATTGTAATTCTGTCTACAAAACCTTTATACATTATTCAAGCAGTTAGTCTGATTTCCAGGGCTCAACCTTTGATATTTCACAGGCTTTCCAATGAAGAAATTATTATCATTATATTATTATTATCATTATGCCAGAAAGCAACACTCTTAGATTTCAGATATATTGACAGTGTGGAGTCTGTCCTGGGCGCAGATGATTTGAGGAGCTGCAGGAATGCTGTCTGAAACGATATGAATCGCACTGCTTGTTTTCTTCTCCCTGTAATTATGATGCTAATATCGACACTCTGAACAAAGTAGCAATTTCAGTGACTGATGTGAGTGAATTAGGCCATCCTCTACAAAGGATAGAATAGCTCTTGCTATTGTAATGGCTATAAAACTGAGCTGTGAAAAGCCAGAAATGATTGTGTGATTTCATCCGCGTGCTTATACCATCACCTGAATTGTGCGAAGCTTATTGTGTTGAAATATCATAACTTGATGAGTGAAAGCCCTCATATGAACCTCCTTACAATGGCATCCAAAATTACCATTTATGCCCACATCACAAATGTAGTAGAACAATTAGTCATGTGCGTATGCAAAAATTAATTTAGAGTGAGATGCAGGAGATGGGACGGCAGAACAAAAGGCAGCTTTTTGTGTGTTCTTTAGTCTGACAGGATAATTAGATATATGAAATTGAAATTCCTCTGTGGGGGGTCCTGTTGACAAGGCTGTTGTTGTGTTGGAGCACTCGGACACAGCCTGATCCTTTTGTGTGTGTGTGTGTGTGTGTGTGTGTGTGTGTGTGTGTGTGTGTGTGTGTGTGTGTGTGTGTGTGTGTGTGTGTGTGTGTGTGTGTGTGTGTGTGTGTGTGTGTGTGTGTGTGTGTGTGTGTGTGTGTGTGTGTGTGTGTGTGTGTGTGTGTGAGTGTGAGTGTGAATGTGTGTGTTGCGGCTTCTGCATCCTTTCCAGAGACACACTCAAACTCTCACAACATCTTTGATGCCAGAATCACAATGAAATGTACACATCATCATACATCAGAACTAAATTTGTTACCTTGTGTAATTTATTTAACGGTATGTATTTATTTTATTATTGTGTAAATTATAGCTTTCACGATTTGGTGCAACTTTGTAACTTTGTTTATAAAAGTTTCTTTAAAAAATGGGAAATTGAACCGGGGAAATGTGTAAGGAAGTAAATCTGGTGCAAATTCCCATTTCCAGCTTGAATCACAACACAATTCCTAACACTAAAACGTATTTTTTCTGTAGCGAAAAGAAAACCTCTCGACCTGCGTCTCAATTCTATATTATCTTTTATAAATAGCATCTAATATGCACAGTACAGTGGAATGAGTATCCATATATATATATATATATCATGTTTCTTTATTTTAGTTTAATAAATGTATTGTCATTCAAATGTTTATTTTAAAAAACATGATTGTTTTTCAATCCTACAGTGTATATATATATATATATATTCATATAACATTTACCATAAATATGGCTTAACATTGTAACAATAAATATATTTGCAATGCAAATGACGAGATCACTGCTTCTGTCATCAGGATAGAAAAATGCCTTTTATTTCCAAATTATGACATTTTATGATGTAAAAATCACACTAACATTATAAGTGCACCTCAGGAAACATTATAAAATAATAAAAGAAAATCCACTTCACGACCCCTTTAATGTTACATTTCATCTGCAACAACATGTGCTTTTATGAAGATAAAAATAGCACAAAAGTAAAATAGATATGTTTGGCATTATTTTGCCATTATTAAATGCAAAAAATCATTATGCAAAAAACATAAGCAGAGTTCTCTGCATGAAAGATCCACGACTAACACATCGATGTGCTACTTCTTCTCTCTGATTTCTTCAGAAAAATTGTGAAATAGCATAAATAATAGCATCAATTTGTGGAGTGCCCTCCTTAAATATTGGCAACCTTGGTAAACCTGAACATTTCTCTTGATCTTTAAATATTCAGTTACTTGAGTGTAACACTGTTCCCTGAGAGTGGGAACGAGATGCTGTGCTCATAGCGCTATGGGAAAACATCTTTGTTTGACCGGTTGTGAAGTGTGTGTGGCAAACACAGCAGGAACTCTGCTTTAAATAAACTCTGACGATGAGGCTATAAATAGACGTGAAACAGGTGCTTTCACACCTGCCTCATTTAGTTGGGTTGAGCCTCAAAGAAATTTTCGGAAGATGAGCATGTCAGAGTTAATGCCCGCCTCCGCTTGAAGTGATGAGCGATGCGAAGTATCTGGACCCCTCAAGGTTGTGTTGTGTGTGCGCACAAACACAAGAAAGGCCTCAGACACGAGCTTGGGATGTCGACTCAAGGACATGTGAGCCCGGTGTAACTTGACCATCCAAACTATAAAATCTGATAAATGAGTGCGGAGAGGACGAGCCGCATCACATACTTGGGCCGCCTCTTGCCAAAGCCCTGGAGGATGCAAACCGCTGGTGGAATGAGCCCTAAGCTAAGCTTGACCGCACACCTCATGGGCTAGAGCAATAGCATCCCTGATCCAGTAAAACATTGTTTGCTTGGTGGCAGCCGTACGCCGGTTGTGTCCCCCATAGCAAATGAAAAGTTGCTCTGGCTTATGCCACTGGCTAGTGAGATGGATGTAAGTCTGAAGAGCACGGACGCAGTAGATGAAGTTTGCTTCGGTGGTTTATTTTTCTCCATTCTGCTCCTGATGGGGTTTTGGTTTCCTTGCCACTGTCGCCTCTGGCTTGGCTTGGGGACACTGAATTTTTCAACTTAATATCCAAATAAATCTAATTATTAAACTAAATTAACCATATAAACTAAGTGCAAGTGGCAGATGCTTGGCAAAGTAATTCCAAATTTCACGTCTAATCCTCTCTTTATTAATTAGTTTTGGGTGTGTTGAGTGAGAATCAACTGCTGTATTCATTTTGTTCCTCTATGGCACCACATTTGCCGGTTTCGCGTCAGTTTGGGTAGCGCACCGCCACCTATCAGTGAACTTCGAAACAGCAGCATATACCGAAATGAGCAAAATCATGATATTGTACCGTTTGAAATAAAATATATACCGGTATTTTCCCAGTACCGGTATACCGCGCATCCCTAGAGCCTTGTAGCTCGAGCAGTGCTGTAGGGAGTAATGCCACTGACAGCCAGAAGGGGGAGTGGCTCTGGCACTTCAGTTGAAACTGCCATGGTTGGTGCTTTCTCACAGCCATTTCTTGGCATGCACTCCCCTCAGCATGGCGGCGTGGGTATTTCATTCCCCAATAGTGTCTCAGGACGCAGCGCAAGTCTCGGGTTAAGACTATAACCCTGGTTCCCTGAGAACAGGGAATGAGACACCGCATCTCTCTGCCATACACAGTCCCTTCAGATGAAGAAGTGGACGACAGGTCCTCCAGGTGCCCATTATATACTTCCTGTCACACTAGTAGTGATGTCATGGGTCACGGTTGCCATGATTTAACATGTGAGATGGTGGTCCAGTGGGTTAAACCATGGAACTGATACGCAGAAGGTTGCTGGTTCGATCCCAGTGGTCACCACCAGTGTGTCCTTGAGCAAGGCGGGATCCAGGGGGATTGTCCCTGTAATACGGGCACTGTAAGTCGCTTTGGATAAAAGCGTCTGCCAAATGCTTAAAATGTAAATGTACTTCAGACATCAGTCCCGCTGAGGCGTTCCCCAACAGTGTCTCAGGACGCAGTGTCTCCTTCCCTGTTCTCAGCGAACCAGGGTTTCAGTCGTAACCCGAGGCATTTTCTAGACTACAGATGAGCCAGGGGATAGCACAATATTATACATACACCTCTAAATCACAGCGCAATATAATGAGTGTGTGAAGTGAATGAGTGTTAACACTTTGAATGTGTGCAGATCAAATAGCCATGTTGCGTCTCCGTGCATCTCTCAGAAACCTGAGCTAGGTAAGAGTCATATCCCCTAAAATACTACATCATAAACATTTTCTACTACTTGATATGTTTATTTAAATGTTATAAACCTTGTAGATATGATAGGCTACATGATATTTCTCTCACTCTCTCTTAGAGACGACAAGCATTTATGTATTTATTATCATTTGTTCAGATTTGCATTTGTATGCATAGTGAAAGCATTAAACCACTGTATATTTTCCAGGGTGTCCGCGGGCCCTTAAAAAGTCTTACAATGTCTTAAATTCAGATTCAATGGCTCTTCAATATTTTTGGTCACATCAGATTATGTTTAGCTAATAGCTAAGCATACTTTATTCCAATCCCCTAACGGCATTCCTTCTCTCTTACATTTACACACAAATACACATTTAATATTTCGTTTTAACAACTTTATAAAAATGTAAAATAACGTTTAAAAAATGTCATTAATTCCTGATCTTTAAAACAGAATGCTATGATTTTGGTCAGAATAAATTGTGCAAAAAAGACATAATATATGAGATTTTAAAAAAAAGTAGAATAATTGCGTTTTAATACAGTGTAGATTAATTAATAAATGTTGATCCAGGACCATCATGATTATTTCAATATGGGGTAGATTCGCTAATGTTGATCGACCATCCCAGAGTTGCTGAAATGGACAATGAAAACATAGAAAAAACGATGTAAAAAAAAATCTATGGATAATATTTCTTTAAACCATAATTCAAGATTCAAGATATAATTGTTGACAGATAGAAAAAGGAGTGTTAACTACAGGATGACACATAAAAGCGTGTAGCATGAGGACTGAATAGCCGTGAAGTGTTTAGTGGAGGCTGTTTCCTGCTCAGGTGACTCTCACGCCCTCAGGATTCTTCATCCCAGACGTCTGAGATGATGCTCTACACCAGGTTTGCTCATGAAGAGGACGTCAAGATGCACCTACAACACATGCAACCCAAGAAAACACAGAAACAGCACACCGGCAGTATTTACACATGTTCCCTTTGGGCTAATATGCCACAGATTTGAGCATAAAACGGATGATTTATAAGCTATGTTTGTTAATTTTGCATGATTTTGTGGATGTTATACGAGTGATCACATGGTTAGTATAAGTGAGCTTACTAATGGCAAATAGTGAATATCATAATATTTGGAGGTTTAAATGTCTGTAAATATGTTATATTTATTTCTGTGTGTGTATATTCAGTGAATAACTAACAGTGGATGAAGTATTACTCTGCCTGTAGTAAACTGAAGCTTTTACTGAAGCAATTATTATAAATTACTGTATTTTAATTAAGTATAATGTAAAAAAAAAAAAAAAAACTTACTTTAATGGGAACAAGTCATTTTTATGTTGTATAGTACATAGTATATATTCAACTAAAGTGGAAATCAAGTTTGTATGTCTATGTGGTGTTTTTAATAAGCTTTAAGACAAACCATGGTCAAAGTCATGAGTCAACACCATTGCTGAGTATTTTCTCCTCATTAATTCGGGGACACGGCGCATGCGCGGGTTGTGAGCGCGTTGTTTGTGTTTGAGCTCCGTCAAATTGATTCATAATCCTTGATTTTCTTCTTAATACTCGCTTACAAACGAATACTTTCTATTATTTACAGCGTGTGAACATATCTCCGATACGATTCTCTATAAAAAACAATCGGATTGCTTTGATATCGCTACTTATATCCGAACTTCCGCTACTAGCCGTAGCCCGCTAGCCTTGCACGCGTGGTAACTTGTTTAACGTTACACCCGGTAAACACTGATAGCTACAATTCGCCATCGTAGCACTTCTGCTACAATGGCGAATAACTCGGATGTGTGTCTAATGTTACCTTTGAGTGCAGGTGAGGACACGTTCGAGCTGCATTCGGTGCAGTTGGAGTTGGAGTCGTTGGCGAGTCAGATTCGCGGCCTTCTAGACAGACAAGCTGTGCTGAGAGAGCGGCGAACGGCGCTTGAAACATCACGCGCCGATGCGCACAAGTCAGTGGATACTAACATTTTGACTCCGACCTCGTCTACTCCGTGTGTTTCTCTGCACAGGACCCAAGCACCCAGGACGCGATCATCATCCCTGGTTTCGTTCACTCCGGCACCGACACAGCACCATGGACCCTGGGTGTTTCCACAGCGGAAGACGCGAGCCAGGACCAGAGCGAGGACCTCTCCGCCCCTCCCGGTCTTCGAGATCTCCACCCGGAACCGCTTCTCCCCTCTTCGCGAGACGGAACGCGACGCTGTGGTCATCGGTACTTCCATCGTCCGGCATGTCCACGCTACCTCAGGTAAAGGCAAGGTTATCACTCACTGCTTTCCTGGTGCTCGAGTTCTCGATGTCGCTGCGCAGGTTCCCGAGATCCTGAACGGTGACGAGCGCATCGGAGCTGTCGTGCTGCACGCGGGGACGAACGACACCAGGCTGCGACAGACGGAGGTTCTGAAGAGGGACTACAGGAGCCTGATCGAGACGGTGCGCAGAACATCGCCTGAAGCAGCGATCGTCGTGTCTGGACCGCTTCCCACGTACCGACTAGGACATGAAAAGTTCAGTAGATTATTTGCTCTAAATGAATGGTTAATGTCATGGTGTAATGAACAGAAGCTGCTCTTTGTAAATAATTGGAATCTGTTTTGGGAGCGACCTAGGCTCTTCCGTCCTGATGGTCTTCACCCCAGCAGAATCGGAGCGGCTCTTCTGTCGGACAACATCTCCAGAGCGCTGCACACCACCATATGACTAGTAAGTCAAAGTCCAAATCACAGTATTTGCTGTCCTAACTTAATTGACATAAGTACCAATGTAGAACATTATATAGAAACTGTGTCTGAACATAACTGTGTAGAACATTATATAGAAACTGTGTCTATTCCTCGTTTAGTGAGGTCAAACATTACATCTACTGTAAGATCTAGGAAAAATCTAATTGTGATTAAACCAGAAAATCTCAATATTAGTGAACAAAACCAATTTTGTACTAACTTAATTGACATAAGTACCAATGTAGAACATTATATAGAAACTGTGTCTATTCCTCGTTTAGTGAGGTCAAACATTAAATCTACTGTAGGATCTAGGAAAAATCTAATTGTGATTAAACCAGAAAATCTCAATATTAGTGAACAAAAACAATTTCTAAAACTAGGTCTTCTAAACATTAGATCGCTCACACCTAAGGCGGTTATTGTAAATGAAATGGTCACAGATAATAGTTTCGATGTACTTTGCCTTACTGAAACCTGGCTTAAGCCAAATGATTATTTCGGTCTTAATGAGTCTACTCCGCCAGGATACGGTTATAAGCATGAGCCCCGTCTGATTGGTCGTGGCGGCGGTGTTGCAACAATCTATAGAGATATTCTTAATGTTACCCAGAAAACAGGTCACAGGTTTAATTCATTTGAAGTACTAGTGCTAAATGTCACGCTATTAGATGTAAGAAAGAAATCCGTATTATCTCTAACCTTGGCTACTGTATATAGACCTCCAGGGCCCTATGCTGATTTCCTAAAAGAGTTTGCAGACTTTCTCTCAGATCTATTGGTCAACGTCGATAAAGCATTAATTGTTGGAGATTTTAACATACACGTAGATAACACAAATGATGCATTAGGGGCTGCATTTACAGATCTATTAAACTCCTTTGGGGTCAAGCAAAACGTCACTGGTCCCACTCATCGTCTTAATCACACACTAGATTTAATTATATCACATGGAACCAACCCAACCGATATAGATATTATACCACAAAGTGATGATGTCACTGACCATTACATGGTAACTTGCATACTGCGTACTGCTGAAATCTGTCATGTTGCGCCACGTTATCGACCAGGCAGAACAATCCTTCCAACCACTATAGATAGATTCTCAAATAGCTTACCTGATCTGGCTCAGCTGCTCAGTGAACCCAAACAAACAGATGAACTAGAGGAAATGACTAGCAGTATGAGCACCATTTTCTCTAGTACATTAGAAATTGTAGCACCAATTAGATTAAAAAAGGTTAGAGAGAAAACTAAAGCACCATGGTACAACAGTGCTACACGTTATCAAGAGAGAAACTCGTAACTTAGAGCGTAAATGGAAACATACTAATTTAGAGGTCTTTAGAATCGCATGGAAAGAAAGTATGTCACGTTATAAAAAGGCCCTAAAAGCAGCCAGGGCTGAGCATCTCCGCAAAATAATAGAAAATAACCAAAATAATCCAAGGTTTTTATTTAACACTGTGGCTAGACTAACAAATAAACAAGCATCGCCTGAACAAAATATTCCGTTACAGTTTAGTAGTAATGATTTTATGAACTTCTTCGCTGACAAAATAGAAAGCATTAGAAACAAAATTGTAAATGTACAATCATTAATGATGTCTTATGATTCAACCGCAATTATCGCCCCTCAAGAACTACTACACCGCTTTACAACCATAGGACAGGAAGAGCTAAATAAACTTATCATTGCATCTAAACCAACAACATGTTTATTAGATCCAATACCCACTAAACTACTGAAAGAGTTGTTACCTGTAGTGGAAGAGCCTCTTCTCAATATTATTAACTCGTCTTTATCTTTAGGTCATGTTCCAAGAATATTCAAGTTGGCAGTCATAAAGCCTCTCATTAAGAAGCCACAATTAGATCATAATAACCTAGCAAATTACAGACCAATATCAAATCTTCCATTCATGTCTAAAATACTAGAAAAAGTTGTGTCCGCTCAATTGTGCTCTTTCTTGCAAGAAAATGATATCTATGAAAAATTTCAATCAGGATTCAGGCCGCATCACAGCACAGAAACCGCACTCGTTAAAATCACAAATGATTTACTTCTAGCTTCTGACCAAGGCTGTATCTCAATACTAGTTCTACTTGATCTTAGTGCTGCGTTCGATACTATAGATCATAAAATACTATTAGATCGACTTCAAAATTACACTGGTGTTCAGGGACAGGCATTAAACTGGTTTAGATCGTATTTATCAGACCGCTACCATTTTGTCTGTCTAAATGGGGAAAAATCAAAGATAACGTCAGTAGACTATGGGGTGCCGCAAGGATCCGTGCTAGGCCCTCTGCTATTCTCTATATATATGCTGCCACTTGGTAATATTATAAGAAAACATGGAATTAATTTCCACTGTTATGCTGATGACACTCAATTATATATTTCATCACGACCAGATGAAAACGCTAAATTATCTAAACTGACAGCGTGTGTTGATGATATTAAACACTGGATGACGTGTAATTTTCTGCTATTAAATTCAGATAAAACGGAGGTGTTACTTATTGGTCCAAAAAATTGCCCACAAAACCTCTCACAATACAACTTTAACTTGGAAGGATGTCCTGTCGCTTTATCCAATACAGTAAAAGACCTGGGTGTTATATTAGACCGCAACTTATCTTTCGAAAGTCATATTTCATATGTTACAAAAACGGCATTTTTCCACCTTAGAAACATTGCCAAGCTACGTAACATGCTATCTATTTCTGATGCAGAAAAGTTAGTTCATGCATTCATGACCTCGAGACTAGATTACTGTAATGCTTTATTAGCTGGTTGTCCTGCATCATCGATAAACAAACTGCAGTTAGTCCAAAACGCAGCTGCTAGAGTGCTTACTAGGTCAAGAAAATATGATCATATAACACCAATTTTATCATCCCTACACTGGTTACCTATTAAGTTCCGTATCAATTACAAAGTATTGCTACTGACCTATAAAGCCCTAAATGGGTTAGCTCCAGTGTATTTAACTGATCTTTTATCGCCCTACAATCCATCGCGCTCTTTAAGATCACTAAACTCGAGGCTTCTGGTCATTCCTAGGATATCTAAGTCCACTAAAGGAGGGAGGGCTTTTTCACATTTAGCTCCTAAACTCTGGAATAGTCTTCCGGATATTGTTCGAGGTTCAGACACGCTGTCCCAGTTTAAAACTAGATTAAAGACGCATCTCTTTAGCCAAGCATTCACATTATAATTAAGTTTTATACTACAGTTAAATCGCACCAACAGCATTAATATTCTGACCAGCAGCTATGCTAATTATTTCCCATCTGCTTTTCTGTTGTTATCTCGGGACACTAGTCCCGAGGTAACTAGTTCGTCAGCTCCAGTTTGTATCAGCCTCTCATGGAGACTTCAGATGCCCCGAAACACGTGATGAGACGACTGGACGCCTGTGAAGAGACGACTCAACGCCAGCGTTGTTATGGCCTAAAATAATACATGATTGATTAACTTATCCTAACATTTTTTCTTTAACATTCTCTTTTCTAACATTTTTCAATGTACATTTATGAAATGCACTTTCTGTGAAGCTGCTTTGAAACAATGTGTATTGTGAAAAGCGCTATACAAATAAATTTGAATTGAATTGAATTGAATTTGTCTCTTCACGAGAAACTCTGAAGAACACAAAGCAAACGAACAGCAAATGCTCCAACAGAAAACATGACATGCAAGACAAAGCCAAGCCATGTGCTCATGACAGAAACACACACACACACACACACACACACACACATGACATGAGCATGAAGAACAGAAACCAGACTAGACAAATGCATTGAACACAAGTCAAAGTCAAACCCTGAAGCCCTCAAGACCCAGAACACACACTCCTGTCAGCAACACTACAAACATGATCACACACACACACACACACACACACACACACACACACACACACACACACACACACACACACACACACACACACACACACACACACACACACACACACACACACACACACACACACACACACACACTAACCCTAAACCTACCCATCACACACACACACACACACACACACACACACACACACACACACATACACACACACACACACTAACCCTTAACCTTCCCATCACACACACACACACACACACACACACACACACACACACACACACACACACACACACACACACACACACACACACACACACACACACTTTCTGCATTAGTGTTTGTAAGTGATAGTGATTTGTAAGCCGTTTTCCTCATGGGGACTGAAAACGACCCCACAAGGACAAGGATTTCTGGTATTGCCATCTTTGTGGGGGCATTTAGTATAAGGGAATACCTGAACCACACACACACACACACACAGATCAGCAGATTACATCATATGTGAGATGTAGCACAAAACTTTAGCACTTGTAAAGACGTTTGCGGAGCGTCTGAAATCAAACACTGATGAAATGCTGGAAGAGCGACAGATGATGAGTGAGGCTGAGCTGGACTTGTTGTGCTGCTAATTACTGCAATTTTTAGGATGCGGGACATTGATGAGTGCTGTGTTCATTTGCGTTGGGGCATGTTGTGTGTGTGTGTGTGTGTGTGTGTGCTCGGGGGGTGATTAAGAGCAGGATTAGCCGGCTGTCCTGAAGAGGGGGGCGGCGCATCCAGAGACCAGCCTGACCTTCTCATTTCATCCTCATTAGTATCTCATGTCAACACAACAGCGGCTCCTTAATCATTTGCTATCATCATTGGCCCCAGTTCAAACACACACACACACACACACACACACACACACACACACAGAGAGCGCTCCTTAAAACCCCTGACACAAATATAAACACACACACACACACACGTGCGGGGCAAACATAACCAGTTTCCACAAGAGCACACTGGCCAATGCACAGAGGAAGAGGAGTTGTGGAGTGTGTGAGGCTCATGTTGTGATGATGTGTGTGTGTGTGTGTGTGTGTGTGTGTGTGTGTGTGTGTGTGTGTGTGTGTGTGTGTGTGTGTGTGTGTGTGTGTGTGTGTGTGTGTGTGTGGCGCTGTAAACGCTCGTCCGTCTGTGTCAGAGTGTGTGCCACGGCCGGTCCCATGCAGGCCACAGCAAATGAGCTCTATTCATCCCCCCCGCCGGCATATGGCGGCCCATTGTTCGTCCCGCAGAAGTGATGCTTCCCACACCCCGGCAGGAGAAGAAGTGAAGAGATCATCCTCGTCACGCCGCTTAACATCATCAACACTTTCAACTCATTCAATTATACTGTCATATTTTGAATTTTACAACATTTATGTACAGATTAATTTTTCAAATATAATATACATCAAACCTTTGTGTGGGCCATCTCACCACTGAATTGTTTTAGATTTACTCCTGGAGTAAACATGAATCTGTTAATATAACTGATAATTAAGACTCTTTATGATTTATTCTAACATGTCTTTATGTTAAAATATAATAATCTCATGAAGAAAGCATAACATGCTCTTCTTTTCAGTAAATTATATATGAACTATGACGTTCTTCATTCATTCACGCAGAGATATTTATTTGTATGAATTACATATAAACTTATTTTAAAGGGGGCAGATTCGATGTTGTGGACACACCCGGGGGCCTAATTAATTATTTTTCTAATATATATAAATATATAAAACTAACTTGTTTTGTTTCTTGGAAACAGGACAGATTTGACAAAAGCTTGAGCTGACAGTAGCTTGAGATAGGACATAGGAAATGTATAGATATTTAACAATATCTGTAAAACTTTCATCAGCCAAAAAGTTTTAATGGGTGAAATGTAAATATTATTAGTGAGTTAGAACTCTATTCTTATTTAAATTAACAAGTGCTCTATTTAGATCACCACAGGTAAAACCACACTACAAAAACCAAAACCACTGATATTTTCCAGTCCAAATATTTAATTAATTAATTAATTTAATTTTGATTAATTCTTAAATCAAGATGCTTTTACTCCAAAAAAAAAATATATATATATATATATATATATATATATATATTTGCAAGTTCTCACCCTTAGAAATCATGGAGGGGTCTGAAATTGTCATCGTAGGTGCATGTCTACTGTGAGAGACATAATCTAAAAAAAAAAAATCCAGAAATCACAATGTATGATTTTTTAACTATTTATTTGCATGATACAGCTGCAAATAAGTATTTGAACACCTGTCTATCAGCTAGAATTCTGACCCCCAAAGACCTGTTAGTCTGCCTTTAAAATGTCCACCTCCACTCCATTTATTATTCTAAATTAGATGCTCCTGTTTGAGGTCGTTAGCTGCATAAAGACACCTGTCCACCCCATACAATCAGTAAGAGTCCAACTACTAACATGGCCAAGACCAAAGAGCTGTCCAAAGACACTAGAGACACAATTGTACACCTCCACAAGGCTGGAAAGGGCTACGGGGAAATTGCCAAGCAGCTTGGTGAAAAAAGCTCCACTGTTGGAGCAATCATTAGAAAATGGAAGAAGCTAAACATGACTGTCAATCTCCCTCGGACTGGGGCTCCATGCAAGATCTCACCTCGTGGGGTCTCAATGATCATAAGAAAGGTGAGAAATCAGCCCAGAACTACAGGAGGAGCTGCTCAATGACCTGAAAAGAGCTGGACCACCGTTTCCAAGGTTACTGTTGGTAATACACTAAGACATGGTCATGGTTTGAAATCATGCATGGCACGGAAGGTTCCCCTGCTTAAACCAGCACATGTCCAGGCCCGGCTTAAGTTTGCCAATGACCATCCCTACTGTGAAGCATGGGGGCGGTAGCATCATGCTGTGGGGGTGTTTTTCTGCACATGTATTATGTACACGACTGCACTGTATTAAGGAGAGGATGACCGGGGCCATGTATTGTGAGATTTTGGGGAACAACCTCCTTCCCTCAGTTAGAGCATTGAAGATGGGTCGAGGCTGGGTCTTCCAACATGACAATGACCCGAAGCACACAGCCAGGAGAACCAAGGAGTGGCTCTGTAAGAAGCAGATCAAGGTTCTGGCGTGGCCTAACCCGTCTCCAGACCTAAACCCAATAGAGAATCTGTGGAGGAGCTCAAACTCAGGCCAGAAACCGGACTGATCTAGAGAAGATCTGTGTGGAGGAGTGGGCCACAATCCCTCCTGCAGTGCAAACCTGCTGAAAAACTACAGGAAACGTTTGATCTCTGTAATTGCAAACAAAGGCTACTGTACCAAATATTAACATTGATTTTCGCAGGTGTTCAAATACTTATTTGCAGCTGTATCATACAAATAAATAGTTAAAAAATCATACATTGTGATTTCTGGAATTTTTTTTTTTGATTATGTCTCTCACAGTGGACATGCACCTACAATGACAATTTCAGACCCTCCATGATTTCTAAGTGGGAGAACTTGCAAAATAGCAGGTGTTCAAATACTTATTTTCCTCACTGTGCTCTATATGTATATATATATATATTTAGACTAAAATCAAGACAAAAATACTAAATAAGAGATTTTCTGTAGTGCACACATGGCACCTCACTGTATGGTAAAAAGTAAAAGATGTGATTTCTATATCTAGAATGGCTTTATGGTCTATAAACATATAAATACAAAATCACAACTGCAAGTTTATGACAAAAATAGTCTGTAATTTGGCCTTTATTACTCATTTAATATATGTCTACATTACAAATGGAGTAAAATGAGATATTAACCAACATTTCTGACAAATTACCACAGTTACAGTTAGTGTTACCACGGTTACAGGTAGTGTTACCGCGGTTACAGGTAGTGTTACCGCGATTACAGGTAGTGTTACCACGGTTACAGGTAGGATTACCACGGTTACAGGTAGTGTTACCACAGTAAATCTGATAAATGTTGGTGAAGTGTTGTTTGAACAGTATTTGAACTGGATGGTTCAGTGTTTCTCCATTAGTGTTGTAGATTAAGTCAGCGCTGTTTAACTGCTTTAAACTAAATTAATTCACAGAGGCTGTTTCCGAAATCGCCCCCTATACCCTCATTCACTATTCCCTACATTAGTCCACTGATATAGTCCACTTCGAAAACGAGTGAGTGATTTCGGACACTAAGTCGCCGGAAAGGCAGCCGTTTTTGCAGTTTGTGCTTGCTGTTTGGCAGCTCCAGTAATAATGAAAAGATTTATCCTGAACTCTGCTACGGAAACTAGCATGTAACCTTAATCAAACAATATAATAATCATCTTAAAAAGGATCATTTATATCTGTATGCATGATATTGGGCTGGACCAGTGCGGTTCGGAAGATGGATGGATGATTGATTCAGCTGTGGGCACTATTTGAGGGAACAGCCATTTAGTGGTGTCCGAAACCATAGTGGACGTTATTAAGTGCACTCATACAATCCCACAATGCACCACAATAACGAGTTTGCAACCGATGTATGCTCGACGGCTAGAGAATACCCATAATGCACTGTGAGAGTCGCGCTGTGCATTGAATGAATTCCCGCGTTTCGCCAGGAGATGGCATCGACTCACACACTTTTTAAGACCAATGATATTGGGCCCACTCACTTATCAACTTACTTAATTGAGCACGTCTGTTTACATACCCTGATAAACACTGATTAAACGCGTTAGAAGCTTTATTTTCACTTTTCTAATATTTTCTTCATATTCATAGAAAATAAAATCCTTTCCGATCTGATATATGATGGAAAAAAGGATCAGTGCGAGTTTGGCAAAAGGCGAATTCGAACCTCTGATCGATTTGCGTCAAATCTTATTGTCAAGCCTCTTACCCCTACACTATTGCTGCTGATGAAGATTGTGTATTCCGTAGGTGTGTCTTCCTCAACCAGACGTTTAAACAAGCCGATATATTTAAATATATTTTTTGTAAATTGCATCTACTCCAGTAAAATGTTTCTGTTAAAGGACCCACCGACATTTTTTTTGCTTCTGACGCCCATAATATCAATAGTAGCCTACTATAAAGTATGAAATATATAGGCCTACTACAAATATTATTATTATTTTTTTTAATTAAATGCTTATTAGTTACTTTATTATTCCCCTTTCCAAGTAAGTTCAGTGCCACACAAGTAAAGAGTTATAGGGTTAACTTTAAGCTTGTTGGCTCGTTTTTGGAGTAGTGGAGTAATGGAGAATGAGGGCACATAGGGCGAAACGGACAGCGGTAAGTTCACTCATTCAGTGCGCAACTCTCAGTGCGTTGAGAGTACACCGTCTGGTTGAGTGAGAGAACGTTTCAAACGCATAAGGAGTTGTTTCTCGTTTGCTCTCGAAATGCTCTCGCGGGACTTTGCTGTCATACGCCGATCGGGCATCGAACAAGCATATTCTCCAGCGCGTACATCTAATGTACACTCGTTATTGCGGTGCATGGTGGGATTGAATAAGTGCACTCAAAGACGTCCACTATTGTTTCGGACACCATTAAAAATGGATGTTCACTCAAATAGTGCCCTATTTAAGGGTATAGGGGGCGATTTCGAACACAGCCAGAGATTCACAGCTCGTACCGGAGACCTCTGCGCCGAACTCGAACGCTTCTCATTGGCTGTTTAGTGGTCATGTGATCGAGACTCTCAGCCAGTAAACACATGTTCAGACTCAGAGCTTGTGAGTTGTGCAGCTGCTTCGTTCCGCTTCTGCCGCTGTTTCTCTGGCCTAAAGTCTAGAACTGCCACCTCGCGCTGACATCGTGAAAATGCACGATTTGTAAATAATGTCTGGCGGGCCACATATAATATATTTTAATAGACACGCTGCGGGCCGTTTGAAATTCAACCCTGGGCCACATTTGGCCCGTGGGCCGGACTTTGGACACCCCTGGTCTGAGGAGAGCACAATAAAGCAAACGGAAATATATATACACAAATGAAGATATTTTAATGAAATCTGAGAGATTGACATAATACGCAACCACTTTATCAGAAGAGAGATCATAACAATAATCATATGAATGGAGCAGTTTAGTCCCACATGACCGCGTTATATGATGGACAGATTGAATGAAGTCAAGTCAAGTCAACTTTATTTATATAGCGCTTTTAACAATGTAGATTGTTTCAAAGCAGCTTTACAGTGTTAAACAGGAAAATAATGCAGCATAATTTTATTCAGCTGTATAGCCATTCTGGAAAAATTTCAAGTATCATACAGTGACAGTGTGGGCTTTAGATCAATAATTTGATCAGTAATTTAGTTTAAATGGTTAATTTAGTTTATTATTTAGATGTATTTCGATGTTTAGTTGAAAAATTTAGTGTCCCCAACTGAGCACGCCAAGCCAGAGGCAACAGTGGCAAGGAAACCAAAACCCCATTAGGTGACCTAATGGAGAAAAATAAACCTTGGGAGAAACCAGGCTCAGTCGGGGTGCCAGTTCTCCTCTGGCCAATTAACAAACAGCGTATTATTATTATTATTCTGGCAGTTTTACAGCTCGGAGGTCATAATAGATCAGAATATTCGAGGGACCGGGGGCAACATGCTGGAGACGGGTTTATTGAGGATGATGTTGATTAAATAATTATTAAAGTGCAATATTCGAATGATCGGAGGCAACACGCAGGAGACGGGTTTATTGAGATGCCGTGTCGATGAGGCAGTTTCAGGGGGAGTCTAATCACGGTCTCCCAGACACTTCGGGGTCCTGTGTTGGTCTTCTCTGGGCGCAGGTCCACCATCTGATCTGGATACGGCCCGGATCCGGCTGACTGCAGTAAACCTCGGGATAAAACAGAGAGACTAACATTAGCGTAGATGCCATTCTTCTGATGATGTAACGAGTACATCAGGTGTTATGGGAAGTGTTCCCGGTTCCGGCTGACCTAGTTAATGCAGCCTAACAATCATTTCATTGAAAAAGTGTTTTATGTGTATGCCACAGTAAAGAGATGTGTTTTTAGTCTAGATTTAAACTGACAGAGTGTGTCTGCTTCCCGAACAATGTTAGGAAGACTGTTCCAGAGTTTAGGTGCTAAATAGGAAAACGATCGACCGCCTGCAGTTGATTTGGATATTCTCGGTATGATCAACTGGCCAGAATTTTGAGACCGCAGTAGACGTGATGGAGTATAATATGTTAAGAGCTCGCTCAAGTATTGGGGAGCTAAACCATTTAGTGCTTTGTAAGTAATAAGTAAGATTTTAAAATTTATGCGATGTTTAATAGGCAGCCAGTGCAGTGTTGACAGAACTGGGCTAATATGGTCATACTTCCTGGTTCTAGTAAGAACTCGAGCTGCTGCGTTTTGGACCAGCTGGAGTTTATTTATTAAGCGAGCAGGGCAACCACCCAGTAGAGCATTACAATAATCTAACCTTGAGGTCATGAACGCATGAACTAACTGTTCAGCATTTTGCATTGAGAGCATGTGCCGTAATTTAGATATATTTTTAAGATGGTAGAAAGCAGTTTTACAGATGCTAGAAACGTGGCTTTCAAACGAAAGATTGGTATCAAAGAGCACACCCAGGTTCCTCACTGACGACGAGGACTTGACAGAACAGCCATCAAGTGTTAGACAGTATTCTAGGTTACTACTTGTGGAGCTTTTTTGTCCAATAATTAAAAATTCAGTTTTTTCTGAATTGAGTTGCAGGAAATTACCAGTCATCCAATGTTTTATATCAGCTATGCATTCCGTTAATCTTGTGAATTGGTAAGTTTCTTTAGGGCGTGAAGAAATATAGAGCTGAGTATCGTCAGCATAACAATGAAAACTAACGCCATGCTTCCTAATGATATCTCCCAGTGGTAGCATGTACAGGGTGAAGAGTAGCGGTCCTAGCACTGAGCCTTGCGGTACTCCATACTGAACTTGCGATCGGTGTGACATATCTTCATTTACTACTACAAACTGATAACGGTCGCATAGGTATGATTTAAACCATGATAATGCAATTCCACTAATACCTACATAATTTTCGAGTCTATTCAAAAGAATGTTGTGGTCGATAGTATCAAATGCAGCGCTAAGATCGAGTAACACTAATAGAGAGATACAGCCACGATCGGATGATAAGAGCAAATCATTTGTAACTCTGACGAGAGCAGTCTCAGTGCTATGATACGGTCTAAATCCTGACTGGAAATCCTCACAGATACCATTTCTTTCTAAAAAGGCACATAATTGTGAAGACACTGCCTTTTCAAGTATTTTTGACAGAAAGGGTAGATTTGAGATTGGTCTATAATTGACTAAATCTGTAGGATCAAGTTGCGGTTTTTTAATAAGTGGTTTAATAATTGCCAACTTAAAAGTTTTCGGTACATATCCTAATGACAAAGATGAATTAATGATATTAAGAAGAGGATCTATGACCTCTGGTAGCATCTCTTTTAATAGCCTAGTTGGTATAGGGTCGAGCATACATGTTGTCGATTTTGATGATTTAACGAGTTTAGCCAATTCTTCTTCTCCTATAGCAGTGAATGAGTGTAATTTTTCCTCAGTGACACTACAATGCTCTGTCTGATGTGATGCTGTATTAGACGGCTGCATGGTTAAAAAATTTTTCCTAATATTATCAATCTTACATGTGAAGAAGTTCATAAAGTCATTACTGCTGTGCTGTTTACAATCATCAGAAGTTGAAGCTTTATTTTTGGTTAATTTAGCCACTGTATCGAATAAATACCTTGGGTTGTGTTTGTTTTCTTCCAAGAGAGTTGAGAAATAAGCAGATCTAGCAGTTTTTACAGCCTTTCTGTATGTGATCATGTGCTCTTTCCACAAATTACGAAATACCTCTAATTTTGTTTTCTTCCAGCTGCGCTCCATTTTTCTGGCTGCTGTTTTAAGGGCCCGGGTGTGCTCGTTATACCACGGCGTTGGACTATTTTCTTTAATCTTCTTTAAGCGCAGAGGAGCAACTGTGTCTAAAGTACTGCAAAAGAGAGAGTCAATAGTTTCTGTTGCAACATCGAGTTCTTCTATACTATCTGGGATGCTGAGCAGATGATACTGATGAGGGAGATTATTTAAAAAGCAATCTTTAGTAGCGGCAGTGATTGTCCTGCCATTTTTAAAGCGAGGGGGCGGCTTTGCAACCTTAGCTAAATTAAGTATACATGATACTAAGTAATGATCTGAGATGTCATCGCTCTGCTGCAGAATTTCAACGGTATCAACATTTATTCCATGTGACAATATTAGGTCTAAAGTATGATTATGGCGATGAGTGGCTCCTGACACGTGTTGCCTAACTCCAATAGAGTTTAGTGTGTCTTTAAATGCTAATCCCAATACGTCTTTTCCGTTGTCAACATGGATATTAAAATCACCAACAATTAGTACTTTATCTACGGCCAGTACTAACTCTGATAGAAAATCAGCAAATTCTTTGATAAAGTCTGTATTATGCCCAGGTGGCCTGTATACAGTAGCTAACACAAATGTTGAACGGGTTTTATCATGTACACTACATAGCGTTACATAAAGCACCAAAACTTCGAAGGAATTATATTTGAAACTAGACTTCTGAGTAATACTGAAGATATTATTATAAATTACAGCAACCCCTCCCCCTTTACCTTTCAGACGCGGCTCATGTTTATAACAATAATCTTGGGGGGTGGACTCATTTAAGGTAATGTAGTCGTCAGGTTTTAGCCAGGTTTCTGTCAAACAGAGCACATCTAGATTATTATCTGTAATAATATCATTAACAATAAGCGCTTTTGGGGAAAGGGATCTAATATTCAGCAACCCAAGCTTTATCAATTGTTCATCTGCATTATATATTTTGTTTATTTGTTGGACGTCAATTAAATTTTTACTGTTGAATGGTTTTGATGTTTTTTTGTATTTACTAATTCGGGGAACAGACACAGTCTCTATATGATAATATCTAGGTGAAAGAGTCTCTATGTGCTGGGATTTATCTGACTCCGGTAACGTGAGACAGCTAGCAGACGGTCGGTTTAGCCAGTTTGTCTGCTTCCTGACCTGGGCCCTAGTGAGTCAAGGTTTAGCTCTAAGACTATGTGCCAGATTACTAGAGAGAAGAGCGGCACCACCCCAAGAGGGATGGATGCCATCCTTCTTCAACAGGTCAGGTCTGCCCCAAAAACTTTTCCAATTGTCTATGAACCCTATGTTATTTTGCAGACACCACTTAGACAACCAGCCATTGAGTGATGATAGTCTGCTAACTATCTCATCACTCCTTTTTACCGGGAGCGGTCCAGAACAAAAAACAGCCTCAGACATCGTACTAGCGAGTTCACACACCTCTTTAATGTTAATTTTGGTGATCTCCGACTGGCGAAGTCGAACATCATTAGTGCCGACGTGAATAATAATCTTAGAGAATTTACGATTAGCTTTAGCCAGCACTTTTAAATTTGCTTTGATGTCAGGTGCTCTGGCTCCCGGTAAACAAGTGACTATGGTGGCTGGTGTCTCTATCTTCACGTTCCGTGTAATAGAATCGCCAATGACTAGGGCACTTTCAACAGGATACTCAGTGGGTGCTTCACTGAGAGGGGAGAACCTGTTTGATGTTCTAACCGGAACGGAAAAGCGGTTCTTTGGTCTGCGACTATGCTGCCTCACTGTTACCCAGTTTCCCTGCTGCGAGGGCCCTGCAGCCGGAACCGAAGAATGTACAGAGTTCACTAAGCTATTCGCATCCAAATCAGTGTCTAAAGCTGTTACATCCTCACTACTCTCAGATAAAGTATGGATGCGTGTTTCTAATTCTGAAATCTTCTCCGTCAGCCTAACTATCTCCTTACATTACTCACATGTGAAGCCCTTTTCGCCAGCGGAGAAGCCTATACTGAACATGTGGCATGCACTGCAGGTGATAATGACAGGAGAAGACATGACTTACCGTGTTTGTTGATTAATCCAATTTACCACTTACCACAATCGTTTGCTGGACACAATTTACTAATCCAAGTTATGAACTCAGAAAAAGGGAGGCCCGGGTGCAGAGATAACAAGCTAACAGGCTAGCAAAATGCTAACGTGTGATGGTGATTTAGATTAAAAGCTAGCGATGTCAAATTTAACGTGATAGGCAATTTTTAAACAATGTATGGTGATGAGTAAGTTATATTTAGCAGTAGAAAAAAGAGGAAATATCAAAATAAAGATTCAAACGTAAGCAAGGCTCTACAGAGCTACAGACTTGAGCTACAGAGCAACAGACACAGCAGGCAGACAGGAGCAATCGATCAGGATGAAGGCTGAATGAAGGCTTTTATTCACATATAACCGCTCTGGTTATTGACTCAGACCTGCATCAGTTCTTGCACGTCAAGCAATGCTCGTTCACCATCACTGATGTTCTCCATACAGTCAAAGCAAACACGCTCATACACAGATATAATGTTCACTAGTGTGTGAGGACACTATAGTTCAGTTCTGATGTGAGGAGAGCAGAATACAGTCAACTGTGACACACACACACACACACACACACACACACTCTTCATACAGTGACTACCAGTCAAACTGAGACACATTAGGACCAACATGATTCCCACACTTTGAGCTGAGCATGTTCTGCTGAAGTGTTTGTTCTTTAATTGCTAATGTGACCTTTGACCCCACGGACTGAACTAAATGAAGCATTGCTTGCTCATTGGTTGAGCTAAACTGATGCTGCCTCCCAATTTGCATACGATCCATACTAAATAGTATTCGAAAATAGAATTAGTATGTCCCAAATCGTGGTATGTTGAAGAGTATTCCACAAATACCCGGATGGTCAGATCCGCACACACTCTAACGGCTGATATTACCCACAACCCATTGCAGGTTGGACAAGGATTCGATTAGAACTACAAACGTGGATAAAGAGTGTTAAAAAACTACAAACATGGCGGATGTGTGAGTCTGACGGTTAAGTAGAGAGGGTTAGATAAAGGAGTTTGAGTGATCAATTATCAGTATTTAACCTGACAAACAGATATTTATCCACATTATATTTCACCTGCAGCAGCATTGAGAGCTTTTTTAAAGATACGTTTGGACATTAACTTTTAAATTCATCATCATATTTAAACTGCAAACACATGAGGAGAGTCTCTGCATTAAAGACCCACAGATGGCAGATGAACGGGCTACAGTTCTCACGGTGGGACATTAAATGTGGAGGATTTGAACGGTGACGGGACGCAGACAGAGTCCCTTAAAGATGACGGAGTAGTGTGTCCCAAAGCTTGCCTACTCTTCTGCTACACACTCACAAGTATCTACTTTTTCTTCACAAAAAGAGTACATACTTTTAGGGCGAATTGGGACGCAGCATTGGTATTATCTATGTGTTCTTAAATCTAACAGCTGATTGGTTGATTGTAATCCATTACATCCCTTTCTCTCAAAGTTATCTGACATTATCAAGATGAATCTGTTCAGTTTAACTCTGAGTTCTGCTCATATTGTATTACAATTTTCTAAACTATAGCCAATAAATGGTGATAATGTGAGGAATGTTGAAGGTGTCTGAATAGATTAGGGTTTGACTGTAGATTAATTATTATTATTAAAGCTATTAAAGTTATTCAGTCAAGAACATTTGATTTTTATTTATTAGACTGCTGTCACTTTAAGACTGAATGCACAGATCCAGTACTGAAACACATCCGATGCTTTCCTGGCGGTTTGAGTTCTCCCAGATGTTTACACCTTTGAGCAACAGCTGACGCCCGTTTTTATAGCATCAAATAACTGGCTAAAACTAAACTTATTTAAAAAACGAACACTTGAACTGAAATCATCGTGATTAAAACTGGCTAAAATGACAGAAACCATCTTTAGGAAACAATTATTTGAAGTGTAATTTGATTGTTTAGTGTGTCTTGTGTCCATTCTAATAGACGGAGGGGTGGGGTTTATGATCTATACTGGGACCGGCCACTGGGGGGCGATCGAGGTGCGGAGGCTTCAGTTTCTGAGAGGAGTGCTGCAGGCTTGGTTCTGACTGGATCCTCCCAGATCCCTCCCTAATATTTTACTCGTTTTTATTTGTTGATGAAAATGTCTATAGATTTCCGTCATCGTTTTTTTATTTAGTAACTGTCTTGTTTTTATCAGTGGAAAAAAAAAGAACAAATATAATTGGTTTGCATCTCACTCACATGAGCGGGATCTGAGCGATACTGAAACACAAACACATACAGTAGCTTCAGAAATGAGGAAATTAAGTATAGTTTTTTCACTTGCTAACAAGCATTGTTCAAAACTGTCCACACATTCAGCGACACACACTCACACACACACACACACACACACACGAGTGTATACGGACCAAACTGTGAATCATTTCTCATTGCTCTCAGACAAAATGCATTCAATCGCCACATCTTTCAAAATCCACAAATACTTGTCATTCATTCTCCACAAACGGCAAACAACGATATATTTGATATGTTTTTCATATGCTGACTTTCAAAACTGATAAAGCACATTCAAAGCAGAACGATGGCATGTTTAAGCTTTTCTGCAGTAATTATTTTGAAATATAGAAAATTAAATAATAATCATCTCAAGCTAATTGCAATTTCAGCTCAAAGCCAACCCAGGTGTCCTGCTTTAGTCTCATCATGTGTTAGTCAAAGGGGATCGCTTGGAACTGATATTGTTTGGAAATATGGATCACAGAAGACGGGTTGTACACAAAACAAGAGGGGAACAAGCACTACTTTAATTTACAGCCGCAGATTCACACTTACCCTGTAACTACACAAAACAAGAGGGGGACAAACACCACTTTAATTTACAGCAGCAGATTCACACTTACCCTGTAACTACAAGAAACAAGAGGGGAACAAACACCACTTTAATTTACAGCCGCAGATTCACACTTACCCTGTAACTACACGAAACAAGAGGGGAACAAACACCATTTTAATTTACAGCCGCAGATTCACACTTACCCTGTAACTACAAGAAACAAGAGGGGAACAAACACCACTTTAATTCACAGCCGCAGATTCACACTTACCCTGTAACTACAGGAAACAAGAGGGGAACAAACACCACTTTAATTCACAGCCGCAGATTCACACTTACCCTGTAACTACAGGAAACAAGAGGGGAACAAACACCACTTTAATTTACAGCCGCAGATTCACACTTACCCTGTAACTACAAGAAACAAGAGGGGAACAAACACCACTTTAATTTACAGCAGCAGATACACACTTACACTGTAACTACACGAAACAAGAGGGGAACAAACACCACTTTAATTTACAGCAGCAGATTCACACTTACCCTGTAACTACACGAAACAAGAGGGGAACAAACACCACTTTAATTTACAGCCGCAGATTCACACTTACCCTGTAACTACAAGAAACAAGAGGGGAACAAACACCACTTTAATTCACAGCCGCAGATTCACACTTACCCTGTAACTACAGGAAACAAGAGGGGAACAAACACCACTTTAATTCACAGCCGCAGATTCACACTTACCCTGTAACTACAGGAAACAAGAGGGGAACAAACACCACTTTAATTTACAGCCCATAGATTCACACTTACCCTATAACTACAAGAAACAAGAGGGGAACAAGTACTAATCAAGCGCCAGCGTTAGTTCTGGCAGGCCATGTAGTCAAGCTCCGCTATCAGCTGATTGGGAAATTCTATTTCCGCCCCTCTTTCAGCTGATCTGTTTCAGCTGATCCTATGCTCTCAATTGGCTTCTCTCTAACAGGGCGGCTTACTTAAGCATAGCTTCACTTCAATCTGCCTGCTTGGACTCTTCTGCTGCACGCTGCTTTGCAACCCACCTCCTCCCCAGCTCCTCCTTAAATTGCTAACTTAATCATGTCATTCTGTTGTCATTGATGCATGCTCTGTTCTAAATGGGGGATTTGCTCTGCCCTCCCAGGTTAAAATGGGAGGTTGTCCCCAGAATCTGCTGCTGTTCCCTGTCTTGGCTTTTCATGGAGCTCATGAAAGGATGCGGAATTTAGAACAGAGCCATACCGCCAAATCTAAATCTTTGCAAAATATGCAATTAAAAAATTGTACTAAATGTTTGTCTATTGTGTTTTTTGACTTTAGTGGACATGACAGAACTTTAATTTACAGCAGCAAATACACACTTACCCTGTAACTACACGAAACAAGAGGGGAACAAACACTACTTTAATTTACAGCAGCAGATTCACACTTACCCTGTAACTAAACAAAACAAGAGGGGGACAAGCACCACTTTAATTTACAGCAGCAGATTCACACTTACCCTGTAACTACATGAAACAAGAGGGGAACAAGTACTACTTTAATTTACAGCAGCAGATTCACACTTACCCTGTAACTAAACAAAACAAGAGGGGGACAAGCACCACTTTAATTTACAGGCGCAGATTCACACTTACCCTGTAATTACACAAAACAAGAGGGGAACAAACACCACTTTAATTTACAGCAGCAGATTCACACTTACCCTGTAATTACACAAAACAAGAGGGGAACAAACACCACTTTAATTCACAGCCGCAGATTCACACTTACCCTGTAACTACAGGAAACAAGAGGGGAACAAACACCACTTTAATTCACAGCCGCAGATTCACACTTACCCTGTAACTACAGGAAACAAGAGGGGAACAAACACCACTTTAATTTACAGCCCATAGATTCACACTTACCCTATAACTACAAGAAACAAGAGGGGAACAAGTACTAATCAAGCGCCAGCGTTAGTTCTGGCAGGCCATGTAGTCAAGCTCCGCTATCAGCTGATTGGGAAATTCTATTTCCGCCCCTCTTTCAGCTGATCTGTTTCAGCTGATCCTATGCTCTCAATTGGCTTCTCTCTAACAGGGCGGCTTACTTAAGCATAGCTTCACTTCAATCTGCCTGCTTGGACTCTTCTGCTGCACGCTGCTTTGCAACCCACCTCCTCCCCAGCTCCTCCTTAAATTGCTAACTTAATCATGTCATTCTGTTGTCATTGATGCATGCTCTGTTCTAAATGGGGGATTTGCTCTGCCCTCCCAGGTTAAAATGGGAGGTTGTCCCCAGAATCTGCTGCTGTTCCCTGTCTTGGCTTTTCATGGAGCTCATGAAAGGATGCGGAATTTAGAACAGAGCCATACCGCCAAATCTAAATCTTTGCAAAATATGCAATTAAAAAATTGTACTAAATGTTTGTCTATTGTGTTTTTTGACTTTAGTGGACATGACAGAACTTTAATTTACAGCAGCAAATACACACTTACCCTGTAACTACACGAAACAAGAGGGGAACAAACACTACTTTAATTTACAGCAGCAGATTCACACTTACCCTGTAACTAAACAAAACAAGAGGGGGACAAGCACCACTTTAATTTACAGCAGCAGATTCACACTTACCCTGTAACTACATGAAACAAGAGGGGAACAAGTACTACTTTAATTTACAGCAGCAGATTCACACTTACCCTGTAACTAAACAAAACAAGAGGGGGACAAGCACCACTTTAATTTACAGGCGCAGATTCACACTTACCCTGTAATTACACAAAACAAGAGGGGAACAAACACCACTTTAATTTACAGCAGCAGATTCACACTTACCCTGTAATTACACAAAACAAGAGGGGAACAAACACCACTTTAATTTACAGCCCATAGATTCACACTTACCCTATAACTACAAGAAACAAGAGGGGAACAAGCACTACTTTAATTTACAGCAGCAGATACACACTTACACTGTAACTACACGAAACAAGAGGGGAACAAGCACTACTTTAATTTACAGCAGCAGATTCACACTTACCCTGTAACTAAACAAAACAAGAGGGGGACAAGCACCACTTTAATTTACAGCAGCAGATTCACACTTACCCTGTAACTACAAGAAACAAGAGGGGAACAAGCACTACTTTAATTTACATCAGCAGATTCACACTTACCCTGTAATTACACAAAACAAGAGGGGAACAAACACCACTTTAATTTACAGCAGCAGATTCACACTTACCCTGTAACTACAAGAAACAAGAGGGGAACAAACACCACTTTAATTTACAGCCCATAGATTCACACTTACCCTATAACTACAAGAAACAAGAGGGGAACAAGCACTACTTTAATTTACAGCAGCAGATACACACTTACACTGTAACTACACGAAACAAGAGGGGAACAAACACCACTTTAATTTACAGCCACAGATTCACACTTACCCTGTAACTACACGAAACAAGAGGGGGACAAGCACCACTTTAATTTACAGCCACAGATTCACACTTACCCTGTAACTACACGAAACAAGAGGGGGACAAGCACCACTTTAATTTACAGCAGCAGATTCACACTTACCCTGTAACTACACGAAACAAGAGGGGGACAAGCACCACTTTAATTTACAGCAGCAGATACACACTTACCCTGTAACTATACAAAACAAGAGGGGGACAAGCACCACTTTAATTTACAGCAGCAGATTCACACTTACACTGTAACTACACGAAACAAGAGGGGAACAAACACCACTTTAATTTACAGCCACAGATTCACACTTACCCTGTAACTACACGAAACAAGAGGGGGACAAGCACCACTTTAATTTACAGCAGCAGATACACACTTACCCTGTAACTATACAAAACAAGAGGGGGACAAGCACCACTTTAATTTACAGCAGCAGATACACACTTACCCTGTAACTACACGAAACAAGAGGAGAACAAACACCACTTTAATTTACAGCAGCAGATTCACACTTACCCTGTAACCACACGAAACAAGAGGGGAACAAACACCACTTTAATTTACAGCAGCAGATTCACACTTGCCCTGTAACCACACGAAACAAGAGGGGAACAAACACCACTTTAATTTACAGCAGCAGATTCACACTTACCCTGTAACTACACGAAACAAGAGGGGAACAAACACCACTTTAATTTACAGCAGCAGATTCACACTTACCCTGTAACTACACGAAACAAGAGGAGAACAAACACCACTTTAATTTACAGGCGCAGATTCACACTTACCCTGTAACTACACGAAACAAGAAGGGAACAAACACCACTTTAATTTACAGCAGCAGATTCACACTTGCCCTGTAACCACACGAAACAAGAGGGGAACAAGCACTACTTTAATTTACAGCAGCAGATTCACACCTACCCTGTAACTACACGAAACAAGAGGGGAACAAACACCACTTTAATTTACAGCAGCAGATTCACACTTGCCCTGTAACCACACGAAACAAGAGGGGAACAAGCACTACTTTAATTTACAGCAGCAGATTCACACTTACCCTGTAACTACACAAAACAAGAGGGGAACAAACACCACTTTAATTTACAGGCGCAGATTCACACTTACCCTGTAACTACACGAAAAAGAGGGGAACTAACACCACTTTAATTTACAGGCGCAGATTCACACTTACCCTGTAACTACACGAAACAAGAGGGGAACAAGCACCACTTTAATTTACAGCAGCAGATTCACACTTGCCCTGTAACTACACGAAACAAGAGGGGAACAAGCACCACTTTAATTTACAGGCACAGATTCACACTTACCCTGTAACTACACAAAACAAGAGGGGAACAAACACCACTTTAATTTACAGGCGCAGATTCACACTTACCCTGTAACTACACGAAACAAGAGGGGAACAAACACCACTTTAATTTACAGCAGCAGATTCACACTTACCCTGTAACTACACGAAACAAGAGGGGAACAAGCACTACTTTAATTTACAGGCACAGATTCACACTTACCCTGTAACTACACAAAACAAGAGGGGAACTAACACCACTTTAATTTACAGGCGCAGATTCACACTTACCCTGTAACTACACGAAACAAGAGGGGAACAAAAAACACTTTAATTTACAGCAGCAGATTCACACTAACCCTGTAACTACATGAAACAAGAGGGGAACAAGCACCACTTTAATTTACAGCAGCAGATTCACACTTACCCTGTAACTACACGAAACAAGAAGGGAACAAACACCACTTTAATTTACAGCAGCAGATTCACACTTACCCTGTAACTACATGAAACAAGAGGGGAACAAGCACCACTTTAATTTACAGCAGCAGATTCACACTTACCCTGTAACTACACGAAACAAGAAGGGAACAAACACCACTTTAATTTACAGCCGCAGATTCACACTTGCCCTGTAACTACACGAAACAAGAGGGGAACAAACACAACTTTAATTTACAGCAGCAGATTCACACTTAGCCTGTAACTACACGAAACAAGAGGGGAACAAAAAACACTTTAATTTACAGCAGCAGATTCACACTTACCCTGTAACTACATGAAACAAGAGGGGAACAAGCACCACTTTAATTTACAGCAGCAGATTCACACTTGCCCTGTAACTACACGAAACAAGAGGGGAACAAACACAACTTTAATTTACAGCAGCAGATTCACACTTGCCCTGTAACTACACGAAACAAGAGGGGAACAAACACAACTTTAATTTACAGCAGCAGATTCACACTTGCCCTGTAACTACACGAAACAAGAGGGGAACAAACACAACTTTAATTTACAGCAGCAGATTCACACTTAGCCTGTAACTACACGAAACAAGAGGGGAACAAAAAACACTTTAATTTACAGCAGCAGATTCACACTTACCCTGTAACTACATGAAACAAGAGGGGAACAAACACAACTTTAATTTACAGCAGCAGATTCACACTTAGCCTGTAACTACACGAAACAAGAGGGGGACAAGCACCACTTTAATTTACAGCAGCAGATTCACACTTACCCTGTAACTACATGAAACAAGAGGGGAACAAGCACCACTTTAATTTACAGCAGCAGATTCACACTTACCCTGTAACTACACGAAACAAGAGGGGAACAAACACCACTTTAATTTACAGCCCATAGATTCACACTTACCCTGCAACTACACAAAACAAGAGGGGAACAAGCACAACTTTAATTTACAGCAGCAGATTCACACTTAGCCTGTAACTACACGAAACAAGAGGGGAACAAAAAACACTTTAATTTACAGCAGCAGATTCACACTTACCCTGTAACTACATGAAACAAGAGGGGAACAAGCACCACTTTAATTTACAGCAGCAGATTCACACTTACCCTGTAACTACACGAAACAAGAGGGGAACAAACACCACTTTAATTTACAGCCGCAGATTCACACTAACCCTGTAACTACATGAAACAAGAGGGGAACAAGCACCACTTTAATTTACAGCAGCAGATTCACACTTACCCTGTAACTACACGAAACAAGAAGGGAACAAACACCACTTTAATTTACAGCAGCAGATTCACACTTACCCTGTAACTACATGAAACAAGAGGGGAACAAGCACCACTTTAATTTACAGCAGCAGATTCACACTTACCCTGTAACTACACGAAACAAGAAGGGAACAAACACCACTTTAATTTACAGCCGCAGATTCACACTTGCCCTGTAACTACATGAAACAAGAGGGGAACAAGCACCACTTTAATTTACAGCAGCAGATTCACACTTACCCTGTAACTACACGAAACAAGAGGGGAACAAACACCACTTTAATTTACAGCCCATAGATTCACACTTACCCTGCAACTACACAAAACAAGAGGGGAACAAGCACAACTTTAATTTACAGCAGCAGATTCACACTTAGCCTGTAACTACACGAAACAAGAGGGGAACAAAAAACACTTTAATTTACAGCAGCAGATTCACACTTACCCTGTAACTACATGAAACAAGAGGGGAACAAGCACCACTTTAATTTACAGCAGCAGATTCACACTTACCCTGTAACTACACGAAACAAGAGGGGAACAAACACCACTTTAATTTACAGCCGCAGATTCACACTTGCCCTGTAACTACACGAAACAAGAGGGGAACAAGCACCACTTTAATTTACAGCAGCAGATTCACACTTACCCTGTAACTACATGAAACAAGAGGGGAACAAGCACCACTTTAATTTACAGCAGCAGATTCACACTTACCCTGTAACTACACGAAACAAGAGGGGAACAAGCACTACTTTAATTTACAGCCGCAGATTCACACTTACCCTGTAACTACACGAAACAAGAGGGGAACAAACACCACTTTAATTTACAGCCCATAGATTCACACTTACCCTGTAACTACACGAAACAAGAGGGGAACAAGCACTACTTTAATTTACAGCAGGAGATTCACACTTACCCTGTAACTACACGAAACAAGAGGGGAACAAGCACCACTTTAATTTACAGCAGGAGATTCACACTTACCCTGTAACTACACGAAACAAGAGGGGAACAAGCACCACTTTAATTTACAGCAGGAGATTCACACTTACCCTGTAACTACACGAAACAAGAAGGGAACAAACACCACTTTAATTTACAGCTGCAGATTCACACTTACCCTGTAACTACACAAAACAAAAGGGGAACAAGCACTACTTTAATTTACAGCTGCAGATTCAAACTTACCCTGTAACTACACAAAACAAAAGGGGAACAAGCACTATTTTAATTTACAGCTGCAGATTCAAACTTACCCTGTAACTACACAAAACAAAAGGGGAACAAGCACTATTTTAATTTACAGCCGCAGATTCACACTTACCTTGTAACTACACAAAACAAGAGGGGGACAAGCACTACTTTAATTTACAGCCGCAGATTCACACTTACCCTGTAACTACACGAAACAAGAGGGGGACAAGCACTACTTTAATTTACAGCCGCAGATTCACACTTACCTTGTAACTACACAAAACAAGAGGGGGACAAGCACTACTTTAATTTACAGCCGCAGATTCACACTTGCCCTGTAACTACACGAAACAAGAAGGGAACAAACACCACTTTAATTTACAGCTGCAGATTCACACTTACCCTGTAACTACACAAAACAAAAGGGGAACAAGCACTACTTTAATTTACAGCTGCAGATTCAAACTTACCCTGTAACTACACAAAACAAAAGGGGAACAAGCACTATTTTAATTTACAGCCGCAGATTCACACTTACCTTGTAACTACACAAAACAAGAGGGGGACAAGCACTACTTTAATTTACAGCCGCAGATTCACACTTACCCTGTAACTACACAAAACAAGAGGGGAACAAGCACTACTTTAATTTACAGCTGCAGATTCACACTTACCCTGTAACTACACGAAACAAGAGGGGAACAAGCACTACTTTAATTTACAGCTGCAGATTCACACTTACCCTGTAACTACACGAAACAAGAGGGGAACAAACACCACTTTAATTTACAGCCGCAGATTCACACTTACCCTGTAACTAAACGAAACAAGAGGGGAACAAACACCACTTTAATTTACAGCAGCAGATTCACACTTACCCTGTAACTACAGGAAACAAGAGGGGAACAAACACCACTTTAATTTACAGCCGCAGATTCACACTTACCCTGTAACTAAACGAAACAAGAGGGGAACAAACACCACTTTAATTTACAGCCGCAGATTCACACTTACCCTGTAACTAAACGAAACAAGAGGGGAACAAACACCACTTTAATTTACAGCCGCAGATTCACACTTACCCTGTAACTACACGAAACAAGAGGGGAACAAACACCACTTTAATTTACAGCCGCAGATTCACACTTACCCTGTAACTAAACGAAACAAGAGGGGAACAAACACCACTTTAATTTACAGCCGCAGATTCACACTTACCCTGTAACTACACGAAACAAGAGGGGAACAAACACCACTTTAATTTACAGCCGCAGATTCACACTTACCCTGTAACTAAACGAAACAAGAGGGGAACAAACACCACTTTAATTTACAGCCGCAGATTCACACTTACCCTGTAACTACACGAAACAAGAGGGGAACAAACACCACTTTAATTTACAGCCGCAGATTCACACTTACCCTGTAACTAAACGAAACAAGAGGGGAACAAACACCACTTTAATTTACAGCCGCAGATTCACACTTACCCTGTAACTACACGAAACAAGAGGGGAACAAACACCACTTTAATTTACAGCAGCAGATTCACACTTACCCTGTAACTACAGGAAACAAGAGGGGAACAAGCACTACTTTAATTTACAGCTGCAGATTCACACTTACCCTGTAACTACACGAAACAAGAAGGGAACAAACACCACTTTAATTTACAGCAGCAGATTCACACTTACCCTGTAACTACACGAAACAAGAGGGGAACAAACACCACTTTAATTTACAGCCGCAGATTCACACTTACCCTGTAACTACACGAAACAAGACGGGAACAAACACCACTTTAATTTACAGCCGCAGATTCACACTTACCCTGTAACTACAGGAAACAAGAGGGGAACAAGCACTACTTTAATTTACAGCAGCAGATTCACACTTGCCCTGTAACTACACGAAACAAGAGGGGAACAAACACCACTTTAATTTACAGCAGCAGATTCACACTTACCCTGTAACTACAGGAAACAAGAGGGGAACAAGCACTACTTTAATTTACAGCCGCAGATTCACACTTGCCCTGTAACTACACGAAACAAGAGGGGAACAAGCACTACTTTAATTTACAGCAGCAGATTCACACTTACCCTGTAACTACACGAAACAAGAGGGGAACAAGCACTACTTTAATTTACAGCAGCAGATTCACACTTACCCTGTAACTACACGAAACAAGAGGGGAACAAGCACTACTTTAATTTACAGCCGCAGATTCACACTTGCCCTGTAACTACATGAAACAAGAGGGGAACAAACACCACTTTAATTTACAGCAGCAGATTCACACTTACCCTGTAACTACAGGAAACAAGAGGGGAACAAGCACTACTTTAATTTACATCAGCAGATTCACACTTGCCCTGTAACTACACGAAACAAGAGGGGAACAAGCACTACTTTAATTTACAGCAGCAGATTCACACTTACCCTGTAACTACACGAAACAAGAGGGGAACAAGCACTACTTTAATTTACAGCAGCAGATTCACACTTACCCTGTAACTACACGAAACAAGAGGGGAACAAGCACTACTTTAATTTACAGCCGCAGATTCACACTTGCCCTGTAACTACATGAAACAAGAGGGGAACAAACACCACTTTAATTTACAGCAGCAGATTCACACTTGCCCTGTAACTACATGAAACAAGAGGGGAACAAACACCACTTTAATTTACAGCAGCAGATTCACACTTGCCCTGTAACTACACGAAACAAGAGGGGAACAAGCACTACTTTAATTTACAGCCGCAGATTCACACTTGCCCTGTAACTACATGAAACAAGAGGGGAACAAACACTACTTTAATTTACAGCAGCAGATTCACACTTACATTGTAACTACACAGATAATTACCCCTTAATTAAAAAATACTTACAGTATAAATAATGTGTTAATTTCCTGATAGTTACCCCTTTATTCCCCCAATATTACATATTGTTCCATTATACCTACACATACTTACTTTATAGTTACACTATAAATACAGAAATGTATGCTGTAAATTCTCTTTACTTACGCAGTACTTTCCGAGCCCTAATCTAAAGCGTTACCTCTAATGATTTCTGATTCATTCCAGTTACATGCGTATGCTTTACTACATTCAAAATCTGTTATTCTATAATGAAATACTGTTTATGTGAAAGTTTAAAAATAAAAGGTCATGATGTGTGTAATGCTCCTGTGGCTTTAGGTCTGTGTGTTATGAGTGATGTGTTTTCTGAAGGAGAATGTGTTGAACGAGCTTGTTTTGAGTCATGTGTTGAGGAAGTGTGTGTTGGTCTGAGGGGGTTAGATGATGTTTGATCTGGCTAATGCAGACTGTAGGAAGAGTTTGAACAATGCTTGTTAGCAACTGGAGAAAACGGTAATGCTAGTTTCTAGTATTGTGTGGTATTTATGAGTGACTAAGAACATTTAGTGACATTTACAATAATATAAACTTAAAAATGCAGAACATGACGGGAGATGCGT
>NC_137108.1:712500-730000 GCF_949357685.1 Gobio gobio | reverse complement strand
CGGGATGAATCCTCCCGTACGCTGGAGGTGGTTTGAGGCGGACTGTCACCGGACTAATGATCTTGGTGATAGGAAACGGGCCAATGAATTTAGGAGCCAGTTTATTACTTACAGACCGCAGAGGAATGTTCTTAGATGAAAGCCACACTTTTTGACCCACGACGTATACGGGAGGCTTAGACCGGTGGCGATCGGCTTGGGCCTTGGTGCGTCTACCCACATGGAGCAGAGTCTCACAGGCTCTATTCCATGTGTGACGACACCTCTGGATGAAGGCATGGGCGGAGGGGACCGCGACTTCGGACTCCAGACTAGGAAAGATAGGTGGCTGGTAACCTAAACTACACTTAAACGGAGAGAGGCCCGTGGCCGACACTGGTAACGAGTTGTGAGCGTACTCAACCCAAGAAATCAGTTGGCTCCAAGAGGAAGGGTTCTTGGCAGCAATACATCGCAACACTCTCTCAAGATCCTGATTGGCTCGCTCTGTTTGACCATTGCTCTGGGGATGGAAACCCGAAGACAGACTAACTGTCGCCCCCAGTAATTTACAGAATTCACGCCAAATTTTGGATATAAATTGGGGCCCCCTGTCGGAAACCACGTCCATCGGAAGGCCATGTAAACGAAAGACGTGATCTACGACAGCCACCGCTGTCTCCTTGGCCGAAGGCAATTTCGGCAAGGGAATAAAATGAACCATTTTCGAGAACCGGTCCACAACGGTCAAAACGACCGTCTTGCCCTGGGAGGGCGGTAACAAAATCTAGCGCAATGTGGGACCAGGGTCTAGAAGGAACAGACAGCGGTTGGAGTAACCCATCTGGGGAGCGATTTGAAGTCTTACCCATGGCACAAACTGAACAAGCCAACATGAATTCCCGGATGTCACGAGCCATGCCAGGCCACCAGAACCGTTGCTTTACCAAAAACTTGGTTCTATTGACTCCTGGATGACAAGCCACATTGGAACCATGACCCTATCGAATAACGTCGGACCGAACTCCCTCCGGCACAAATAAACGATTCGGTGGGCCACCGGGCGGACGCGTTACTCCTTCTAAGGCCGAATTGACCTTCGATTCGACCTCCCATGTGAGTGCTGAGACAATGAGTCTCTCAGGAAAAATGCACTCGGGAGTAGACGGGCGTTCGGAGCGGTCAAAAACGCGAGACAAAGCATCGGGTTTGATGTTTTTAGAACCCGGGCGGTACGAGAGAGAAAATTCAAAACGTCAGAAAAAAAAGAGCCCACCGAGCCTGCCTAGAGTTGAGTTTTTTAGCAGATCTGATATACTCCAGATTCTTATGATCGGTCCAAACAATAAAAGGAACCCCCGATCCTTCTAACCAATGGCGCCATTCCTCCAATGCCAGCTTTACTACCAACAATTCCCTGTTACCAATGCCGTAATTGCGTTCGGCTGGCGATAAGCGATAGGAAAAAACGCGCATGGGTGCATCTTGTCGTCCGAGGAAGAGCGCTGGGAAAGAACCGCTCCTACCCCCACCTCTGACGCGTCCAAGTCCACCACAAACTGACGTGATGGATCAGGGGCAATGAGAATGGGAGCCGAAACGAAGCGGCTCTTGAGGTTGGAAAATGCAGCTTCGGCTACACCAGACCACCTGAACGTCGTCTTGGGGGAGGTCAACGCTGTCAGAGGCGCGGGTAGTTGGCTGAAATTACGAATGAAACGTCGATAAAAATTGGCAAACCCCAGAAACCTCTGCAGGGCCTTACGGGAATCTGGGGTTGGCCAATCTATCACAGCCTTTACCTTGTCGGGATCCATGCGCATTCCCTCGGACGAAATGATGTGCCCTAGGAATGGAACAGACTGTGCATGGAAAGCGCATTTCTCCACCTTGACAAAAAGCCCATTCGCTAGCAACCTCTGGAGCACTAGTCTGACGTGCTGGACATGTTCCTGGAGAGACTAAGAAAATATCAAAATGTCATCCAGGTAGACATAAATGAACTGATCTACCATGTCTCCCAGCACGTCATTAACTAGTGCTTGGAAGACTGCGGGGGAGTTGGACAGCCCGAAGGGCATGACCAAGTATTCAAAGTGCCCCCTGGGGGTATTAAATGCAGTCTTCCACTCATCCCCCTCTCTTATGCGGACCAAATGATAAGCGTTACGTAAATCCAGTTTTGTGAATATCGATGCTCCCTGCAACCTCTCAAAAGCTGAAGACATCAACGGCAAAGGATAGGTATTCTTGACCGTGATGTTGTTCAGCCCTTGGTAATCAATACAAGGTCGCAGGGTCCCATCCTTCTTACCCACAAAAAAGAACCCAACCCCGCTGGAGAAGAAGAGGGGCGGATGAACTTGGATGCTAGCGAATCAGAAATGTATTTCTCCATGGCCTCCCTTTCTGGAATAGAAAGTGAGTATAACTTGCCCTTAGGCGGAGACGTACCTGGCATAAGATCTATAGCACAGTCATAGGGACTATGAGGAGGAAGAGAAGCAGCCCGGGACTTACTGAACACTTCCTTCAGGTCGAGGTACTCCTTGGGCACGTTAGACAAATCCACCGTCTCCTCCTGTAACACAGAACTAGACACAGACGAACCAGCAGACACAAGACAAGAGGCATAACACTGATTACTCCAAGCAGAAACCGAGCTGTGTCCCCAGTCAACCCTGGGATTATGCTTAACCAACCAGGGATGACCGAGGACTATGGGCATGAGAGTTGTGTCAGTGATGTAAAAGTTAATGTTCTCTGTGTGATTGCCCGCAACAGTGAGAGTGACAGAGTCAGTGGTGTGCGTGATGGTGGGAAGATTCTGTCCGTTAAGGGCGTGCACAGCAATGGGTGTACGGAGAGGGGTAACGGGAATCTGGAGGTGAGTAGCCAGAGAAATGTCCAGGAAGTTACCCTCCCCTCCAGAGTCCACGAACACTTGGCACTGGTGTGACCGGTCCGCCCATTGCACTCTTCCCGGCAAGAGAGTCGCGGAAGAGGATTTCCTCAATGAAGCTCCACCCGACAGTAGCCTCCTTTCTACTGCCGGGCTTGATCTTTTAATGGACAAGTATTGAGGAAATGCCCCGACGCACCACAATACATACAAAGTCCCTCAGCTCGTCGGCGCTCTCTCTCCTGCCGGGAAAGCCGAGCTCGACTCACCTGCATGGGTTCGGGATCGCTGGATAGGCTGACCGTGTCTTGCACCGGAATCTCAAGGGGCTCAGGAGGTTCTCTGACGAGGGTGCGCCGATCCCGCCTCTCCAGTCTGGAATCCACGTGCAGCGCCAAATCCATCAGATCATTAAGGCTGTTGGGAAGGTCCATGGCGTGAATCTCCCGTTGGACACGGTCAGCCAGCCCATGCAGGAATCGGTCCCACTGCGCCTCTTCGTTCCATTTACTCTCAGCGGCCAATGTCCGGAACTGAATCATGTACTCCGACACCGAATGCTGGCCTTGACGTAATTCCGAGAGTTTGCGAGCCGCATCGCGACCTGTTGCTGCTCGATCGAAGACCCGTCTAAGTTCCGCTGAGAGTGTCTGGAACGAAGAACAGCATTGATGGTCATTCTCCCACACCGCCGTTCCCCAAACCGCCGCACGGCCAGATAGCAGATTGATCACCAACGCCACCTTCGCTCTCTCCGTAGCGAACGTAAGAGGCTGTAGTGAGAAGAATAGAGAACAGCGAGTCAAAAAAGGTCTGCATAACTCAGGCTCACCCGTGTACCTCTCTGGTGTGGGGATGCGGGGTTCGTGATGGTTGGTGACGGCGACTGGGTCGGGGGAAACAGACGGCGGGCTGGGCGCAGTGGGCAATGTCAGATGTTGTATTTGAGTCGAGAGCTCGGACACCTGCTGCACGAGTACCTGCACGGCTCGTGCGTTGGCGGTGACATGCTCCTCCTGCCGCTCCATACGTTGACTGTTGGCAGTCAAATACTCCTGTAATTCCGCCATCTTCCCTGGATCCATGGTTGGTCAGATCGTTCTGTCGTGTGCGCTGGTAGAAATAAGCAGAAGGATCCAATAGTGAATCAGCAATGATTTATTACTCAACACACAAGGTAGCTCAGAACATAAATGTCTCAGAAGGCAGAAGGCAGCACAGTCCAAAAGGCAGGACGGCAGGACGCTGGTGAACTCAGCAGCAGGGAGGCAAACGGGCAGACACGGTCGGCTGGAACCGGAACCGGGGCGAAGCAATCCCACGAGGAACACGAGACACACAGGAAACTCACAGGACACACTGCAACGATCTGACAACAAGACTGAGTGAGACACATGGTGATATAGCCCTGGTAATCAGGTACAGCAGGTTAGTGTGATGAGGTGATGAGTAATCAGTGACCACGCCTCCAACAACCCCACACAACACAGGCAGAATGAGACGATGAATTCATGAACCTTGACAACAATACCCTCTAAAGATGAGCTTTGACTGTAGCCTTTCATTTCCGTCTGTGTCCCTGAAAAGGGTTGGGAACTTTTTTTGACCAAAGAGACATTTTTTTTCTCCATTTTTGGTAAATGAATTTTTCCAAAAGAGCCACAGTAAAAAAAAATATATATATATATTATTAAAAAGCATTTTTTTTTCAATAAAATGTCAACAGTAGAAATTATTAGGTCCATAACTAAAAACAAACAATTATGCAGCAAACAATAAATAAGTTGCATTATGGAATTAATTGTGCAGGGCTTTCACTGTGAGGTTGACCAGCTGATGAGTGTAAATCCTCTTGGTGTGTGTGAACGCCCACAGTGCTTACATCTACTGTGTTTATGTGAATACTCCACTTGGCATTTTGATATATCACTGCATGAAAAAAGGTGTATCCGGACCAGGATACTCCTGTATACACTGCTGAAATTCGGAAGAATCCAGGAGTATACTGGCCGGATAGGTCAAATTCCATGGATCCGTATATGTCCGTATACATCCGAAATGGTACCAAATCGGATGTATGTTGTGGCCGTATACTTAGGGTGACCACCCGTCCCGCTTTGCGTTGTACCGCACAGCATTTTCAACCCTTGTCCCGCACGCCGCATATTGAGAAAATGTCCCGCATTTTCATCAGTCTGTTGGTTTTTAATTTATTATCATATAACGCATGCGTTCTTTTGCCTTTTTAAGAAAGCGTTTCATTTATTCTTTTTGCGGCATCGTTTTTCACCAAGACATATTTAACAGCGCTTCGTCAGACGTAACATCCCGCCTTTCACAAATACAACAACAGCCGTTTTTAAAATCCTATCCAATGGTTGAAAAGAAAGGAGTAAACACGGTCGCTATAGGTTGTGACGGCTGTCAATCAAAATGTGGAGCGGATTCGTTCCATGTACAAATGGATAATTCGGTAAATTGGTTATATTCTTAATATATAATATAATATATAAGACTGTCAATGAACTAATTTCATGTTGCTGTATAATTTATTTGTTCATTATTGGACTTGGTCAGATCTGCTGCCTGCTGCCTTTGGGCTCAGTGATGTTGAATTTAAATGACATGTACAATGTTACATTGTGATGTAATGGTGTTTTCTGGAAGGGACTAAAGAACAAAGTATTTTTATCATCTGAAAGGCAGAATACATATGTTTTTATTAAGTTAGATAGATATTGTGTAACAGTTTCAGGTTATGTTTTAGTGTCGGTAACATGTCCCACATTGTCCCACACAAACTTAGTAATTGTCCCACATTTGGTTTGTTTGATGGTGGTCACCCTACGTATACTCCCATGCTACAGCCATTTGTTGCCATGGCAAATAATCCCATCAAGTTTTTCCCAGGAGACATTTTCACACCTCTAAACAGCTTTGCCTTCCATCCCCCTATTGGTCCTTCATCTCAAACTGGATTGGTTGTTTTTTTTAAAACCACTCCCAAAACCCAGACTGCTATTGGATGACAGGACGCATTGAAAACCCAGTCAAGTGACTTTATTGGTTACTTCTAAGGCTAAGGGTGGGCTAGGTTTTGTAGCATAGGGACTTGATTGGTTATAGGCCAGCTATGCAGATTTTGCTCATTAATATATATATATATATATATATATATATATATATATATATATATATATATATATATATATATATATATATATATATATATATATATATAAATAATCCCCTCTCCCTCCCAAAAGAAAAACACACACAAAACAATTTGAGAAAGTCTGAAATATTTATTAAAAAGGTATAAAAAAAAAAAAACACATTCTTAACAGCATTATAAAAGAACATTAAAACAATGGTGAAACAAAAACAAGTTAACTAAATGTATTTAAAAGGGATGCAAATGTAAAGGAACAAATGTAAAAATATAAACAGTCCAAAGAACATAAATATACGTTAAAATGAATTGGTAAAGAAACAAAAAGGGGAAAAAATGAACAAAATGCATTTAAAAGACAGAGATGTAAAGGAATAAAATACACAGTGAACATAAAAAGGAAAAGAATAAATATACAAATTAAACAATATAAAATGAGAACAATACATTTATAAGACAAAAAAAGTGTATATAAAATATATTAAAATACATATAAATATTCCAAGTAAACAATATAACCAAATAAAAAGAACAAAGAGCATTATAAACATACATTAAAATGAATGGGGGAAAAGATAAGTGAACAAAATGTTTCTAAAGGAAGGCGACGTAAGAGGAACAACAATACAAAACGTGGAGATCAAAAGCAACATGGACATCTAAAAAGGAACAAACATACAAAGTATACAATATAAAACGAGACAAAGAAATCTATAAATTAAAAAGTGTATATAAAATATATGTAAATGTTCTATATATGGGAACCAATAAAAGTATAAGTATATAAACATAGGAATAAAGAAAATATAAAATGGAACAATTGAATATTAAAATTATAAAATAATTGTGACCAACTCTAACACAATGTTGTTTGAGTTTTGAACATTTTTTCAAACTGGCATGATGGGCTGGTGATGTGACATGTAGTGTGGGTCAGCCTAGTCTGGTTTGTAGTAGCTAGCCTAACCAAGCCTTCCATCAACAACAGCATCATCTTCATCTTCATCAGGTCTATAGTTGCGGTCTTCCACAGGTTCTGTGTTGGTTTGTGCAACCCTGGACCTGGTCTCCAGCAACTGCAAAACATGACAGTAAATTAACCACTAAAACTCAGAGAGGAGTACAGTAACATTCTGGAGGGAAAAAGCTTAACCGGTTTCTTAACTTCCCCGTTTCTTTCTCTGACGGTTCTGTGTGATGTTCTTCATAGTGTTTCTTTTCTGGGCCTTTTCAGACTGAGCCAAAGAATACTTCCTTAGCAAAGTCTCACAAAATAAAATACATCTTGAGACCTGCCAAATAATACATTAATAATATATAGTTAATGCCAATAAAAGTAAGTAAAAATTCAATTAAAATGTATTTGTATAGCGCTTTTCACAATACATATTCAGGGTTTTTCCTGGGTCAAAAATGGTCTTCGGTGGTGGCTGACAGACATGGTCATCCATACACACACATACGCACGGTAAAAAAAAAATACCCTACCCACATGATCTGCAAGCGCAATACTGACAATAAATTTGAAATAAATTCAAAGAAAGTTTGTAACTTTTGCTTATCTTATTTTGATACCTTGATGTTTGTTTTTGTTCCTCATTTTTACACTATTTACTGATAATTGTTTTGGTAATCATATCAATATTAAAAAAATAGTATTAAAAAAAAATGAACAAATAGCCAAATTTTCTGCCATATACAATCAGCTAGCTAACAACAAATTTGTTCTGGGTTCACCTCACTCCAGTCTAAACTAAATGATTTTAGGCTATTTATTTTACTACACATTGTCCACATAAATAAGCTGAAAGACTGTTGATAATTAAAAATAATTCTTACTATCCACTCTTGCTAAAGTGGGTAAGCACACTTGTGTTCTCATTTCAGGTGTTGTTCTGAGTAAATGATTAAACTAATTCGTGAGTTCAGTGTTGGACAGATCAGTTCTAACCAGTCGTTAAAATGATTCGGTTCAAAGGAGTCATTAGGTGGCGAATCGGACATTAGCAGACGCGTGTGTGAATCCCGTCTGTTAGAACATCGCGAAAGATTTGTCAAGACACAGAAAACACTTCATAACCGGATAGGATTTGTTTCCTGTTTATTTAAAGTATGCTTTATGTCAGCTGGTCAGAGAATCAGTCAATGTTTTTTGAGCGCATTTCACACCCAGCGGTAATTAAAGGAAGACGTCTGATAGCGCCACGTGCAACATGGATTCGGTCTTCCGACCTTTTGATTTTGATTAACGTAATATGTGAAACATTAGAAAGCTAAGAATGCTTATTTTGAAGACAGAGAGAGTGCGAGCGGGAGGAGCTCACTGGTCGTTCTCTCTGTCACTCAGTTAACTCAAGCGCAGCAGTTATCTGTTCTACATCATTCATAAATCACAATAACTCAACAAATAAGGCTTTGGCGGGACAAAAATTTGTTTTGGCGGCCGGCAAAAAATGTTCAATGTAGGAAAAACCCTGATATTGTTTCAAAGCAACTTCACAGAAAATGCATGCGTCTACATTACAGAAAAAAACAGAGAACAATAAAATAATGACAACATTTTTAAGATTACCTTTTACACATTCAGGGTCAACATCTGTAAAAGTTCTTCAGGATCATGGATCCAAAACTTCTGGATCATGAGGGGGGAAGAAACATGCACACACACAAATGAATATTAATTTGTTTGATAAAACATTAATATTAATTATCAACTTACGGACATGGACTTGCAAAACATACTCACCAGGCCCATTCAAAAACTTTACAGTAGATCCAAAATCCTGGTTTGCCTGTAATTCTTCAGTCCAAGTATGGTGGTTTCCTGTCCTCTCTGCTGAATGAGTACATGATCTCAGATTATTCATTCCAAAGCTCTGTTACATTTTATGACAAGCTTGATCTTAAAACTAGCTGACAGTAGGGATGGGCATTATGACCATATAATTATACATACATGAGAAATTATATTTTACAATAACGATATCACAATATATTTATTTTGATGGATATTTTATTAAAATGCTACAGAATAATACTGCTTTAAAAGTCTTCACTGTATGATATTCAATTAATTAATATCACATGATTCTTAAAGAAGCAGAAGGTCTTCTCTATTCTTTTGTTTTATTAAAATGATGACAAAGCTGCAGCCCCTTTAAGAACGGATGCACAGAATGACACGCATCCGGGTTTCCCCACGTTAACTTGAACTGTTTAACGTACTTAAGACATAACTGACTGTTTAAATCAAGTGAATACCTCACATGACAAGGTTTCTGAGATAATTGTGTGCATTTTACAGAAAGATAATTGATTTCGGGATCGCCTGCTGTCTGAGAGAGGCTTATTTTAACACATGCATGTCCCGTTCATTATTCTACATTCATGCATGTTTCCTTGTCAAAATGTCAAAAAGTTTTAGTACAGTCAGTGCTGCGTTATATACGCTATATTCCCATTCCGCAATATAAAACGGTAATGTTAACGTTTACAGCAAAATCACTAACAATAGTCAGTATCATCAGATCGCCATAACACTCAGCCCTATCTTAACAATATTACAACAAAACACAGAAACAGAATATGTAAGTTAATCACGATTAGCATATGACTTTAATGCACTAACGTTATATATCTTGATAAGCAGTAGAAAAAATATAAAGGGGTTTACGTTACCTTCTGCCGTCTGCTGTCCGCCATTGGAAACTAGTCTGTTCGTATTCATGTTTTTTCGTTCTCAGTCGACATCCCACAATCAAAATTCGTCCAAAATAAGATTTTAACAGGTTTAAAATGATCCATGCAATGCCATTAATGGACAGAAGAAGCCGTCCTGTTGAAGATTAGAAGCCGCGCGATCGCGTCGCGTCCCCGCGAGCCACGAGCAACTCCAACGACAACGGGTGTATAATTCAAACTGAAGGCGCGCACTGTCATTGGTCAGATTTCTGGATGACGTTCAGATTGACCAATCACGCTCAAAAGAACACGGAAAGACAGCAAGTAGCCTTGCAAATATAGAAAAAAACTTGTTTAAAACAACAGTTAGAAAATGTGTATATTTATTTTTATTTGCTGTTATATTTAATGAATTGGTCAAATGGTGTTTTGTGGTGTGGGCAGAGGCCTGGAAGTTTCAACCTGTGCAGATTTGCAGTGCAGATTTGTACTCTTTAAAAACAATTATTGTTTGATATTTAGTTTGCTATATATTTTGTTATATTTGTATCCAGAATTGAATGTAAAACCAGTTTGAATGTAAAAATACACCTTCACTGTAAAACAGAAAATTAAAGTAAAATATCTTAATTTAAATAAGGAAAAATCTGTAAACTAATAGTGTTTTCTCTAAAACGTTTAATGTAAATTTCTGTGAAGTTTTTTAACTTTATTTGACTTAAGATATTTGACTTATTTTACGGTTTTTGTTTTGCAGCTGTAGCTGCGTTTTTTTTAGGTTTTTATTCTTACAGTGTAAATATAAAACTAATAAGATTTACTTTAAAATGACAAAGAATAATGTTAAATTGTTAGTATGGACATAAACATAAACCTTTAATATAATGAGCTAAATATTGTATTACAGTTGTTAATTTACAGATATTGTTTGTAATTTTGCATGAATTTGTTATTTATGAAAACAGAAAAATAATACAGTGATGTTCCTGTATAAAAAAATGAGAATTACTGTAATTTGTCATTAATGATATAATCCTTAAAATAACAGTCAAGTTGTTTATTTAGATATTGTTTGTAATTTTACATTGTTTTAAACATAATTCAAAATTACAAGAAAATACTGTAAAAAACTGACGTTTTTTTCTGTAAAATTAGGATTATTTTTATTGGTTGCCTTATTTTTATTGGTAACCTTATTGGTTGCACCTACATCTATTGTGAGTGGTGGATTTCAAACCTCAAAACGCTCCTCTTTTGCAGCGTGTTAAAGTTAAGAATCTTGGAGTGACACTTTTTGTTAATAGTTGCAGAGCTGAAAGATCTGCTTGTGTTTCTGTGTTTCTTGAGCAAGTGAATCCCTGCTCTTTTTTATTCCATATTTTTATTTTGAGCATATCAGTTTTTGGTGTTTTTAAAACAAACTTTTTCATTTTCCACATTTCATCTCCTTTTTATTTAATTCTATTATTGCCTACAATTTGTAAAACTTTGCAAAAATTGTTTGGGGATAGTCTAAAATGTTTGGTTAATTATCCTTTGTTAATTCCATTACATTTCTTTGTTTATTTCATTACATATTCAGATTTTTTTGTGAACGTATATGTTCAGACAGGGTTTTTATTTTGTACTGTTTTTATAAAAAATATTTGATTAAGAGACTCTTTTCATGCAGTGGTTTTAAGGCCCTGACACACCATTCTGATGGTTTGGCCCAGACCCAGGCAACGTGAACCAACCCCACAGTCGGCTTTAGTCATTGCTAGTTCAGTTTAGTGTTTCAGGGCCTTAAGAATTATTTTTTCTGTGTAAAAAGCTTGTTTGCTGTAGCCTACAGTAGACCAGAGATAATTCTCAATCCTGAATTCCTCCCCTGCCCCCCCCCCCCTTTGAGAACAGCCAGCACAAGTGTCAGTCATTAACATATGAAAGGTCTTCTTCACACCTAACAGTCTTCAGTCCTAGCACACCCAGCAGTGTTTCAGCTGTATATGTCCGTGAAATTTCACGGATTCCTGTATACGTCCGCATACGTAAGGTTTCCGGGTTTTTCTGGAAATATACTGTTCCGTGTTACTCTGATCCGCTTTTTCCCACATACATCCGGTAAACATCAAATTACACAGGAGTATACCATGCCCGGATAGTGCCGGATTTCAGTGTTTTCATGCAGTGTATGTCTGTGTTTATTTGGCCGTTTAGGCGCAGCCGAAGACAAAGGATAGTGCGCTTGTCCGTTTGTCCGTGTTGCACTCGGAGTGTGCGCACAGCATCCTGTAAATAACTCAGTTGTTATTATGATCATATTATCATGCTTTTATTATTTATTTTATCGTGACACTTGACTTAACGATATTAGTTAAAGTCTAATAACGATATTTCGAGCTGAAGGAGACGGAGCTGAGCTCCAGCAGGGTGTGTTGTGGACCTGAGGAGGCGGAGCTGAGCTCCAGCAGGGTGTGTTGTGGACCTGAGGAGGCGGAGCTGAGCTGAGCTCCAGCAGGGTGTTTTGTGGACCTGAGGAGACAGAGCTGAGCTCCAGCAGGGTGTGTTGTGGACCTGAGGAGGCGGAGCTGAGCTGAGCTCCAGCAGGGTGTGTTGTGGACCTGAGGAGGCGGAGCTGAGCTGAGCTCCAGCAGGGTGTGTTGTGGACCTGAGGAGGCGGAGCTGAGCTGAGCTCCAGCAGGGTGTGTTGTGGACCTGAGGAGGCGGAGCTGAGCTCCAGCAGGGTGTGTTGTGGACCTGAGGAGACGGAGCTGAGCTCCAGCAGGGTGTGTTGTGGACCTGAGGAGGCGGAGCTGAGCTCCAGCAGAGTGTTTTGTGGACCTGAGGAGGCGGAGCTGAGCTCCAGCAGGGTGTTTTGTGGACCTGAGGAGGTGGAGCTGAGCTCCAACAGGGTGTGTTGTGGACCTGAGGAGACGGAGCTGAGCTCCAGCAGGGTGTCTTGTGGACCTGAGGAGGCGGAGCTGAGCTCCAGCAGAGTGTCTTGTGGACCTGAGGAGGCGGAGCTGAGCTCCAGCAGAGTGTCTTGTGGACCTGAGGAGGCGGAGCTGAGCTCCAGCAGAGTGTCTTGTGGACCTGAGGAGACGGAGCTGAGCTCCAGCAGAGTGTCTTGTGGACCTGAGGAGGCGGAGCTGAGCTCCAGCAGAGTGTCTTGTGGACCTGAGGAGGCGGAGCTGAGCTCCAGCAGAGTGTCTTGTGGACCTGAGGAGACGGAGCTGAGCTCCAGCAGGGTGTGTTGTGGACCTGAGGAGGCGGAGCTGAGCTCCAGCAGAGTGTCTTGTGGACCTGAGGAGGCGGAGCTGAGCTCCAGCAGAGTGTCTTGTGGACCTGAGGAGACGGAGCTGAGCTCCAGCAGGGTGTGTTGTGGACCTGAGGAAGCGGAGCTGAGCTCCAGCAGGGTGTGTTGTGGACCCGAGGAGGCGGAGCTGAGCTCCAGCAGGGTGTGTTGTGGACCTGAGGAGGCGGAGCTGAGCTCCAGCAGGGTGTGTTGTGGACCTGAAGAGGCGGAGCTAGGCTCCAGCAGGGTGTGTTGTGGACCTGAGGAGGCGGAGCTGAGCTCCAGCAGGGTGTGTTGTGGACCTGAGGAGGTGGAGCTGAGCTCCAGCAGGGTGTGTTGTGGACCTGAGGAGGCGGAATTGAACCTCTGGCTCTGATGGTGAAATGGCACTGGCTCTCGTGTGTCTCGTTACGGTTGCATTGTGTGAATGCTCTGAATGAGAGATGTGTGCGCTCGCGGAGCAGAACACATAAAGATATCGTAAGGCCTTTAGAAGGAGAAGCGGCTTAAGTGTTTTTGTGAATACTCAGTTCTGTTTTGTTGCGTATTGCTTGCTAGTAGGAGGATTCGTTTAGATTTTGTTCTTGTTTATGATTTATACTGTCCATAGTAAATTGTATTTAAATTATAACCACGGCTGTGTAAAAGAACGGCCGCGTTGTGCTGAACTCAATTGTTATTGTTGGCTTTTTTCACTTAAGTTGCCATATTGAACCATAGTTTCGTTTTGATTTGAGCCATTTATGGCCTTTTGGCTTTGTTGTGCTCATTATAAAAGCGTCCACAGCTGTTTTCACTCAAGTGGTGAAAGGCATTTAGCTTTCTGCCTTCTCATGTGAAGACCGACTTGGGTAAAGACCCGCGACTCTACCGAGCAAGAAGAAGAACAGCCATCTCTTCAGCTCTCCACCAATCAGGCCTGTGTGGGGGCGTGGCCAGACGGAAGACACGCCTCAGGAAAAGACACATGACAGCCCGTCTGGAGTTTGCCCAACGGCTCCTGAAGGATCTCAGATCATGAGGAACACAATTCTTGAACTCTTTGGCCTGAATGGCAAGCGTCATGTCTGGCCTCCATCATCCGCACATGAAGAAGTTTGGGAGCACCAGGACTCTTCCTAGAGCTGCCGCTGGCCAAACTGAGCGATCAGGGAGATGGGCCTTAATCCGGGAGGTCAAGAACCCGATGGTCAGTCTGACAGAGCTCCAGCGTTTCTCTGAGGAGAGAGTAGAACCTTCCAGAAGAACAGCCCTCTCTGCAACTCTCCACCAATCAGGCTTGTGTGGGGGCGTGGCCAGACTGAAGACACGCCTCAGGAAAAGGCTCATGACAGCCCGTCTGGAGTTTTCCAAACGGCTCCTGAAAGACTCTCAGATCATGAGGAACACAATTCTCTGGTCTGATGAAACACAGATTGAACTCTTTGTCCTGAATGGAGGAACCCAGGCACCGCTCATCCCCTGGCCAATCCCATCCCTACAGTGATCATGGGGGGGCGGCTCATGCTGTGGGATGTGTTTCAGGAACTGGGACACTAGTCAGGATCAGGGAAAGATAAATCCTTGATGAAGACCTGCTCCAGAGCGCTCTGGACCTCAGACTGGGGTAAAGGTTCCTCTTCCAACAGGACAACGACCCAAAGCACAGCCGAGAAAACACAGGAGAGGCTCCGGGACGACTCTGGGAATTACCTTGAGTGGCCCAGCCCGAGAATAAAAGTGTTTATCGGGTAGGGTTAGGGGTCGGTGTAGGGAAGGACTTTAGGGACAAGTAATGTCTCAATAAAGTACCATTAATTTATGATTTAAACAAATATAATCATGAACACTGAATATGTTGTTATTATTTCATGCTGTTTTATAATATACTGCAATACCCTGAGGTGAAAATAACAAATCTGCCACTGTCTGCACAGTATAAAAAGCATCTAACTGTCACATCAGGTCTGTGTTTCTGGTGGACTTTGAGTTGGTTTGTCTGTTCTGTTTCATTTGTCGCCATGGTTGTTCATTTTTGGATTAATTTGTAACACCTGTCACTCCTTTCGTTCATTAGCTGGTTAGTGTTTATAGAGCCTGTTTTCTGTCAGTCTGTGTTCAGTCTTCATCACTTTGAGTTGGTTGTTCTGTTCACGTTTTGATATCAGAGTTTCTTGATAACCTTTGTTTTATTTCAAATTGGTAAAATAAAGTTCCCTTTCGAAGTGAAACTCAACACTGCATCTTGGATTGATGCTATGAGGAACGCTATTAGCATGACCAGTGTCTGAAGCGTGTGTAAACACATGGCAATAAACCACTGGCAGACGGCAGTCCGTGACGTCACACGCGGAGCACCCATGAGAACAACAGGAGAGCCTGAATACACAGCGTCAAATCTTTTTGTCTTCAGGAGGCGTTTTTGTTTGGATGCATGGGTGGAGTAAGTCCGTCTCCTCGAGGAAGCTGGATGTGCTCATCTAGAGACTGACTGAAAGAGACTGGTAAGAAGCTTTGCGCTTTGATTTCCGCCTAAAGGGATAGTAGTCAGCATTTGCATGAGCGCGTTCGGCTCATGAGGGACTTGAGAGCATTCATTGCGAATCATTCATGGCAGCAGACTCTGTTCTCGCCAGATTCAGAGTAGAGTGATACGAATCTAGCGTATCAGCGAGCCGGGATCCATCACAGAGACTGTAGGCAGAGTTTCTGATGGGAAGTCCTTTCCCTTTCGGGACTCCTCCTGCTAGCTCTAATACTTTAATATTGGTTTCTAATCTCACTGATTATTGTAGAATGTCTAATTATGAGGAATTAGATGCAGAGAGAGTGTATGTGAATGTTATCATAAATCCACACTTGCTGCTGAATCTGGTGCATCTAAGAATATGTGCCATTCTTTTATGAGAATCAAGACTGCATCTTCCCCAGAGGTAGTGGTAATGGCCAAGGGCGCAGTTGAAACTTTTTTCGCCTGAGCTGTTCATTTCCGAAGAGCCGTGCCATGCAAAAAGAGACTGTCACAGATGAGCCATTTTATTCCTTAGAGCTCTGCTTTTAGGGCTAGAATAGCCTGCAAGGGAGAGAAGAAAGGTGCATAGGCTTCCCTTGCTAGCGTAGAAGCTGGACTATCTTCTATATTTATGGGAGATGATGGCTTAGGGTAGTGGTTCCCAACCTTTTTTACTCGAAGGCCCTCCTCCTCTCCGAATAAATACTGCAAGGCCCACGACCCCCGCCAATATTTAAAAAAACACGTTATATTAACATTCAGTGTTCTTCTTTGCAAACATACTTTGCAGACATTCTTTACAACTTAGAAGTGCTTACTCTGCTCAGTTATACAGCACAATAAGTACAAATAAACAAAAGTCAACCTGCCATACCAAACAAGACCACAGGGAGATGCCAAATGACTAAAATACGGGTCCATTCATAATTAATAAACACACTAAAATACAAATGAAAAACGCAATTATTCATCAGTGAACAGTTTCTCTGTCAGAACAAACAATATGGAGCTGATGCCCGTGTAACACCACTGATACTCACACACTTCTCCGAAGCACACTTCTTCGAGCATCCGTTATAAAACACTCAAAGTACATTCATTTGGACAACTATGTGAATATATTGTGATGCGTGTAATACGATTGGTCAGAGAGCGCATGTTTTTGTTTGAGCATCAATAACATACTCACGCGTGACTAATGTATGACTCCTGCATGTCATTGTACTCGTCTTTACCTTCATTACAATCGTCACCCAAACAAAACTTTATTCAGTGAGCCGAGAACGCACATACGCGGTTTGCACATCAGTTATAACGGACACACGCATGCCTAATGTATGTCACTGCAATCGTCTTTAGCTTCATTACAACCATCCTCCATCAAAACTTTAGCGACACTGGTTTGCTTTATCTGACTGAAGTGTGTAGTTTGCGTATCCGGTGTTCATGAAGCGGTGTGTGTTTTGAGCCGTCGTTCAGTCAGTATTTCACACAGCGCGATTAGGAACGCCTTGGGCTGCTCCGAATCCAAAACAATCACAGAATACGTACGAGAGAGGTGGTTTTTTAATTTTTATAATTAATCTTTTATTATTTAACGTATCAATAATACAATGAATTAATTATATTAATAGATTCAAATTAATTGTAAGTTATCTCGCGGCCCACCCGGAGGATCACTGCGGCCCACTGGTCCGGAACCAGTGGCTTAGGGGATGCTACCACTGGACAGTCTGTGTACATCTTTTTATGGATGCACCCTGGGTTGATGCCGGCTAAATGATCTGTTGTTTCTAGGAATGCTATGCCCACTACGCTTGTGCATATTCTAGGGAGGCAGGCATTTCCATTCTATGGCGGAGTGGGTATTTGTTCCCCATAGCGTCAATCCAAGACACAGTGTTGAGTTCCCTTTCGAAAGGGAACGTCTTACGTTCTGACTGTAACCGTGGTTCCCTGAAAAGGGGAATGAGACACTGCATCTCGTTGCCCGTCCAT